>NC_057865.1:10212500-10555000 GCF_019393635.1 Dromiciops gliroides
TATATATATACACATAATAACATTAATCCTATTTCTGCATTAATCCTGTTACAAGAGAAAGAATCAGAGCAGTGATGCAAAACCTCAAAATAGAAAAAAAAAACAACAGCACCCAAAACAAAAGAAATAATATGGTTCAATCAGCATCTATACTCCACAGTTCTTTCTTTCTTTTTTTTTCTTGGATTTGGAGATCCTCTTCTATCATGAGTTCCCTGGAACTCTTCTGTACCATTGCATTGGTGAGAAGAATATAGTCCATCACAGTAGGTCAACACTCAATGTTGATGATACTGTGTACAATGTTCTTCTGGTTCTGCTCATCTCACTCATCATCAGCTCACGTAAGACCCTCCAGGTTTCTCTGAACTCTTCCTGCTCATCTTTTCTTACAGCACAATAGTATTCCATTGTATTCATATACCACAACTTGTCCAGCCATTCCCCAATTGATGGGCACCCCCTCAACTTCCAATTCCTTGCTACCACCTAAAGAGCAGCTATAAATATTTTTGTACATGTGGGTCTCTTTCCCCCTTCCATGATTTCTTTGGGCAAAAGACCTAAAAGTGGGATTGCTGGGTCAAAGGGTATGCACAGCTTTATTGCCCTTTGGGCATAATTCCAAATTGCTCTCCAGAATGGTTGGATCAGCTCACAGCTCCACCGACAATGCATTAGTGTTCCAATTTTCCCACAGCTTCTCCAACATTTATTATTTTCCTTTTTTGTCATTTTAGCCAATCTGATAGGTGTCAGGTGGTACCTCAGAGTTGTTTTAATTTGCATCTCTCTAATCAACTCTAAGCATTTCTAACTTCATGGGGCTTAGCAGATGCTTTGTTCCCCTGGCAGAACCTTTGTAAGCCTGGGGACATCTTTAGACCATGATTGGCATTGGAGGAGGACTTGTTTAGCCTGAAGAGGTCACGAGGACTCTATAAGCTTTAGCAAGAGTTTAGACTTTTAAGCATTTATTAAGGAGAATAAGAATTTGGTGAAGAGAGAGAAAGAGGCCTGGATGCGTACATCTATCTATCTCAGGGAGCGTGCATTTCTGCTCCACTCTCCACGAGAGTCCTGATGAAAGAGAAAGAACCACCCCTTCTTCATCCCCTAAGGCTCTGGTGAAACCTGGAACATCCCATCCACAGGCTCACACAGCTCCAAGCTAATTGGCTGGTAGCCTTGATTGCCACGAGCAAACGTCACTTCCTGATGCCAAGGAACTGACCACATGGCTTGCCCCCAGACGCCTTCTACTCATGGTGGAGCTTTCCTATAGTAACTCTCCAGCAGGTGGCATCACTCCAATCATTACAGTCTGAAGCATAATAATTTCTATTCCAATGGTAGCCGTCTTGCGGAGAGGAAGAAAAAAAAGAAATTTGCATGATAACCATTATGTATTTTAAAGTAATAACAAATTGTACATAATAGGTTTGCAGTCTCATGGACAGTCATCTTTTCCTTTATTCTACTGTGTTATGGAAATGCTTCTTTTATTTCTTTAAGTTCAGAATAAAATAAATATTTTTTTTAAAAGGGGGACTATTTTAAAGGTAGGGTTGTAAGGCGGCTGCATGGTGCCATTGGATGGAGTGCTGGGCCTAGAGTCAGGAAGATATTTACCAGCTATGTGATCCTGAGCAAGTCACTTAACCTTTGTCTTCCTGCCTCAGTTTTCTCAACTATGAAATGGGGACAATAATGGCATCTATCTCATAGCGTTGTTGTGAGGATCAAATGAGAGCTTAGCACTGTGTCTGACACATAGTAGGTATGCTTGTGTCCTCCTTTCCTTCCTCTTACGTTCCTTCCCACCCGGAGATAGAGAGGCTCATTTCATTAATCCTCAAAAACATTTATATAACCAGGCGCTGAATGTCATTTACTCAATTGTATATGCAGATACAACACTTGTTTTTTAATTGCTAGGATAGATCCCTCCTGCACCTCGGGTTCCTGAAAAATCAATCTTTCCTTGGATTTAGTCATCCAGTGACCAGGTTTTCATCAAAGTATTAAATTGATTGTTAAAAAAAAAAAGTTTTCCCTCCTAGGCCCCCAGGGAAGCAGGAAAGTCCTATTTCTCTGTACCAAGCATGCTTAGATCTGCGCTTGAGGTTGTTGGGAACCTGTTGTTTGTCCTTCATTCTCTAAGAGGACCATGACATGGGGTGATGCCATGAATTGGAAGTGAGGGAGGGCAGTGCAAGGTCACCAACCTCACTCTCTTCTGGAGTCATCTGGGTCCAGTGGCAAGAGAAATCAGGAGACTGGAGATGGCCCCAGATGTTTGAGGCAAACAAGGTTAAGTGACTTACTGGAGGTCACACAGCTAGTAAATGTCACATGTCTGAATCTGGATTTGAACCTGGGTCCCTCCACCTTCAGGGCCAGTGCTCTATCCACTGTGCCACATCGCCATTCTGTTGGGAACTTAGAGCCAGAAAGGAGCTAACGGTCCATCGAGGCCAACTCTTCCTTTTCCAGGTGAGGAAAGGGAGGCCCATGGAGACAGAACTACTTGCCAACATCACTACCGGTCAAGCCGGGCCCGGGTTCTTTCTGATTGAGTGCCTGGGTCCTCCCCCTGGAGCACTGCCCCAGCCCAACCCCATGGGGCAGGAGGGGACTTTGGAGTGCAGACACAGGTGGGCTGCTTGATTATTCACCCTTCCATCCATCCCCTTCAGTGGCAGCCAGAGCCACGAGGTTGACAGAAACCTATTGATGTAAACACCATGTGCCTGGGATGTGTGAGCCCCCCAAAATAAACTGCCCGAGATAAAAATAGATCCTGGGGCGGTTGGAGAGGCTGCTTAATCAGGAGCAGCTGCAGCTGTCGGCAAATGGAACCTCCAGGAGCCAAGTGGTTTGCTGCCCTTTCTGCCTGAGACAGTCTCTCCTCTGGGCGCCTGCAGCTCCGCTAACCGGCTTCACGCGCAGTCACACTGTTTGATCAACACATTGGTTGAGAAGAGATGCTCCTAATTAGAGAGCCAGGAAAATGTTAATTCACTTTGAGATTTTTCCCTCCGAGGTGAGGCAAGGAATAACTTCCCCATGGCACTGTCAGACATACCTGGAGGAGCAAAAGGGCATCTTGTGGCCCGAGCTGTCTCAGTGGCTAATTCCTGCTGGGATGGAGTCGGGGCTGCCCTTGGGCAGCAGGGTCTGAGTATGCTAAGTAGCTGTGTGGCAGTGGGCACATCACTTAACCACTCCAGGTCTCATTTTCCTCATCTGTAAAATGGGCATACAAATCGAAGCACAGAAATTCAGCTTTAGAAGGGTTCTTTAAAATTCTCTAGTTCAACCTATCCTGAAAAAGAATCCTCTCTACATTGTCTTTTCTTAAAGACTTTAAATGAGGGAGAGTTCTGCTTGTCCCCCTACCTCACCCCCAGTACCTCCACCTTGGAGTATTCTGAGGAAAACTCTTTGTGCATGCTTAGAGACAATGTGTGCTAGAGCAATGACTTAGAAAACCATAAATTAGCATCATCTATGTGTTGTATTTTTATTTTGTGAAATATTCATCAATTACATTTTAATCTGGTTCTGTTTGCATTCAGGGGAGGGCCATGAGTTTAACCCCTCTGCCTTAGAGGATAGGGGGATGAACTTGAAGGTGCTTTTGACATTTACTAGCTGGGTAACCTTGGACAAGTACTTTAACCTATCTCAGCTTCAGTTTCCCCATCTATAAAGCAGGAATAATTATAGCAACTGCCTCACAGGGCTCTTATAAAGATGAAATGAGATAATGTATGGAAAGGGCTTTGTGAATTTTAAATCATTACAGAAATATATTATTAGTAACATGATCATTAAATCATACTAATATGAATAACAAGCTACTGTTGTGAATGCTTTCAGAGATATACTATAGAAGTAGGGTGGTGTAGAGGGCAGGTCTCAGAATCAGGAAGTTCTGTGTTTAAGTTCCATCTCTGACATACTCGGGCTATGTGACCCTGGGCAAGTCACTTTAACTTTCAGTGACAAAGGCAGTTTTCTTAGATTTCAGGAGTTGCTGGTCTGTGCTGATAGATGGCATTTGCTCACTGGAAATCCCCCATAGCGACGAAAGCACAGATCTCAACACCCCCTCTTCCATGATCATTAATGCACTATGAGGCAATATGTAAACAGGATGGTATCATCATTTTCTATTTTTAAAAAAATCCACAAGAATTAGGATCACGTGAAATATGACATGGACCAGGGACCAAGAACCTGTTTCTTTTTTCCTTCTAAAGCCAAATGGAAATCTGTGAGGCTCAGGGTCTTCCTGCTTTAGGCTCATTTCCCTTTTTTTGTTGGCGGGGCAATAAGGGTTAAGTGATTTGCCCAGGGTCACACAGCTAGTGTCAAGTGGCTGAAGCCAGATTTGAACTCAGGTCCTCCTGACTCCAGGGCCAGTGCTTTATCCACTGCGCCACCTAGCTGCCCCTCCCTTCAATGTTTAGAAAAATAGTTCAGCTAAAAATCACACGCAGGACCCCTGCCCCCTCCATGATGGGCTCTGTTGTCTCTATTTGCCCAGAGCCCTTTGGACCTAGTTGATGAAAGGGATTGTAGACTCAGCAGTCATTTCTGACTAGTGTTGATGTAAAATAATGTAAATTTGAGCTCCCTGTCATGGGAAAACCTTTGAATAGATCATACAGAGAGATCTTAGAAGAGGACTTCCTCTTATTTGCTGAGATTGGACTGAAAATCAACCCACATGAGATTAGTCATTCATTCAAACAAATGCTCCAAACTGAGTGCCAGGTGATATGAGAGATTCGGAGGGATGATCCCTTCCTTTCTCTGAGACAAAGCAGGTGAATGAATCCTTCACTTTCATGCCAGATTGCAGTAGCTCTGCAAAAAGGTCACCTTTCTTCAATTAATAATAATAATAATAACAATGGTAATAATAAAAATAATCAGCTAGAACTTATATAATGCTTTAAGGTTTTCAAAGAGCTTCATGTAGGTTATTGAATTCTTACCTACCTTAGCAATCATTCCAGCATTTATTAAGTACTTCCTGTATGCCAGGCACTATGCCAGATACTGGTATACAAATAGAAAAGTAGTCATCAGCTGTGCTTTAGAGACTAGTAACTTAAGGAGAAAACTGAGGGGATCTGAGGGGGGTGAAGACTTTTCTTCCCACAGGGTATAGAAGAGAACATAGCTCCTGGGGACCATGGGGAATGTGTGTGTGTGAGAAGCATTCCTGGCTTGTTCCAAGCTGTTATTGTCAATCTTACAAATACATATTTCGACAGTTTCCAGAATGTGTTATTTCCTTGGGTGGGGAGCAGTCCGTCACTCACCTTGTATGTTCCACATGCGTTGTGTGAATGTGAAGAATGGATTTTTTAGAAGTATAAACTGCCTCCTTCCAGTTGGTTCATTTATCCTATGGCTGAGCAGGTGTTGGTCTGACTCTTCTTTGCACATGAACAATAGGTATGTCACTGGGCTCCACTCCAAGGAGAAGGAAAACCCAGAGGCGAAGGAGGTCTGGCTTCAGGTATCTAAAAGACTGTCTCCAGAGGGTAGAACCTCAGTTCTGTAATGGGGGGATGAGGCATGATGCCAAGAAAGGCTTCCCCACATTTCAGATGGCACTGAGTGTAATGGGCTGT
Source organism: Dromiciops gliroides (assembly GCF_019393635.1). NCBI lineage: Eukaryota > Metazoa > Chordata > Mammalia > Microbiotheria > Microbiotheriidae > Dromiciops > Dromiciops gliroides. The sequence goes on from NC_057865.1 coordinate 10,218,155, forward strand.
CTGGAAGGTTGGCTGACTCCCCTCCTGACTTGAGGTCTTCAAACAAGAGGCTTCACATTGGCTGTGCTGGGGAAGTCTTTTCATTCATGGGTTGGACTCTGCAGAATTCAGGGGTTCTGTGTTTAGTTCTGGGAACCACCTTCTCAGATTGAGGAAGACAAGGTGGAGTATCCCCAGAAGAAAGAAATCAGTTTTTTGAGAGAACTGGATAACGTGTCACCGAAGGATTGATTGAAGGAATTGGGATGTTCAGCCTGGGGAAGAAAGTTAAGTCAGACATGGTGGCTGTTGTCAAGTCTTCACAGGACTGTCATGTGGAAGAACTTGGATTTTTGTGTGTGGCCCCAAGAGAAGAAGCAGAAGTACCGAGTGGAATCTGCAAGAGGCAGATTTCAGTTCGATGTTAGGAAAAGCTTCCTCCAGTAATTTGAGGTGTCACTGAATAGGATGGATTTCCTTGGAAGGTGAGGGATGGGGAAATTCCTGCCATCCTACAAGTCTCCTAGCTGAGGCTGGCTCTTGAGGAGAGTTATAGTCAAATATCCCCCTACTTCTCTGCCCCAAGGTAGGAGACATCTTAAATTGAGGAGGATAATAATATATCCATAGTCCAGTGATCTATGATCATTCATGATGATTGGTTTAGGGAACTAATGAGGGACTTCCTTTTCCAGGTGGACTTTCTCTGCTTGGAGGAGACTTGTAAGGTCTATTCATGAGTAAGTCTTTAAATGGCAAAGCTTATAGGTAGTGCCCGCCTAATCTGATGCCAATGCCTGTCAATTTCATTTTAGCAATCTCTCTCCCATAAGCCTCCTTCTCTCATCTGATCCTGGCATCTCTCTGGAGCAGGTCCTCATCATCACACAGCTGGACTGTTTCAGTAACTTCTTGGAGGTCTCCCTGGTGAGTCTTCCCATTCCAGTCTATCCTCCACTCCACTAACAAAGTGTTCTTCCTAAAGTGCAGCTCTAGCCCTGTCACTCCCACCCAGCCAATAAATTCTCACACTCCCTATCATCTCCAGAACCAAATGTAGAATTTTCTGTTTGATGTCCATAGCCCTTCAGAACTTGTCCCTTCCACACCTCCTCAGTCTACTTACACCTTCAACTCCATTCCTACTGGGAGATCTCCAGCCTCCTTGTCCTTCCTCCCATAAGACACTCCCTCTCCAGCCTCTGGGCATTTCAACTGGCTCTGTTCCATGCCTGTAGTATTCTCCCTTCTCATATCTGCCTCCTTCCTGGCTTCAGGTCCCTGCCTTCTACAGGAAGCCTGTTTTGACCTCCCTTCATTCCATGTCTTCCCTCTGTCAATTATCTCTGATTTATCCTGCATATATCTCATTTTTACATAGTTGTTTGCATGTTGTCTACCCCATTGGACTGTGAACTCTGAGAGCAGGGACTGTTTTTTGCTTTTGTGTCTCTAGTGCTTAGCACAGTACCTAGCACATAGTAGGTGCTTAGTAAATGTTTGACTCTGTGTCTGTCTGTCTCTGTCTGTCTGTCTGTCTGTCTGTCTCTCTCTCTCTCTCTCTCACACACACACACACACACACACACACACACACACACACACACACACACGCACCCCTTACATAAGCCAAAGAAAACTATGGTGGACAAGTAGCTGATGTTCTGAGGTGGTTCTGAAACAGGGAGCCTGAGTTTTAGAATCTCACATGTATATATGGTCTCTCTAGTTATTGTTGTTTAAGTGCCCCTTTATGTGTTGTATTCTGTAGTTAAAATGTAAACTCCTTTTGGATGGACTGTCTTGCTCATTTGTATTTGGAGCCTCAACTCACCACAGTGCCTGGCGCACAATAAATCCTCAATACTTTCTCTGTCTCTGAGCTTCAGTCTCAGTTTCTCCCATCCCCCTCTCCTTCTTCTTTTTCCCCCTTTCTGTCTCCCCCTCCCCTTCTCTTTTCCCCCTCTCTTCCTTTCCCTTCTACCTATCATTTTTATTTACCATTTATTTTCATTTCCTGTTATTTGGAAATTGATTTCCCCTATTAAGGATCCCACTTGAAGGGTGTGTATCCTCTTCCTAATACCCTGTGGCTGTGGGAAGCTTTCAATGACTCTTTGGCTAGGGCCTCTCTTGCCCTTGGCTGCCTCAGTGCAAGCCTAATTTATCAGCTAGCCAATTTCCCCTTGCAGAAATGCCCAGGTTTTTGTCGAGCCAACGAGAATTCTGGGCAGCCGTCCAATAGGAAAATGTGATACTACATTGGCATTTGGGGGGTAACAAACATCAACATGTAAGCCAGTCACTTAACAGTGAGGGGATAAGTAAGTGAAAGTTAATTGATTTTTTTCACACAAATCGGTCACATTCAGTCCTTGTATCTGTGTTCAATCCATTCCAACTGTTGATGTCTGGCCCCCACACCTGAAGAGTCCAAGAAAGCAGAGTGGTCTAAGTAGAGGCACTTTCTGCGCCTCAGTTTCCTCCTTAATCACATGGCCAGGCTAGATTAGCGTGTCTCTAAGCTGTCTTCTAGCCATTGATCTTTGAGAAAGCTAGGTGGCAGCAGTGATACAGAGTGCTGTATTTGGAGTCATCACAAGACTGAGTTCAAATGCTGCCTCATTTCTCATTGTGTCATGCAGTGTCTCTCAGCCTCAGTGTCTTTATCTGTAAAACAAAAATAATATCTCTTTCACAAGTTTGCCCTAAAGATCAAATGAGATGATGTATCTAAAATGCTTTGCAAATCTAAAAGCACCATATAACTATTCTAGCTGTTGTTACCCTCCCGATAAATGGGCAGGAAACACAAAGGAATTAACTTTCTGTAGATTTTATTCATGTTTGTATTCCTCTCATTTTTAGTGCTTAGTCACCTTGTTTTCAACTAATCAACAAGCATTTATCAAATGCCTACTGCATACCTGGACATTTTGAGAGTCTATGGAGAGGAAGAGGGCAACAATAGAGGGTGTTTCTGACCTCAGCCAGATTATCTACATGACAATGCAAAGGAACCCTAGATATTATGTAGTCCAACCCCCTTATTTTTGCAGAGGAGGAAACTGAGACCCAGATGGAAGGAGATTTGCTTGGGGTCACACAGTTAGTATGCAGGACTAGAATTTGGAACTGCTCTCTGGCATGAATTTTAGTTCCCTTTTCACTCTAGCATGCTGCCTTTAGGGCCACTAGATGGCTTAGTGGTTAGAATGCTGGACCTGGAACCAGGAAAGACCTGAGTTAAAATTCCACCTTAGTCACTTATTAACTGTATTAACCATTTTTCAGATGAAGAAACCGAATCTTAGGGAAGTGAAATGACTTGATCAGGATCACACAGCTAGCAGATATCCAAGGAAGGATTCAAACTCAGATTTTCCTACCTGGCTTCCTTGGCCCATCACATTGTAAGGCACTGTCTTTGTCTCCTCAGCACTTAGCACAGTACCTGACGCTTCATACTCATTGATTTGACTGGACTCTTCATCCAGAAAAGATGCTTTTCTAGGTATGGTTTGGATACTCTACCTTTGAGGTCCTTTCCAACCCAAAGATGCTTGTGAAATGCAAAAGCAAAATCAGAAGAGGCAGCCTGGCTTCTGTGGGAAGGAAGTGATGTAAGGTGGAAAAGGAAGGAAGAGAGAAAAAAGCTGATCTGTTGGGAAAGGAGAGGGATGGGCTCAGCAGAAGTTACAGGGGTGGGGCAGCCAAAGCCAGAAATTAGAGAGGGAAATAGAATGAAAATGGGGGCAATAGTGAAAGTGCTATTTCTGGCCTTCAGTGGTTTGGGGTTTTTTAAGGCACATTCTCCTGTTATCCCTGAAACTTCTTTGAGGCTCCATGCAGATGCTGCTCCTCCTTCAGATTATTTAAATGACACATTTCCATGGTTCTTTCGGGACACCTCTGCAGGCTTGACCACCTGCCTCCTGGTGGAGAGACTGTGTGTCCAGGGGTCCTTGCTTGATATTTCTGGGAAACTGGTTTCTATCCATGTGTAGGTAAGAAAAGAAACTGTACCCAGTGGTGCCCAGTGACCACACACTCACACTACCTCTTTTTATGAGGTTAAATTTGGAAGTTCACAAAGAAGCAAAGATTACTAACCTCCGGTTTTAAAAATACATCTCCAAAGACTTCTGCTTATTGTCCAAGTTGGACCCATTCTGTGTGGCTCAGATTTTTATCTGAGACTCTTTTGAAAAACCTTCCTTGTGTAGCAAAAAGCAGAAGGGAAATACGGCTATAGTTTTCTTTCTAATTTCAGCCTCTATCTTTTTTTTGTTGTTTTTTAAACACAGCTGTTCACTGAAATGGTGGAAGTTGTAGGCAAGCAAGAATTTCTAAAAAATTCACTATTTCATTAAACCTTCATGTGAATGTTTCCATCTGTGTCCATTTTTTACCCTTGTGACTTTCATGGGATTTAGAAATGGAAGCAGAGATAATTTCCCCTCAATATGTAAAACTGGAATTTAGAGATTAGTGACCTACCCAAAGCCCAACATATATTGACTAGCAGAGTCAGGCTTCTTTTTTTACGCTGTCTGCTGCATTATATATTTCCTTCCAGGAATATTAGTGTAAATATATGCTCTGAATTTGCTGTCCTGGCCTCAATTCCCGTTGACTAGTCAGGTTCCTAGATATGGTGACCAATGGTGGCACTGAGGGGTTTTCTTTCCAACATCCTAACTCATGAGCCCCTACTAGCATACTTCCCTTCATGATTATCAGTCGATTACATTTGGTCATTCAGACTTAGTGAGCTTTGAGAAAGGGATGTTTTACCAAGATGATACAGTCGGTACATTTAGTATGAACCTCTTTCCTAAATGTCTCTGATACATTCTTCCATCGGTTAATTTGGAATCCAGAAGAAAGCAGGCATAAGCTTAGAGAAGACACATGGCAGATGGGTAATTCAAAGCTTCTGGAAGTCCTTCTTTTTCTGGGTCTCCTTTGTATGATACCTTTGTGGTTCCTTTTGGTATAATGACACTTTTCTGTTGGGTTCCTGATGGATCTTCCTTACTTCATTAAATCCAATTTGCTACCAGCAGTTGCTGCCCTAAGGACAGTGCCAGAATGTTAATGGGAAGATGGACAGACCAGAATCCTCCAGAATGTTTGAAGCTTAAAAGGTCTTCCTCCAGAGGAGGAAGAGGGAAGGCCATACCACAGGAAAGGAGGTCTCTTTCCCTATTCCCACTCCCTCATCCCTGGTGATACCTTTTCTTTCTTCTCTATGAACAGATGTTTGCTCAGCTTCATGTCTCTCTGGTTCTAGACTAGCACCATAAGGCATTATCATGTCCTTTAGCCAGTGCAAACATATTGCTTCTGAAATTTCTAGTTCATCCAGTTCAGACCCTTTTCACACTTGTCTGGAATGCTTTTGATTGACTTGGTATCACTGAGACATGCTCTCACTCAGTTGTGGTATCAGGCCATAGAATCTTATCCTTTACTTTTATTGGAGTGGGGTGATTTAGTTGATTTATTCAGTCAACACACCCTTATAATGGGATCATAGATGAAATACTAGACTTTAGAGATCATTTCATCTAAACTTCCCATTTTAGAGGTGGGAAAACCGAGGAGTAAGGAGGCTGAATGTCTTAACCTAAATCATAATGGAAGAAGTGGCAGAAAAAGGATTTGAACCCAAGTCCTTTGCCTCTAATTCTAGTTCTTGAACCACTTCATCCCACTGCTTCAGTTGTGCTTACGATTATTTTTCCTTAGGTTCTATGGGAATATTTTCATATTACTTGCCTATTCGTTAGCTGTGAATGAGGGAATGAGGGAAGTTATAGCGCGTAAAGTGTTAGGATTCATTTTATGGGATCACTTTCTAGCCTTTAGGTTTTTTCCAATATATTACACTTGTTAGAATTTGGAACTGGAAGGTACTTTTCCAATCATCTAGTCTAGTAGCTTTCAAACCTTTTGGCTTCAGGACTCCTTTACTCTCTTAGAAATGATAGAGCTTTTGCTTATGTGGATTTTATCTATCTATATTTGCCATATTAGATAGTAAAACTGATTAATCTTAAACAGTAATTTAAAATAATAAACCAGTTACATGTTAGATGAAATACAAAAAAACCCCTGTATTTCCAACACAAAAATAAAAGTATGTTATTGTTTAGACCTTTTTTCTTTTTTTGGTAAATCTCCTTCATGTTTGGCTTAATAGAATGCAGCTGGATTCTCCTATCTGCTTCTGCATTCAACTCATTGTGATGTTGTTTTGGTTGAAGTATATGACAAAAATTTGGCTTTACACATTAATTGTAATTGGAAAAAAGAGGAGCATTTTACTAGGTTAATAATGTCTTTGTATTATTATGAATTATTATTGTATTGTTATGAAAAATATTTTTTACCTCATGGACCCCCTGAAAGAAACTTGGGGATACTTGGGTGTCCATGGACTATACTTTGAGAACTGCTGACCTAGTCTTCATTTTATGGATGAGAAACCTGAGGCCTTGAAAAATTTGTTGACTTGCCCAAGAACACACAGCTACCTAGTGTTGAAGTCAGAACTTGATAGGATTCCATGGAAAGAAACAAAGTAAAAAGACTTGGGCTCAACTCTTTGCTCTCCCACTTCTTCACCATGTGACCTTGGGCTAGTCAATTCACCTTCTTGGGCCACAAGTTCTTAATCTCCAGAACAGGAGGGTAGACTTCTTGGTCTCTTAAGCTCTTTCTAGCTCATGATCCCATTATATCCCGAATAAATGTTTGATATATACGGAGACTTTCTTTTTGCCATTGGCCTGCTTGCCTGGGTTTATGCCTCACATTATTCAGGCCATACTTTTCTAGAAAGAAAATATAGTTCATGGACAGTGACACTGGACTAGGATGCAGGAGATAAAGGTTGAAGTCCTAGCTCTTTACCTAACTAGTTCTGTGGCCGTGGGTGATTGCTTCTAATCTATATAATAAGAGCATTGGAATAAATGATCGCCTAGGAGTAGGCTGCTTCTATTTCTCACATTTTATGATTCTACAAATTTGTGCCTGAGGTGATGTAAGGAAGTGAAACTGTGTTATCTGCAATTTAGGCACACATATCTCCTATGGAAGAAACTTTTTTCAGGCTTAAGTTATTTTGGCTGGCGAGCACTGAGCAAATTCTCTCCATCGTTGGTCAGTTTTTAATTCACTTCTCAAGAAAGACAGCCCCATGCATCCAGGGATATATTTTATGTTAATCTGAAGCTGGAAATTTACATATCTGCATGAACTTTTCAGAGTAATGGGAAGACACATTCGTGTACACTTAGTCCCACACCTTTCAGACTGCTGTTTGTGTCAAATATGGCCAATATTTCAAATGTTGCTGTTAGCAAGAGTGTGGGTGCTATTGACTCACAAGGGTGGGCCCAGGTAACTTCAACAGCAAGTGGTTTCTTCAATGTAGATAGTTATATCAGCGGCCCACCGTAGCTGATAGATTCCCTTCTTCGGATGCCTCCCTAGACACCATTGCCCTGCCTTCCTTATGAAACCTAGTCTCTGCATGGCCTGTGGAATTTTATGTTCCTTGGATTCTTTGTTCAATTCTGTGTGGATTGCTCCTTTGATGTGATCCCTCATTTGTGAGAAATTTATCAGATCTCTGCAAGTATTAAAGCCTCCCAAAATGACAGCTAGTATCCTGCTTGGCTTTCCAGTGTTAAATTTTCAGATAACTTTACCGAATATACAATTTGTTCCGACCTTAATGTGAGTCCTAATTATTTGTTTGACTGGTTCTTGGTTGTTTTATTAATGAGTTGCAAGTGTACACACACATTTTCTACTGCCATGGCCATCCTCTGTTGGTGCTGCCTTATGGGAGGACACAGGAGCAGTGAGGCAGACTCTTTAGAAAGCAGGCCCAATGTGGTTGGCTCAGTTGGCCTTTCCCAGCATTCATTAGTTTGCATCTTGCATTTTCCTTCCATTGCAGCCTTGCTCATCCAGAGAAGCCAAGCAAAGGGGAGAGACCTTGCAAAGCAATATTCACCACCGGCGCCCCTTATACAGAGTGTCCAGATGTAGATTGGAGAAGGCAGACTTACACATTGACAAGAGGAAGTCCTTCGAAAGGAGGATGTTAGAGAAGCTGGTGGCAGAGCTGAGCAGCACCTCCCTGCCTTACTTACATTCCACCTGCAATCAGTTTCCCTCCGTTAGAAAGATGAGCACATTCTTATTTTTAATGGTAGCATTTTCACATATCAAGCTATTTGTATTAATGTGACTGTCACAATCAGAGCCTTCCTGATCATACTTTGATGAACCTTTCCCTGAACTCTGATGGAGAAGCAAGAGGCTTCTTAGCGCCACACATGGATCGTCCTAGACTTGAAACATCTCTCTTCCCCAGCTCATGTCACAATAATTATATTTAAGTCTCATGCAATCTTCTCTCCTCCGCGTGTGTTCCAAAGATCTCTTTGCATTTCCATCCAGAATAAATTAAAATAATGTGTTGGAAAGGGCTTCACAGGAAGCAAGTTTTCTCATCTTGCGCGTCCTGCTCGGTATTTATAATCTAGTAGAAACGTTAACATTTGGAGGCCAAAGAAATGCAAATACCTCTTAAGGGTGGTTGTTAATCTCCTGGGCTACACACAGAGGAGATAGAGGAATATGCCAAGAAATTGCTACTATCCCTATGAGACTTTGAGATTCTGAGTTTGGAAGTTCTTTATTTTCATCTTGAATAAGTGTGTGTGTGGGGGAGACAGAGACAGAGACAGATCGAGATGGAAGAGAGAGGGGGGAGGGGAAGGCAGGAAGGGAGGGGGGGAGGAATGAATGAATGAATGAGAATGAATCAGTCAACTTTTTGGTCTGACTTTAATTTTAGTGCAAAGAACTCCCAGTGTGAACACTTCCTTCTACAATTGGACTCAACAACTTATTTTCTATTTAGAGTTTCAGAAAATTGGCAGGGGCACTGAAAGATCAAGGGACTTGCCCAGGGTCACAAAGACTGTCAAAGGTAGAACTTGGAGTTAGGAAGATCTGGGTTCTGGGCTTCCCCCACTTTTGTACTACATTACTACTTGGTTGTATCACTTTCATTTGATTCCACCATCTGCTCCAGCTATTGTCTTATACCGTAGCACCATGAGATCCTGGATCAGAAACTGGAAGAGGCCTCAGAAGTGATCTCAATGCCCTAGCAGGTGTGCCCCAGGTCACATGAGCAGTCCGGGGTAAGATCTGGACCCATGTCCTCTGGCAGCAGAGTCCCTGATATGTGTACTAGAGCAGGCCGCCTGCCTTTTGTGTAAGAGATGCCTTCCCAGAAGAAATCATTCATGCTTGTGTAGGTGTTTAATGAGAATCAAACCTGGCCGCTAGTGAATGGCCTTCCCAGTAACCTTGCCAGCTGACTTGTGGGCCAGACAGCCTCTGTTGGAGTCTACACTGTCTTATCACAAGGAGCCCCCTCACCTGGCCTCCACCTCTGCTCTCCCTTATAAGTGGGACTCAGCCCTGAAGCTTCCAGTTTGGAGTCAAACAGTCAGGTGTGAAGCCCACCTCAGCTCCTTCCTATCTGGTGTGAACTGCCACAGGTCAAGCCAATTCTGTGCAGGCCAGAAAGTAGGTTGTCCTATTTCTATGGAGAAATGCAGTGGAGTATGGGAGGTGATTGCAGGGCAAAAGAGAGAGACTCTAACAAAGTACTTGAGGTAGATTTGAGGATGGTGAGAACACTTTCTGTTGTGGGGATCAGGGAAGGTGTAATGGAGGGTGTGGCCATGGAACTGAGCCTTGATGGAAGAGGAAGCTCCCAATCTGGGCTACAGATGTTATGCAGGGTGGGCCAAAAGTCACTGAGGGGTTTCAGTATTTGATAACTCCTTTATTTTTTGTTTTTAATTTACAATACCACAGCCTCATATACCATATACATAGAACATGAATTGACCTTCTGTGTGAACAATCAAATCTTGTAAATGGCAAAAAATAAAGAAAAATAAATTTCAAAAAGTTTTTAAAACACCGTCCCTTTTGGCCCGCCCTGTAGTTTTGTGTGTGTGTGTGTGTGTGTGTGTGTGTGTGTTACTAGCATTAGTCTGGCCCTTATCCCGTGTCACCTTACTTTTTTAACAACAGGTGACATCTTTTCCATTCTGTACATATGTTTTTAGAGCTCCTGATTGGCAGAGGATGTGGATGTATTTAGTGAGTACTGGCATTATTAGTTCCACTGAACCAGAGTGGTAGGACTAGAAGGAATGAAGAGATGAGGGGAAATGAGAAGATAGGGAGTTTGGGTCAAGGTCATTTGGGGATCTGAGATTTAGATCTAGAATGGACATTGGAAGTAACTGAGTAAAAACACCTTATTGGCAGATAAGGGAATGTTAAAAGACTATGGAAGGCAATGTAGGCTAATGCATTGAGTGCTGGAATTGGAGTCAAGAAGACCTGGGCTTATATCCTTCTTTGGGCATTTACTAGTTGTGTGACCCTGGACAAGTCACTTAGCCTGAAGGGAGTCAGACTCGATTACCTTTAACAATCTTTCCAGCTCCAAATTTGATCATTTTGGAATGTATTCAGGCTTACTTAGCTAATAAGTACCTGAGGCAGAATTTGAACCTGGGTCTTCCTTGCTTAATCAGGTCTTCCTTGCTTTATCAGGTACACCTGGTATCCTCTGTAGGGTGAAAGGTGCAGGTGCTTTCTCCCTTTCTTGGCTTTCTCTTCCCATCCTGCCCCAGGGGACCTGGTTAGAGTATTATGTTTTTTATAGGGTGCTACATCTTAGGAAAAGTCTGGAGGAGGGGACCTGCTAGGAGGAAGACTGGGGCTAGCCTAAAGGAAGCTCCCTTTCAGGGTCAACCTTGTGACCACACCATGTAGATTCCCCTATCGATTCCTCAGAAGTCTTAGGTTATCTCTGGGAGGGCTCAGGAAGGAGACCATCACTCAAACCTCAAATCATTCTAAAGAGATCTTTAGTCTCACCTTTAGGGACCTGAAACCACAGTACCCCGCAAAATTGGTAGTAGGGGCTTGGCAAACAAATCAAGGGAAAGTGTTTGTCATAATCAAAGGGAGCAAGGCCAAGGGGAAATACAGCAAGTGAGGCATTGGTGGGTTTTCCTGATTGTACTTCAAACAAGCTAATGCATTGTTTACTTAACAGGTTTGCCTGTGATTGCAGGCTATTAGTGACCATTAGTAAGTGGAACTCTGTTTGTATTCGGATTTCCCAAGTCTTACAATTACACAGCAGGGAGCTAAACTCAGCCAACACTTTTTCCATTTCAAATGTAGACAATCCCTGCCTAGTTTAGGTTTGGATTTGTATATAGCCACCCCACTAGAGAGGCCAGAGGGGCTCCCAATTGCTACCCAAGCAGATTTCTTTCCCCTCCTCTTTTCTTTCTTCCTTGTGAACATTGATGTCTTTCCAGAGTTTGTGATCCCATTATACTACATGATCCATTTGTTTCCTTGGTTCTTTTCCTATGTTAGGGGACTGGGCTTCTTATAACACTCGGGGAATATCACAAGAAAACAAACCTCCTGTTTTGATGTATTCATGATGGATAAACACATTTCAGCAAAAAGGCTATAGAGCTAGTGGTCTTCCAATCCATCACTCCCCACAGCCAGTCAGTTGTCAAGTGGATTCAACTTCTTCAATGTCCTTGCATCCATCCTCTTTGTTTGCTTCTCATGACTACTCCTCTAGTTCATGACCTTGTTTCCATCTAATCTATTGCATTACCAGCCTAGTTGACTGCCCCCTCACCAATCTATGCTCTCCACATGGCCACTACATCAATATTCCAAAAGTTCAGGTTGGACTGTGTCATTTCTCTGCTCAAGAATCTTCAGTGACAGGGCAGCTAGGTGGCTCAGTGAGTCAAGCAGTGGCCTTGGATTCAGGAGTACCTGAGTTCAAATCCAGCCTCAGACACTTGACAATAGCTGTGTGACCCTGGGCAAGTCACTTAACCCTCATTGCCCTGTTTAAAAAAAAAGAATCTTCAGTGACTCCCCCCTGTAACTAAGATAGCAACATGAGGACGATGATGACTTCTGTTTGGCATTGAAGGGCTTTCAACTGATGACACATGAGTCGCCCATCTTCCATATCTTGCACCTTCTCACCTCTACCTCCAGGGCAGGTGAAATGCCACATGCCTTCAACACGAGGCTCTCTGTAATCCTCCCTGGTGCCAGTGTTTTCTGACCCACCTCCAGATGCTTTGTTTTTGTTACCTGTGCACATGCTGTTTTCTCCAATAGAATATACACTGCTTATGTCCAAGCTTTGTTTTCATCTTTGCCTCTGAATCTCAAGGGCCTAGAACAAATCAGACGATTAATCTAGGCTTATTGAACACAATTAAAATGAGATTGGTTTAATATATATTTTGACACGAGATTAAATTTGCAGCTAAAATTTGCCCCTGTCTTCTAAATGGAGATAAAGAAGACTGTTCATTATTCCATCCTTAATACCTTCTTCTTAACATCATCTCCTTTTCTGAAGAATAAGGTAAGTTCTTTTGAGAACTGACTTTTTCTCATATGCTTTCCCTCTCTTTGTATTAATGTACAAAGAGAAAAAAAGGGATTTTCCTATAATAATCCTAGTGAAGTTTGATTTTAGCTTGCAATACTAATGTATTGGGGAAATAGCCAATGTGTTACCACAGTAAACAGTTCTCAAAAGTGCTGTTTTATAGATTAAAAAGAAACTTAGAGGCTGATGTCCACTGTACCATCATCATGATGAATGATGGATGGCTAAGTTTATGCAATATTTGACTATAGGCAAGTAACATGACCACTCCAGTTTCTGTTTCTTATTTCCCAAATGAAGTGATTAGATAAAGTTACACATCCCTGACTCTGTGACTTCTTATCCCCAGAGGGTGACTGACAAGTGCTCCTCTATAGGGGTAACCCTGAGGGGCTGAGGCTTCCTGGAGAATACAAAGACAAAAGTCTCACCCTTCAAGAGTTTATATCCTACTAGGTAGATATAACATATAAACATACTTGAGTAAATATGCCATAATTCAAACATACAGAGAGCACCACCAAGGTAGCAGTATGGGGCAGATCAAGAAAAGCTTTCCATAGGAAGGCTCATGGTACAAAGAGGTTTTTACAGAGTGGGATCAAATATTTAATTTGACTTTAATTTCAGCATCACTGACACTTGCAGCAAAGAGTAGTATCTTCTTCCCTAGTTTAGATACTTATTGGGGAGAATTCGTTTTTGCTAAAAACAAAACAAAACTTCAGATGAGATGCCTCAGGGATAAAAGCGTCCTATCCATCACCAAACAATAGATTAAGTAGTGACAAAATGGAAATATTGCAGCCAACAACAAATGGTTCATGCTTGGCTACTCCTAGAGCTTGACAGCTAATTCATAAGATAGAAGTTATTTTTATGCAATAAAACTATGGCTAAATTAGGCTGCATGCAGCTCAATGAGAAGTGAAATAAGGAAGTCTGCCTTCTTTTGTCCTATTGCCTTCTTTTATTTTTAAAAATAAATTTTATAGATGTTTTGTTTTTACATCCCCTAATTTGCCCCCTCTGTATCTTTTTTCCCCTCTCAGAGAGACATCCTGTATTTTGAAAAATTCTTAAGGAAAAAAGAGGAAGAAGAGGAAGAACAGCAAAACCAATCTATACATGGGGAAGGGATGTCTAACAGTCTATGCCACTTGTGCAAATCAGTGAGAGAGGAATATTTTCATGGATTTCCTTTGGGGCAAACCTTGTTCTTTGTATTTTGTGGTCAGAATCATTCTGTGTATCTTTTAAATCAACTTCATTTTGCATAAATTCATGTAATTCTTTCCATGCTTCTCTGTATTCACCATAATTATTACAGCACAACGATATTCTGTTAATTTCATGTATTGTAAATTGTTTAGCTATTTCCCAATTCCTGGGCATCAGTTTTGTTTCCAGTTGCATTAGTAACACAGGAAGTGCTCCTGTCAGTACTTTGGTGTATAGGAGGCTTTTCTTTGGTATATCCTCAACAGCAGCAGAGTCTCTGGGTCAGAGTATATGGACCTTTCAACTGCTCTATTTGCATAATGCCAATTGCTTTCCAAAATGGCTCTGCCAATTCTCAGCTTTCTCAACAATTGTTAAGTGCCCCTGTGTTTCCATAGCCCCTCCAAAATGGATTTTCCTCTGTTGACATCTTTGCCAATTTTCTGTGTGAGGTGAAAGAAACGTCAATCTTGTTTGGTCCCACATTTCTCTTAGTCATTTGAAGCATTCTTTCTTATAGTTGAGAGTTTGCTTTCTTTTGAGAACTATTTGCTCATTTCATTTAATTGCTAGTTATTGTTGCCCCCTTTTCTCAGAAGATATCCACAGCTCTGTGGAGATGCTTTGGTGATACATCATGCTTGATGGAGAGGGAGGAAAAGTGACCTCGGAGTCAGGTATGTGGGCTTGAATCTGGGTTTAGTCGCTGGCTGTATGAACTTGGCAAGTCCATCAACTGCTCTCAGCCTCAGTTTAGTCATTCATAAAATGCCAATAATCCTGCTAGCATGACTTACCTCACAGAGTTATTGAAGGAAATATGTCTCTCAATTTTAAAAAAAGGACATGTGAGTGATTATTATAACCTATCATAATTCATTGCCAAAATGTATCTTAAAATCATGCTGGAATCTACTAATGTAATAAGGCCAGGAGTCTATTTTGAAGCACATGTCAGTGTATACCCAAGATAGAGAGGTGTAAGTTGTTGCTGAGGTTTTGGATGTAAATGGGATAAAACAGATTGGCATTTCCAGAAACACTGCTTTATATGTTTATCAGATTCATTTCCTCCCAATTTTACATGTATTTCTTCCTCCCTCTGCATTTGTGGCATCGTGCCTTGCATGAGACTCAAAGCACGTTTTCAGAACCCTCTGCCTTGACTTGCATTGCTGCCATTGGGGTTTGCTGCACCAGGTCATTTGAAACAGACATTAATTTTTCCTACTTATTATACCAATGGCTCTGTGCTCCCACTGATGTGGATATTCTCCTCAGCAATGCAGAACACACTGATTTCTGCCTATTCTATGTGACTTTAACCCTTGTATGGCCATTAATCCTCCAAAAGTGGGATCATTCCTTTCAGTCTTTTGATATTGTGTGGATGGGAACCAGTGAAACTTGAAACCATGCACCAGTTATTACTTATTCTCAGGCAAGAACTAGGCCACATTGTTATTTTCTGACATATGTTCCTTGATGATGTGTTCTGTGATTTTCTGATATACTTCCTCATTAATAATATCTTGCTACTTGCTTACCCTCACTGTGTCTCTCCAAGGCCTGTCAGCCAATCCTTAATTTTAATTCTTTGAAGACTAGAATAATCAATGGCTTATGTACCACATCACTGGAAGGATAAATACAAACCTCAAAAATGAAGCTGTGTCTACAAATGTTCTCTTTTTAAATCACTTGATCAATTTATTGATCATATGTGTGTACACACACACCCCCTTATATAAGCATTTATTAAGTAACTCTTGTGTGTCAGGAATTGGTCTGGACACTGGAGATATAAATGGAAAAATGAAAAATCCTCTGCCCTCAAGGATTTTTCATTCTAATGAAAGAAGATGACAGATACACATATTGGCACATATAAAATAAAGGCATGGTAAATTTTTGGAGAGAAGCATTAGAACTTGAGAATCAAGAAGCACTTAATATAGTGTGTATATATGTACGTGTATACACATATACATGTGTATGTATGCACATATATATGTGTATGTATATACATATATATCTATATCTCACTGGATAAATATGCCATTCATCACTGATGTCATGAATAGTACTACATATGGTTAAATATGAAGTATTAAGGAACTGAGTCAAATCTGTGGCTCTGGGAACAGAATTAATGGGGATGGACAGAGAGACATGAAGCCTTTACAGAACTGGGTGGATGGATTAGCTCTGGTAAGCCAAGGAGAAGGTAGAGTCAATGAAAGCCCCTAACTTTTAAGCCTAAGTTAGAAGATGGATCATACCAACAATGGTGAAGGGACATTCAGGAACCATTTTAAAAGGAACATAATAGGATTTGGTTTAGTTCTATTGATTTTTAGTGGCAGTGAATATACAAAAACAATATTTGGAGACTGGGTGGGACAAGACTAGCAATTAATCTAAGCGTTTTTTTGCTCAGATATTATAACTAAAAGGAGTAGGGGGATTGCTCTGGGCTCTTGTCAATCTCTGAGCCAGTAAGTCTTCCAAACTAGGTATCACATTGGGTCTATTGTCATCTAGGCAATTCTCTCATAAACTGTGTTTCTGGACAATGGGTCATTTTTCTTTGCTGGGGAGGTTCTATTGAAAATGGAGCTTTTAGTGAATTAGGCTTAGAGTTTCGGTAGTGATCCAAATGAACTTTTTGGTGCTCCGTTTTTGCTGTTGTTGATAGAGTACAGGCTGGGTGCTAAAAGATGCAGGGGGAGAAATTCAGAACATTGGAGAGCTCATCCATGAGGGAATTACACTTACCAGGAAATTTGTGGACAAGAATAGCACAGGTTGAGAATGGAAAGCCAGTCCATGTCTTCCACTGATACAGGGACTGCCACACAGAAGAGAGATTGGGGGCATCAATATTCCAAAGTTGTTGTTAAGTAAAGTCAGACTTATCCCCTATGTGACAATTTCTTTCCATGGTGTAGAGGAAATGTGATACTGGCATGAAACAAAGGCAGTGAGGTTAGTGATTATAGTCCTAGACATGGATCCCAGAGAACCTGGCTGCATTAAACCCCTGCTTTTGGTAGAACTAGCTGTGTGTGGTTCTGGACAAGTCAGTGGACTTCTCTGAACTTTAGTTTCCTCATCTGTAAAATGAGCTGGGGAAGGAAATGGCAAACCATTCCAGTGTCTTTGCCAAGAAAACACCAAATGTAGTCACTAGGAGTTAGGCATGGCTGAAATAAATGACTGAACAACAACAACAATAACAAGGTTATCTTCCCATGTAGATTATACATTCTTTGTCAGTATATACTGACATACATATGTATGTATGTATGTATATCTCCAGACCCTAGAATGGTAAAGGTACTTAATAAATGTATGTAAATATGAAAAGCATTTACCAACTTTATAATTACATATCAATATTAGCTAGCCTATCTTTTCCAGCACCATATTACTGATGTTGGAAGCTGGAGAAGTCATACCTTTGTTTATCATGGAAAGTCACCCTACATCAATATTAAGGTTTCATAAATGAGTACATGCTTTTGGTCTGCATAACCTTCCATTCAAGTCATCTTGACAGAAAGCTCAAGAATGAAACCTGACTGATTGAGGGCTAAGGGAAATTGAGCTAATTAATTATACTAAAGCCTTAGAAGGTAAGAATTTGATGAGAGGTCTGATAGTGGCCAGGTATTTTCACTGGGGCTTCAGGATGTTTCAACAATGTTGAGCAGTGGGAGTTATACAATCTAAGAATTAATTGTCTTTAACTCCCAGGTCTACAAGGGAGTATGGCACAGTTTCTTGGGGGAAGTCAGAAGCCTGTGTAAACCCAGGAACCCTCCTTTTACTGTTTAGATCCACAATGTCTTTGTAAGTTTTCTTGTCCTTGATAATGTGCTTTGTAACGATGCCCCCCCCCCTCCAAGGTAGTTTAAAAACATCAGAGATTTTCCCCTGGAGTATCATTTGCTGTCAAGCATTGTCAGGTCTACAATGAAGACTCCAAGTAGCATAATAGGCCCTCTGTATGCTCTGCCAAAAGACAGAGTCCAAAAGATGACTTGAGAAGGAAATCAAAGAACCCTGAACAGGAGACACATGCTATAGATGACTTTTAAGCTGAATTCCAAGATCCCTTTCATTACTTATCTTATGTTGTTGTGACTACTAATACCATTTTAATTGGTTAGGTAACTTTGAAGCAACTCACATTTTAGGAGGAGAGACTTATCTATTGGGCATTGTGTGAGACCTAGGAGCTCATCTAATCTAATCTAATCTAATCTAATCTCTGCTTACAGAAGCTTTCTTTGAGAGAATGATAAGGTAATAATGATAATCCATATTGCTTCAGTACTTTAAGGTTTACAATGTGTTTGACAAATGTATTATCTCATGTAAACCACAACCTCATGAGATAGACTCTAATGATCCCTGATTTACAGATGAAGTGACTAGGTCTTACAAAGGTTAAACTATTTGTCCAGGATCCCACAAGTAGGAAGTGTTTGAGGCAGGATTCAAATTCAGGTAATCCTAACTTGAGGTTCAGCTATCTACTGACTGTGCTACCTCACTGCTTCATTTAATGGGGAGATCAGGAGCAAGAGCCAGTTCGGACATGGTAAGGGCAATGGAAGTTAGGTCTTCCAACCATGTCATGATATCATCTGATGACTGGAAGGCCCCTTGAAATGATAGGTTGCTACATGATCTAAGCATATTGAGTGTTATGGGAGGTGACACTGTGTGCTAGGAGCTCACCTATACTGGCAAAAGCTCCCAGTTCAAACCTTGGCTCTCCCACTTATGACCTGGGTCACTTTGGAAAGTTTCCTGCGTCTCAATAGGCCTCAGTATTCTTACCTGTAAACAAAAGGGCAGCCTAAGCCCAGATGGCGTCAGAGGTCCTTTCCAGCTTTAAATCATGTAATTATTTCTATCTTTTTTTTTTGCTGGGTCATAGATTTAGGACTGGAAGAGGTCAAAGAGACCCCCTTACTCATAAAGTCACCTCATTTTACAGATAAGGAAACTGGGGCCAAGAAAAGGAAAATGATTTACTCAAGGACACAGATGGAAAGAAGCAGAAGTAGAACCCACGTCCTTTTGTCATTATACCTGATTGCTTCTCTATGAGAGAGATTCACAACACGTGTTCTCCCCATTCACTAATGGCAAACTTCAGATGCACATCCTCTGGTCATTTTTAGTTTTCTCTTCTTTTGATCCTCTTTTCCATTGATCATGAAACTTAAATCTACTTAATTTCTACTATTCTTATTTTTCTTTGAAAAAGTAAAACCTATTTTCCTCCTACATTTTCCTTGTTCCCAGTATTCCCTCTTGTATTTCTTTGTATGTTTTGTATGTTCTATCCTTTGGCTCCACTGGTTCACTGACCCCCAACTTTACAGTCAACTGGAACAGGTAGTATTGAGCCTTGGAAGTAGAAAAGATGAATTGTTCTGATAAGAGAATGATAAGAAATCGATTAATAAAAATTTCTTGAATTAAACATTTACATTATGGCAGGGCCCTGTGTTTGGCTATGGGGATATGAGTCAACAAAAGAAGTCACTGTTCTGAAGCAGCCTATCTTTATTGGCATGAATACTAGGATGGCACACAATTTTAGAGTTGGGAGGCACCTCAGAAGCCATCTTGTTCCACACTGAGAAAAAAGGATTCCACAGCACAACAAACCAAGGACCAAGGGGTCCTCTAACCTTTGTCTGAAGACCTCCACTGAAGGGTAGCCAACCACTTCCTGAGATGGCCCACTGCATTTTGGGGCAGCCCTCATTCTATGGAAGTTTTCCTCAACACCCAGCCTAAGATTGTTTCTTTGTGGTTTTTATTCATTGCTCTCAGGGGTGTCCTCTGGTCTCCACCTGTCAGCCTATCAATATTTGGAGATAATGATCATGTCCCCTCTCAATATCTCTTCTTCAGGATAAACATCCCCAGGTATCTCGGCTTACACATAAACATGACATGAAGTTGGAACCTCTCATCCAGGTCACCCTCTGCTGGATGCTCTTTGTGTCCTTCCTAAAATATGATACTCAGAGCTGAACACAACATGAGGGAGATGATTTGTCCTTGGCTGGGATGTTTGTTCTCCTCACTTCTACTTCTTCAAATCCCTGGCTTCCTTCAAGACTCAAGCTACTATCTTCTTCATGGAGCCTTTCTGGCTCCCCTGCTCCAAAATGCCAGTATCCTCCCTTACCTTTTATGTGCTTTATGTTTTGAATAGACCAGTGAGTACACACATTGACTTCTCTCTTAGAAATCTGTGCACCTTGGGACCAAGGACCTTTCACTTTTGCCTTTGTCTTCCCAGAATTTAATCACATTACTTGGAACCGAGTATTTCATAAATGGTTGCTGACTGATCAATTAAGAATTAGAAAACTTCTGATTTCCTTGGAAATGATTTCCCATCATTTGATCTCAGTTATGGCTGGTCTCTCCTTGACCCTAAGTAATCAGCTTGGAAAAATTTGATTATCCAGCCAATTCATCTTAAAATCTCCACCAACCCCTTTCTTATGGCTGGTACCATTCCCAAGTAGAGGTGGGTAGCACTGCTGCTTAAAGGTACAGTACTTGGCTTTGGCCTTCATATTCTTCCCACTACTATTAGTTGTTTTATTACTGACTTGGATTATAGTGAGGATTTGTTTTAAATACCATAATAACACAGCAGTATCAATAAAACTACAGCCTACTTAAACACACTCACATACACATTCGTCTGATTCTCCCTATTTGTGATTACATTAAACTGCCATGCAAATGGAACGTGGGGGTTTCTCAGTGGGAGCTGATAGTTGTAGCCAGATAAGAGCGCTTGGCAAGTTGAGGATTAGAGAGCTGGGACTGGCTTCGGAAGAGGTAATGCTGCTCATGAGGAGAGGGGAGGGCCAGAGGCTGTTTGAGGAGGCAAGAATCCAGCTTCTCAGCAGATAAACTGCGGGGGTGATGGCAGAATTTCTCCCTCACAGAGGAATGGCATGTTATTGAATAACCCAGCAGGATAGGAAGGCTTTTGCTTCCTGGTAGTAAGTTGGGGAAAGTTAGTTTTTAAGAAATGAAACAACAACTTGCTCAGCAAAGGGCAGGAATGCTTTTGAGCAGTCATGGGGGACAAACGTACCAAAGATGACGTTCTTTTCTGACTCCCATTCCCTCCACCCCCAATCAAATCTGGAAGTGCTAGCATTTCCTAGCGACCAGGAACAAAAGCTTAGTCACATGCATTTTGGCAGGAGAAATTCAGTTTCATTGTTCCAGAACAGTTATTAGCCTATAGCAAAGTGCAAAAGCCTTTGATTTGACTTTGGTAATGGTTTAACCAACACTGTTAATTAATTAATCCGTCAAACATTTATTGAGTGGTAGTTTACATGGCTTTAGGTGCTGTGGGCCAGAGAAATCCTGGGATTAACAATTTGGAACCAGAAGTGACCTCAGATTTCACTGAATCCAACCTCTGGATTTTATAGATGGGGAACCCTGATGATGAGGTCATCAGGAATGCATTTGACAGGCAGGGACTTCTCCGGTCATTTAAGATTCTTCCTCTGAGAAGTTCCTCACACCTTCTCAGCCTGTCATTTCGAAAAAGAAAACACCCTTTATTATAAAAGGCCCCTTTCTTGGATGAAACATGATCTTTATAGTATGTAGGAAAATGTAGGTAAGGGGAGTTTTGCAGAAAGTTTCACAGTATATAATCCTTATTCTTTTTTAATCATTAGATACCCTTTGTACATCTGAAGACATTTTGTTACCTCAGAGACGTAGGACATATTGTGGAATATCTGGTTAGCTTTTCACTGAAGCAGCATGATGTCATGGGGGGGAATAATTACATGGGGGTTATGAGCCAAAGGAGAGGTTAGCCTCAGCTTGGCCCTAAGTACAGTGTGACCTCAGGTGAATCTCCAAGCTTCTGCTGCAGGTGAAGGGGTTGTATAAGTGAACCTCTCAGCAGCCTTCTGGGCTCTAAAATCCTTTGATTTCAATGACCACTTTATTCTGACCACAGTGAAACATTTATTAATTGAATGGAATTTAAGGTCTTGGTGTCCAATAGGGTTTTGCCATTTTATGGGAATTGGATAAGAACCTGTGCTTTCTTCATATTTTCACTGCTTGACACAGTGTCTCGCACGCATCAGGCACTTTATTAATAATGCTTCACTAGACTTGGCTTGGACTGAAAATTCACTAGCTCTGTAACCCCAGACCTCCCTACCTTTCCTCTGTTCCCTTAATTAATAAATGAAGGGGTCAGACTTTCTCATTTCTAATTTCTAAACTTTATTCCATCTGGATTCTTCTCATGGTTGTACTTGATATGCTAAATTCAAAAGTATGACTTATTCATGAAATAATTACAAAATCAGTGATTGAATAAAAGAATTTTTCATGGAAGTGTAAATATTGTCCATTATAAAACCTAAAAAGTATCTCTGAGTTTGGGCCCACTTATGAAGAGTAGGTAAGCTCTGGAATCTAGAGAGTTGAGATCAAGTTCTACTCTAATATTTGTTGTCTGTGAGCATCAAGCAAATCACTCATCTCTCTGTTATTTAGTTTTCTCATTGATAAAAAGAAGAGGGTGGAAGAAGTGACCACTGGGCTTACTTCCAGGTCTAGATGGAAGATTCTCTGATCGTATGAGCTTATGAATCCTAAGACCCCACACACCAAGAATCCGGGACCCCTGATGCTAAGCTAGGCATATGCAGCTTTGGTCCTGTGGGCCTTATTATTATTATCCTCCTCTCTGAAGCTCTTACCAAGGACCAAATTTGTTTTGGGGTTTTTTTGGGATACTTGCCCTTTGTCATCTTTATGGACTCCTGAAAGCCCAGAAGAAGGCTGGATCTGCATAAGGTCTTCCCAGTGTACATGCATGCACTGATATGGTGAACCATCATTTAGAGCTTAAAGGGAGGGCTCTTAGACTGACCCTGACTCGGGCCTCAAATCTCTGCTTTGATGTGTTTGGTCAATGATCTTTTAACCTCTGCTTGAAGAGTTCATCCTCAGTGGTTGCTACCTCCTGAAACCACCAGTTCCATTTCCAGCCAGCTCTAGGAAATTCAGTTCACTTCAATGATTAGAAGGGCTCATATTGTAAGCTCCTTGAAGATAGAGCTTACCTTTCACCTCTTTTTGTATCCTTAGCACTTAGTACAATCCCTGGAACATAGTAGGCACTTAATGAATGTGTCTCAGTTATTGATTAGTCCATATGTTAGGTTTACTTCAAGGCACTGAGGATACAAAGACAGTCCTTTGCTTCAAGGAGCTTATAAGCTGGTAACAGCAATAATGAGTAATCCTTTTTCAAGTACCTTCTATATGTCAAACACCTCTTGGTTTGCTGAGGGTACAAAGACAAAAGGCAGAGAGGCCCTACCCTCCAGGAGCTTACAGTCTCTTTCAGGGAAATAGTATGTACTCAGACAAGTATGTAAGAAATATAGACAAGACCAAGAAGAGTCATTTCCAGTTGTATAGGGAGGCACTTATAACTATGATCTCTTACAGGAGGTTGCATGAGGGCTGAACCATGAGGGACATTTAGGGAGTCTGCGGCAAAGGTGAGGAGGGGGGAATTGTAGGCATGGGGGCAGCTTGTACCAAGCCACAGAAGTGGGCCATGAGTGTTCTCTACAGGGAACAAGAAGCAAGAAGGGCAGTTTGGCTAGAATACAGATGATGGGGAGTAATGGGGGATAAGCCTCAAAACATCGATTGGAGATCAATGATGAAGAGCTTTCAATACCAAGCAGAGGATTGTGTATTTTATCCTAGAGATAACAGGAGGCTACTGAAGCTTTGGGGGTAGGAGGGTGACCTGATCAACCCTGTGCTTTCCAAAGTTCCTTTTTAGGATGAGCCATAATCTGCATCCATGTCACCTTGACTCACTGGTCATAGTTCTGTCCTCTGGAATCACACGAATAAAATTGCTCTTATCATAACCCTCTACTATATAGTAGGTGTTTAAATTCTTATTGAATTGGATTGAAAGTCCACTGGCAGTCCACATGCAGCTTACCACTTGTCAGGGGACTTGTAGAAAGGGCTCCTGGTTTGAGAATCTCTTAGGCAGATTGACCAGTGAGGTCTTGTCCAGATCTTGAAACCTATGGGCAGAATTCAGGCAGTAGAAAGGGCAGAGACCACTGTTGGAAGCAGAGAAAAAGACAAAGCTCACGCAGTAATTAAGACACACTGGGATTGAGTATCTGTTGTTGTTCAGTCATTTTTCAGTCATGTCTGACTCTTCTTGACCCCATTTGGGATTTTCATGGCAAAGGTACTAGAGTGGTTTGTCATTTCTTTCTCTAGCTCATGTTATAGGTGAGGAAACGAAGGCACACAGGGTTAAGTAACTTGCTCAGGGTCACACAGCTACTAAGTGTCTAAGGCCAGATTAGAACTCAGGTAGATGAGTCTTCCTGATTCCAAGACCAGCACTCTATCTACTGTGTCATGTAGCTGCCCAATAGTTTCTATACTATGAGATAGTGAGAAATATACGCTACACATGCAAAAGGTAATCTCCTTTGTCCCAGTAGAATATTATAACTTAGCTGCTGCAGAGTGTGTGCGTGGGAGCGCATGTGGTGTGCATATATGTATGTATGTATATATACACATATATGAATATATGTGTGTGCATACACACATATACATTTGGTGAAGGCTCTATACTTTCACAGGGTGGGGCACTCCTAGTGTGGGAATTTCCAACTACCAAAGTCAAATACTATGATATAGTAGATGACCCCTAAGCAGCCCCCAGCATCTCAGAGAGCCCCAAGTGATTTACCCAGCATCTCATAGATAGTATGTGTGAGAGGCATGAATCTGAATGCAGGTGTTCCTGACTCCAAGCCCAACACTCTATCATCTACGGCCTCCTGCCTTGACCACAACAGAAAGTCAAGGCGTATCATCCCTATCTCCAGACAAAGTCTGCACTCACCATTGAGGGTGACTCCCATGAATTGTTTATGGGCCTCTGAAGAAGAGACCAAATTTCAACCAATAGGTTTATACGAGGTAACCCTTGATGGAACTATGTGGCTGAGTAATGGGTCCAAAATAGCGAGCTATTTTGGGGAAGAGCATATGTTCTTCACCAAATAAAATGAGTCTTCAGAGGATGAAATTTACAGCGTGTTTCCATCCCAATTTTAAAGGCTGCGGTAAGCTGCAGCCTTGGAGTGCTTGGGGCTCTGCGGGGAGAGCTGTGTACATCCCGTTATGGATGAGCAGCATGAGGTGAGTGCTTTCTGGTGAGTTACTTTATATGGTCAACTCTCATCTGCTCAATCTGCTCGCATGGCCAAGAATAGGAACATAGATGAGCCAAGGAACAGACCATGCAAACGTTGTATTTGCTTCAACATATGTGTCTACTCATACATCCATGAAGCCTGCTGAATCATTCATTCATTTGTTCTTGCAACAGCCATTCACTCTAACTCCCCAAACATGTATTAGGTGCCTAGTGTGTGTTAGGCCTCTGTGATTTAAAGGGAGAGAGGCCACATAGATCTTGCTCTCAGGGGGCTTATGTTCTCATGAGTCAAGAACAAATAGAGAAGCAACTGTGAGCCCTGGGAGAGGGAAGCCAGAATAACAAGGATACAAGGCAGGTGCCAGGATAGATTTGAAGCAGAAGAATATTTTTATCTAGGGGAGGAGGGTCAGTCTCACATAGGAAGTGACAACTTATTTTGGCCTTGAAGAATGAAAGGCTGGTGCCACTTCTTTGGAGCAAAGCACATACATAGAGAGTGGCTGTCAAGTTATATGAAAATAAATCTTAGGGGCATCTTATGGGATGAGACCAATGACTTTATCTCTGGCTTTTGAGAGAGTGGCAAAGCAATAGGGTAGGAGGAGGCCTGGACCTCGGGGCAGAAGGAATCTAGCTTTGAAAGGCTGGACCCAAAGAGTAGCCATTAGGAAGTTGAGGCCAAATTGGTGAGAACATCTCCAGTGGAGTGAGTACCTAATGCTGTGTCCTTTGTCCTGTGCAATTTAGGGTTTTTAATCAATGACTGGGATGAAGGCATAGGTGGATTACTTGTCAAGTTTACAAATGGAAGTGAACACAGTGGATATTAGAAACATTAGAATAAGGGTAGATCTCAACAAAGAGCTTTCTTGTCTAGGAAATGGAGTATAATAAGATGAAAACTAACAGAAGTAAATGTAAATAAGGGCTTAGACATAGGTTCAAAAGTCAATTTTGCAAGAGATAGGAGAGGTGTGACTAGACAGTACTTCAAATGAAAAAGATCTGTAGGTTTTAGTGGACCACAGAGTCAAACAGGAAAGGGATAGAGTGTCCAAAAAACAGCTAACATGAATTGGAATTATAACACAAGAAATATGGTGTTTGGGACCAGAGAAGCAGTAGTCCCTTCCTCCTCTCCCTTTGTTTAAGCACATGTGGAGCTTTGTGTTCTCTTCTGGCTCCCATATTTGAAGAACATTCACAAACTAGAGAACTTTCAGAGGAGGGCAGACAGGCTGGTAAGGGGCCCTGGGATAGAGCTAAAGTCATTAAACTAATTAAGTTGGGGGGGGGAGATGCACTCTGTGATGTGGCTATACTAACCTAATTGCTTTTCTTCACACATAGCTTTCTATCTCCTGTCTCCACACCTTTGTGTTGGTTGTCCCCTGTGTCTGGAATACTCTCCCTCTGCATCTCTATTCATAGTTTTTGTATTACATACTCTTCCTTCTGTAGGAGTTCTTTTCTAGTGTTCCCAACTCCCAGCACCTTCCTGTCTGATGTTTCCTCATCTGTATTTTTTTTATACATGCCTAGTTATTTACATGTCTTCTTGATTAGAATGGGAACTCTTTGAAACCGGGATCTGTTTTTGCCTTTCCTTGTATTTCAAGCACTTATCACAGTGATTGGCACATGGCTAGGGTGCTTTAAAATGCTTATTGCCCATCTATTAAGAAATGTGGATTACTGGTTTGAATTGTCTGAAGGCCCTTCCAGTGGAAGAGTGATTTAAACTTCTCTCCTTGTGCCCAGGGACAGAAGAATTAGGAAAATTTAGCTCATGTGAAGAGGCAGATTAGGGCTTTTTATATGGAACATTTCTCAATAACTGGAGCTATCCAAAAGTGATATTATTGATTCAGAAGACAGAGGGTTCCTTGTTACTAGAGATTTTCATGTGAAAGAAGAATGATGAAATGATTGTGGTAGGTTGCTTTCCCAATTGGAACAAACATCAACTTGTTTGTGGCAGAGACTGACTCCATTCTGGGCAAGGTTAGTTTGGGGTCCACATAAGCATTGGGCCAATTTCTGCAGCTTGTATGACCTCTCAAGATAACAAACCAACATTCGCTCTTGGGAGGGCCCTTTCTAAGAATGTGAGACTTAGAAAAGCCATTGCAAAGGCTTCTCCCAGTGCAAAGATGGCCTTTGGATTCTAGTTACTGTGATCTTCTTGTGTATACACACTGTCCTTGGTGAGGTCATCCATTGTAGTTAGGGATAGAAATGGAAATGGAGTACCCAGAACCTAGAGTTTATTATTGCATACCATCTCCAAGCTAGATAATGGATTCTTTTATTTTAGTCATCGCTTTTATGATTTTTCTACTGAATGGATCAGGGCCGATTTGGCACTGGGGTCTGATTCTGAAGCATTTTCTTGATTTCTAAGATTTATTCCAAGCCAGAGCTCTCTCTATCACCAGCTGTAAATGAGCCTGGAGAAAAATCAGGTTGTTTTTTGTTTGTTTTGCTTTGGGGAGAGGAGTGGTGACCTAGAGGATTTCTGGGGTTGGATGATTGTGCTGGGAACCTGGGACTGGTAAGTCACACCTACTGCCTAAAGTTGAGAGGGCAAAGGTGACATGGCAACAGGCAATTATGGTGCCTGCAGCCAGAGGACTGGGAAGCAGGGGACACCTGGGACAGAAATGTGGTTGCTTCAGGGAGGAAGCTCTCCTCTCTGTAGCTTTATTTCCACCCCTACTCTATGTCAGCACCCTATCACAAAGACTTGTGTGACTTACACTAGTTCCAGTTTTGTGAAAGGTAGAGGAGTAAATGTAAATAAGGGCTTAGATTTGGGTTTAGAAGTCAATTTTGTTAAGCTATATGTCTTTTTGATGTTTTCCTTGGAGATGGAGATGACCTTTAAAAAAAGAAAAGGAAAAGAAATTAACAAAATACTTTCTTGCAGATAGATTCCTCCCTTGAACTCAGATTACCTTGGCAATAAAATCATCCCAATTCACACTTCCAAGAGTGTGCTGCTTTGATTTACCCTGAGCTGAATGGGAGCCAACAATTTTTTGAGATAAGGACACAAGAACAGGAGGCATGATAGTTTTACTGAATTAAATGAAGTGGTTATTGGGCTGTCTTCTCCTAAAATAAACAAACAAAATGTTTCAGGTGATAAGTGAGGAAAGCCCTATTTCTCACCACGTGGAGTGATGTTTACTAGATGAAACACTTCTAAATTCCCTGCAATGCCTCTTTATACTTTTTTCTTATTCTTTCATGAATGACTGCCATCATGGAAGCTGAGAATTATGGGGCTGTGATCAGAATTCAAATGGTTTGGGATATCAGGGGAATTTTCTAACTGGTATTGACTACAAAAGCCCCCTCCTGGATTTGATACCAACATTTGTCCAATGCTCCAAGGTTCTCATTAGCGCAGAAAACTTCAAGGAGGCCGGGTCCAAGCCATGTTGGGAAAATAATCTGTTCTCCTTCAACCACAAGGATCACAAACTTAGACCTGGGAGGGTCCTCAGAGGTCATCTAGTGCAACCTGCCTCATTTTACACACTAGGGAACCGAGGAAAAGAGAGGTTACCTGACATGGCCTGGGTTGCACAAGTTGGGAAGAGGCATTGCTCCTGACCTCCCAGAGGTCATAGTGTTTGCTGCTACAGGGGGACTATTCACATATGCCTTAAAAATTATTTTATCTTAAATTCATGGAATTAAACAAGCATTTCTATAACACAGCGCAATAAAAAATTATTGCACATGAAACCCCAAATCCAAACATACAACAAAGTTATTATGTAAATTTTCTTCTTCTCTTTCTCCTCCTCCTCCTCCTCCTCTTCCTCCCCAGCACCCTCCCCAATAATTGAAATAAGACACAGAGTGAGTAGAAATTTTACAGTTACCTCTTGTTTCTATAGCACAGTGCAGTTTGCAAAACATGTTCCCACCGTAATCCTGCAAATGCAAGAGTAAGAACATTGTTATTTCCATTTTAGGGATGAGAAAATATATTCAGGTGGGATTAAGTTACTTGACCTGGGACACTTGGGTCACCAATCACCCTATCCACGAGTATTTATGAAATGCCTACTACATGGGAGACACTGTGCTAGAAGTAAGGATACAAGGACAAAAGTAAGCCATTCCCTGCCCTTATGTCTACCAGGAGGAGTGACGTGTTCCCAGATAAGGAAAATCAGGGTGATAGAAGTAGGAAAGGTAATTAACAAGAGGAGAATCAGGAAAATACCTCTTGAAAGAGGTGAACTTTATAGGAGAGAAGGATTCCCGAAATAGAGGTGGAGGATTGTCTAGGCATGGGGAGAGAGAACCCATGTAGAAATTACAGAAGGTGGAAGGAGGGAGGGTTGTATACAGGGAGCAGACCCCAGTACCCTAATGTGTTTCTCATCATGTGGGGATTCTCATCCTGAGTTTCCCGCAGGCCTTTTATCAACTTGCAGGAGGCCTCCCTGCCTCTCCGATTCTTTAATGTTTTCTGGGTCCCAGTGTAGCCCATGGTCTGCCATCTGTTTCCCTTTCTCTATTTACATGAAAACCCCTCCTCATTGCTAGTATAAAAATGAAGTTTGACTAGTGATAATTCTCATTATTCTAGTAGTAGTAGGTTCTCAGAAGGTGATAACATTTGTATAAGGCTTTATACTTTGCCACCAACATTTGAGCTGCATTATGATCCTGGTTGGAGGCAGTGTTATATTCTGGAGGGAGCCCTGGGCTTGGATTCAAGGCCCAGCTTTGAATCTCATCACTACCATTTACTCCTCCCTGTGTGATTGTGGGAATGTCACTTTACCCAAAGAGTTGGGCCTTGCTTTTCTCATCTGTAAAATGAGAGCTTTGGGCTAGAAGACCCCCGAGGTCCCTTCTACTCCCAGATCTTTCATCCTACAATCATCTGGACTTTGCAGATATGTAAACTGAGGCAGGGAGGAGTTAAATGATTCTCCTGTGGCCACATAGCAAGGATATGGCAAAACCAGAACTAAGACTGGATATGCTGATTTCTGTATACCTTTGGGGGACACCTTGGGGGTGCCTGCCCAGATCCTTAACAGTGGATAAACAGCCTGGACTTGGGGTCAGGTACCGCTGAGTTCAAATCTTGCCTCAGACACTTTCTTAGCTGTATGACCCTGGGCAAATCACTCAACTTCTTTTGTCTTAGTCTACCCATCAAGAAAATGGGGATAAAGATAGCACCTATTTCACAAGGATGCTGTGAAGCTAAAAATGAAATAACATCTAAAGTGCCTGGTAAACTTTAAAGCATTACATAAATGTTAGCTATTACTAGGCACCAAGAATGTGTTCTGTGCCATTCTCAGTGGTAACTGCGACGATGTTGATGATGCAAGGAAGGAATAGAGAACTGAATGAGTGAGGGCAGACACTGCCACAGAGGCCAGGGGAGTGTTTTGGGTAAGACAAGGATCTCTGGACATTGTCCCTTCCTCTCCTACCCCCATCCAAGGAAACTGTAGCACAATGGTCAGACAGTGGCATGGAGATGTTGGAGAAAGGGAAGATGGCATCAGCAAAGGAAGGATCCAGGGTAGCATAACACATAGAGAGAGCTTGAGCTGCAGAACGTCTTCTCATTTGGCCCTTCATTTTATAAATAAGGAAACATGAGGCACAGAGAGGTTCAATAACATGCCTAAGCTCTCACAGATGGGAGAAAAACCTAAGTTGTTGGAAATGAGATTGAGAGGATGCCTGTGAGAGGAAGAGAATATACCCTAACACCTACGTGAGCTTTTTATACATGTGTGAAGTGATGGTGACAGGTGAGAAACAGAGGGCTTCACTTGTCTCCTTTTTATCTGAATACTATTCATACTTGCTAATGAATCATTAAGGACCCATGAAACACTTCAACCTCCATGACACCACTAGGGTTTTTATGTAAAAGACACATCCCCCATTAGCTCAGCCCTTCCCTTGCAAGTGTCTGGATTGAGACACACCATTCTCCAGCCCACTGTGCCAGCCTTATTGCACATGAATACCCTACATAGGCTCTGTGTTCCAGGTAGAATCTGCCAGTCCATCTCCTGCCTCACAATATTTTCATAGGCTGTTTTCCATACCCCAATACCTAAATACACTCTCTGCCTACCTAGGCCCTTAGAATTCTAACTTCCTCCAAAGCTCAGTTCAGTGACTCCTCCTAAGGGAAGCCTGCCCCAGTTGCTAATGTGCTCCTCTTCCTCAAATTGTCTTGATTTACTTTTATTCCTTTGGACTCTCCCCTAGGTCCCTTGGCTTGGATTAGTGAACTTTTACCTTGTAGCCAGCATTTCTCTAGCTCTTGTAAGGACAGCAAAGCACTTTGCTTACATTATCTTATTTGATCCCCAGACAACCCTGGGATGTAGGTGCTGCTATTATCCATTTTACCAATGAGGAAAGATAAGGTCAGAAAATGAGTGTCTATGCTTGTTTTGAATTCAGGTCTTTCTGACTCCAAGTTTCATGTTCTATCTACTGTACCGTTGTTCCCCTCCGTGCTTTCCATATCACCTTCTTCCATCAGAATATAATTACGGTCCTTGAAGGGGTGGACTGCCTTCCTTAGTTAGATTTGGACTTCAGTCGCTTAGAGCAGGGCCTGGCACATTGTAAGTGCTTAGAACTCTCACTCTCTCACTCCTGCTCTCACTTCTCATCGATCCATCTATCTGTCCATCCATTCATCCATCCATCCATCCATCCATCCATCCATCCATCCATCTTTCTATCTTGTATCTCCCAGGCTGTCTGTGTTGATAGAGTCTTTCTTCTATGACTAGTTCTAGGACATGCCCACTATTGCTTAATAATACCAGCAAACTCCCTGTGGTCATAATGCGGCACAGTCAGTCCTGGCATCCAGAAACCATCAGTGCCTGACTCAGGTGGATGATAGGGCAGGAGCCCTGCCTGAAGATGACTCTTCAGAACTAGGGAGCTGGGAGGAGAGACAGGGACCATGAAGAAGGAAACAGAGGAAGCAGAGTATTGGGAAATAAACTGGGCAAGTCCATGGGGATAACTCAGGGGTTGTGTGTCCCTGCCTCTTTCCTGGCTACTCAGGGAAGATTAGAGAGCTTTGGTGGTTATTTTGCAGCCCATAGGGAAGTTCTTCAAAATTAATGAAGAGCTGATGAACCAAAGCCTAGTCCTGTGAATTCATTTACAGGGAAAGAAAACCAGGCCCTTACCCACAGAAGACAATGATTCAATACTCAGTAGGCAATTGATACAGTCGGTGTTTGTGGACTTGCCCTGAGGAATACCTTATCCAATATCACCCTGGTGTTTAGTGGGAGAGCTGAAGGAGCCCTCAGCCCTTTGGACCTCCAGGTCAGAACTCATTCCATTGTGCCACCCTACCTCCAAGTTATGGGAATAGATCCAGAGCCACGACAGGAGTAAACACCAACAGTCATATGTTAGACTTTGCTAGGAATACCTACGTTCTAATCATGTCCCATGTACCTACTTACTCGGTGACTCTAAAGACATCATTTAATCTCCCCAGGCTTCGGTTTCCTATCTGTGGAGGTGAGGAAGCTGAACTCAGTGACCTCTAAGATCCCTCTGGATTTAAGATTCTATAAGTGACATGAAGCACATCTTCAGTGGGGGGGTGCATGGAACAGAATAGGGAGGGGAAGGAGCTCACTCCAGTCTAACCATCTTGGTAGCTTCCCTCTTTTAACTAATTATTCATGCTAACTAGGTGCTAAGCTCTGTGGTTTCTAGGCTACTGAAGTGCTGAGCACTCCTACAAGTGCTGTCAATGCCCTCTAAATTTGGTCCCCTTGGGATATGCTCCAGTTGCCCTGTCCTGGTTCCAGCTGTGCACAGGAATATTCTGTTGATCCTATTATTAATGCTCAAGACATGACTCAAATTGAGGGCAACTCTTAGATTAAAGAATCGCAGAAAGGGCAGAATTGAGAGTTGGAAGGCTTCTCATGCCCGTCGAATCCAAGCCATGCATGAAAGGAATCCCTACTATTGTCTGTGGGCATATTGTCACAGCTCATTTTCAAGACAAAGTAACCCAACACCAGCACCCGAGGTGTGAGGAGAGAGCTCTCACTTGGTAACACAGTGGACCGTGTGGCCTGTCAACAAAGTCTGCCTAGAAAATCTGTCTCCAGCAAAATCATCGCCCTTGCCTAAAATGCAGATCCAGCTCCCAATTTCTCCATTTTCCTCCAGATATTCTTTCTAAAAGCACCCACGGCCACTGAAACGTGAAGACTATTAATCTGGAGGCAAGTGGCTCTGTTCTGTTCATTTAAAACCAAACCAAACAAGGCAATTAGCAA
The DNA here is from genome assembly GCF_019393635.1 of Dromiciops gliroides. Classification (NCBI taxonomy): domain Eukaryota; kingdom Metazoa; phylum Chordata; class Mammalia; order Microbiotheria; family Microbiotheriidae; genus Dromiciops; species Dromiciops gliroides. The sequence continues at coordinate 10,251,594 of NC_057865.1, forward strand.
CAGAAGGCTCATATTAACCCAACGTGGGAGGTGACAGATTTTAACAGAAGGGATCTGCAGAATGCAAAAGTTGGTTTCTCATGGAAACACAGAACTCCTCCACATTTCACTCTGTGCTACATGAAAGGACCACATTGAATAGCCTAATTAAAAACATATTAAATTTAATGTAAGTGAATGCTAATTGGAATACCTCCCCTTTCACCTTTCCCAGCTCTTTTGTGTCTTAATATCCCAACTTCTATTTTGGTACATCATGTTTCCAATTGAGTATACTTCCCTCTCCCCACCCCCCACCCCACTTGCCGACAATTAAAAGTTGAGTAGGATTCTAACAACCTTCTTCCTTTTGCTGTATTTGGAGAGTAAGTAAATGTATCCATCCAGGTTCACATTATATCCAATAAGTGTAATTCTAAAAGGTTTTCATTACACCTTAACACAAATCCTTTGTATTAAGTTGGATCCTTAGAGGGATTTACTTTTCAACGATTAGAACTTGTTGAGGATGGATACTGAGATTTAAAAAAACAGCTGTAATTTTTTTTTTGCCTCTCCACCACCACTTCTGAGGACTATGAGATGAAGCTCAATGAAATTATTCAGGAGGGGATTAAAATTGGTTCCTGGAGATTTTGTTTCCACATGCAGAAGATTTAGCGTTCTTAGCCAGTTGGACGACACATTCAGGATTCCAGTGGTTTCAAGCACAATCCACGTCTATGGTAGATGTGTTTCCCTCAAAAATCCTTGGTGATTCCAAAAACCAGAAAAACAAAACATGTGCGGTTACCTTCAGAAAGTTCCCCATAAACATCTTCACAGGTTTTATTTATAGAAAGCAGCTTGGAATAGCCAACAGAGATAGCTTTGGAACCAAGAACATGAGTTAGTGTTCTTCCTCTGACATACTGGATGTGTGACTGTGGGCTAGTCATTTGTTTTAGCTGGCTCTTTAAGTCTTTAATTTGCAGAGGTCCCCAACTCGCATAGGCAGATAGCTTTTCCTCTTCAGGGAGCTCCATAAACCAAGAAAATCAGAGCTCCAGAGTTTTATTCCTCTTGCTATGCACATTTAATTCAGTACTTGACCTCTAGTCATCGGTATAAAAACTAACCACTGGAAGTCGGTCTTTGGGACACTAGAAATCTCATTAATTTGGTTCCTATCATAGCTTCCCATACATGAAAAGTCTGTGCTTGCCACTGAAGCTTTGTGTTACATGTAAATGAGATCTCACTTCTGAGCACATCTGAAAACCGGCAAAGGTCTGGCATAGGGGAGCTGGCCCTTTGGAGGAAGTGCTAATCTCAGGAGTTTGGGGGGGGTCTTCTTTTTTTTCAGCAACAAACATTTATTTTATTTTCCAGTTACATTTAATACTTTTCAACATTCATTTTATAAGATTTAAGAGTTGGGGGGGTCTTCTTGACAAGTCTGTTGACAATTTAAATTTGAAGACAGAAAACTCTTGGTCTTTCCCCAGTCACTTTATCCTTTTTTGTGGTCTTATTGTCCAACATTCTGCCTTGAATGTTTGAAATGGCTTTTCTGTTGCTTATTCATCTATTAAATATTCAGGGAGAATTTGGTGAGTAAACGACTAACTTCTCTTTACATATCATAGAAATATGATTTGATGGGAGAAGATGAGGCAAGTCTGGTATGGGGATAGGGCACATGCTTGGAATTCGGAAGATCAAGGACTCAGATACCACTTCAGATAGTTTACCAACTATGTGACCCTGAACAAGTCATCTATCACTTTGCACTTGAGGCATATTCCCTAGGATTCTTTCCTAAATCTTCAATGGGTGGGGATCTGCATTGAGGGAAGATTTTCTACAAAAGAAGAGTTCCCTGTGTTGAGGAAATCATGAATCCTTCCACTTATTCATCTATCTTCAGGGACATAATGCCTAAGTTCTACTATGCTATATTCTGGTTCTCTAGACTCTGCACACTCAATACCAAGAGAACCTTATCTAGGTCTGGAAACCTTCCTATTTTTCAGATGATAACTAAGACTTAGATAGGGAAATGACTCATCCAAGCTCACACATCTAGTAAAACTCATGGCTGGAACTAGAATCCAGGTCTCCTAGCTCTCAGACCAGTGCTCTTTGCATGGGGCAATTTGAGGACACACAGGAAGACCTTGCTAAAGATGCTATTGACGCCTCTGTGGAAGGCTTTTGGAAAGCATTAATGGATCTTTCTTTCACCAACATCCTATTTACATTTTCAGCTCTACTTGTGAACTGGTGAGTCAGTCAGGCCCAATAAAGGTACTGAGCCTATTGGAATATGGTCAGAGATCAAAGAGGAAAGCTGTCATCCCAGTTATGCCCTGTAGTTCCTGATGCTGTTCCAGGCCTCAGTGTCAATTTTCCAGCTTTCCTGATGAGAGTCCAGTTGATGGATGAGTGGTTTGTCAGCATGGTTCTGTCTTGGGTGCCTGAGGAATAGGTCAGTCTGGCCTCCTCAGCATTACTGGTGTGGCATAACTACTTCCCATGGCCAGAGGAGCACCCAGAGGAAATCCGCCCATATAGAAGCTCATACTTAGCTTCTTTGGACTTCTTTATGTTGCTGTCAATGGAAATCTTTCTCTAAGCTTAGTCACTTGAATTTCAAAATGTGAATTACATTTTATTAAAGGTTAGGGGGAAAATGTCACCACTAGCCAGGCACTGGAAAGAAAATTCACAGCTCACTTGGCAGGTATTCATGCTTGCAGTTAATATTATTCATTAAAATTATGAAAAGGAATAAGCTATTCTATTCCTGCTTATTAACTACAAGAGAGACAAGAGGAAGGACTGGATATCCCCTGGCAGAGCAGGGGACCACTGTTGCTTTGTCATCACTTCTCAAAGGGAGGGGGAGGTGCCACTGGAAAGGGACTGAAGAGATGGAGGATTTCCTTTCTCTTCTAGATGTGGAAGAACCATTTATTTCAAGCTGAGGCACAATGAAAATGTAGCCCAGGAAAGATATTTAATATCATCTGCTGTACTATAGTTATTTTCCAAATGGAAGGCATCCTCCTCCCCCTCCCCCTCCCCCTCCCTTGTCTCTGTCTGTCTCTCATATATAGATGTAATACATAATGTGTATGCACATACATATACACATATAGACATTTGCCAACAATGTGACTCTGATCTAATCACTTTGTTTCATCTAAAGCTTAATTTTCTTATCTCTAATACAGGGTAAATTATAGCTGAAATGTTTACCTCACAGACTTGTGAGGTTCAAACGAATTAATGTATATCAAGTATATACACATGTGTGTGTGTATACTCATATGCATGGGAGAGAAATTTGCTTTTTATTGGTGGAGGGTAGTCAGTAATTCATTGGTAAAGGGAGCTCAAAATGAAGAAAATTCCTCTTTCAATGCAGTGCAGCTTAAAGTCTCTGAATTTCATGGAGTACTGAGAGGTTAACTTGCCTGGGCTCATTTAGCTAGTATGTGTCAGAGGTGAACTTGAACATAGGTCTTCCTTGGTTTCAAGGTCATTTCTCTATCTAGTTCACCATCGAAATTAGGGCAATGACTCTCTTGCTTATGTTTTTTATTTCTATTAGTTTACTCCCTGTTGCTTCTCTACATAGTTGAGCATTGTGAAGGAAGAAGCACTAAGTAGTGTGGGGCGGTGAACACAGCAAACGTGATGACTTTTGCAAGGCTGGCTCAATCTGGATTTCTCAAAGGTCTGGCCAATCTACTCCTATCTGTGGTTCAGATTTCTTGTAAATCTGTAGCTTCCCCTATTTGTTATTTCTATGTTTCTTTCTAGTTACTTGGATACTTGGATGGATGTACACTGTCATCCACATGGGTCCAGCCGACCACGCCTCCTTCTGCGTCATTTCCTTCCATAAATCTCTCATCAGGATCCCGCACAATGGGCTAAGTCTTTTTATTTCTCTCAGAGGTGATTGTAGTTGTTCTCAGGCTTTCTTTTTCTTGTCCCTCATTCCACACGGCAGCCTCACCCTTCTTTCTTTTAATCTTATGTTTTCTTGATGGTTCTTCTTCCTATTCTCCCATGTACTTGATCATGCTGTAGTTTATGGAGAGCTAACCTAGGGTTGGCCTCCATTGCCTTTAGGTGCAAATGTGCTAGAGGAAGCCCAGAACAGATCCAACTGAGTTGTCAGTTTTCAGTGTGAACATTTACATTTCCAAAATCATAAAATACTACAAATCAGAGCTTGATTTATTGATTTGTTGATTGTCTAGACTTAAGAAATTGATGGAGAAAATGTTAATAATGCACTTAATACTACTACTACTACTAATAATAATAATACTTAATAATACTAATACTACTACTAATAATAATACTTAATAATACTAATAATACACTTAAAATTATTGTCTATACATTTTCCCCCAGAGATCAAGTTGTTAAACATTTACTAACATGTCACTGCCCTTAGATCACTAGGACTTTGGAGTCCTCAAAGGTGGTGATGAATAGAATCAGAAGTCTTGGTCTAGAAGGGAATACAGGGGCCATCTGGCCCAATACTCTCATTTTACAGATGAGCAAACTGATGCCTATGGAGGTTAAGGGACTTGACCAAGGTCTCCCAGGAAGCAAGTGTTAGAGGCAGGATGGAGCCCGGGTGATCAGACTCCACAGTCTGTGCTCTGACCATTGGCATGTCGGAGATGCAGTATGGGGTTGCTTGGGGTCATTGAGATGGTATGATGCATCAGAGTGATCAACTCTTCTTAACTTGCTACATATCTGCACTGTCTGTCCAAGGTCCGCACTCACTCATAGATCAATTCGGCTGGTTTCTGAAGGGTGTATTTCTGACAGCCACTGGAGTTCTGCATGAAAGGAGGCCTCCAAGTAGGTGCTAGATTCCCAAATGAAAGGAAGCAGAGCCCTGCACACCTAACCTGGGCACCAGCGAGTGTCTTCCTGGAAATAATAGCACTTAGCAATCTCTTTTCACCCATTCTGAATCTGTCATACCACCTGAACACTTTAACATGAGATCAAAGAACTAGAAAGATAAATATGCTGAATCAAAAGATGCAGGTTCTCATTCTTTTTTTTTTTTTTTGTGAAGCAATTGGGGTTAAGTGACTTGCCCAGGGTCACACAGCTAGTAAGTGTCAAGTATCTGAGGCTGGATTTGAACTCAGGTCCTCCTGATTCCAGGGCCGGTGCTCTATCCAGTGCACCACCTAGTTGCCCCTTCAGGTTCTCATTCTTATGTCACAGCAACTTTAGATAAGTCACTTGACCTTTCTGATTATTGGCTTCATCATTGGTAGAATGACAGTCGAGCAGGATACCACAGTGGGGTTCAGAACCATCCAGAACACAGAAGATAGGTCTTAGTGTCAAAAAGACCTGAATTCAAGCCACACTTTTGGCCACATGAGCTCTGCAACCATGTTTGGACATATTAATTCATGTGGGACTCAGTTGTCCCAGGTGCTCTTTAAGACTTAAGTTGTAGGGACAGCTAGGTGGCGCAGTGGATAGAGCACTGGCCCTGGATTCAGGAGGAACTGAGTTTAAATCCGGCCTCAGATGCTTGACACTTACTAGCTGTGTGACCCTGGGCAAGTCACTTAACCCCAGTTGCCTTACCAAAAAAAAAAAAAATAAATAAATAAATAAAATAAAGCGGAAGAAAAGACTTAAGTTGCAGACAAATTGCTGGTCTTGATTGATAGAGGGAATTTTCACACTGAGAATTCCAAAAATGATGAAATCACAGGACATGATTCCCCTAGCTTCCTTTCCACACCATTTCTTTCCCCTTCTCCCCCAAAATGAGTAGATGTTATTATAATTATGAGCTCAGTGCTTATTTTCTTAGTTATACTGCCTCCTCTGATACAGATCACCCTCCTTTTTTACTTAAAAAAATATTTGGGAGCAGCTAGGTGGCGCAATGAATAGAGCACTGGCCCTGGAGTCAGGTGTACCTGAGTTCAAATCCGGCCTCAGACACTTAACACTTACTAGCTGTGTGACCCTGGGCGAGTTACTTAACCCCAATTGTCTCACTAAAAAAAAATCCTTGCTCCTCAGCTCTAGAATGTAGGAATCTGTGAAATGGGCACCAAACATTTCAGGACATTTCACACAAGCCTGTTTTCTTCCTTCTTCTCTTTTTAAGAGTTCCTGCTTCATTTTGACTAGAGTAGCACCTGAAACTTTGGTTTGCTCTGGCTTCCCCCTCCCCCTTTATAAAAAGAACACTTTATTCAAGTCAGGAGATGAACACTGGGAGAGGAGGAAGGTTGGGGTTAGGAAATATAAATAGCTCTGCTGAGAGGGCAGCAAAGTTCTCCATTGTGCTGTTGCCACAGCAGCCCCAATAACTCAAAACAAGGAAATCTGTTCTTCTGTGTAATAGAAGGCAGACCTTTCCCTGCAACTTTGCCAGTTGAAGGATTTTGTTTTATCCTTCCGAGGACCTGGGTGTTTACCTGCAGAGGTCTAAGATGAGATCTCTCCTACTATCTATCACAGGGTCCAATAGCACTTACTGTTCGATAAGAGACAGTCATTTTCACAAATGGCTTTGTTCTGGCTTTGGAAATACAGGGATTTTCCATACCACTATCAATAATGATAGCCATGAGTAGACATTGTGCTGACATATGATATCTTCCCCTCTGAAGCACTGTGTGTTCCAGGAGGGATTTGCAATGAGGGATTGAAGTTTGAATCATGGTGCCCTCATATGGAACATTTAAGTAGCCCAGTGAATCAGGGTGGGGTACTGGGTAAGGCACTGGGATTGAGATAAGAAGACCTAGGTTCAAATCCTGCCTTAGGCACTTAGTAGTCATGTGACCATGGTCAAATTACTTAACCTCTGTGGTCCTCTGTTTCTTCATTTGTACAATGAGGGTGGTAGACAAGATGACCACTAAGACCCTTTTGTTCCAGCTCTCAATCTACGTTCCTGTGAATCCACAAAGATTCTCTCCTGAAAGACTGGCAATTCAATGAGGATGGAATAGATAGTCTTTTCTCTCACTGAAAATTGAATACCCTGATAGGGTCATCTTTATTCTGGAAAGGAGAGCGCTGTAGTGGGAGGTACATCAGTGCAAACTCGAAGTCCTTCAGATTGGTGGCAAATCAGATGTCCACTTGCTAGGCCATTTTTGCTGGTCTATGTGTTAGATCTTTGTAGGGAGTTCCCAAGATAGCGACCAAAGATGGCCAAAGCTTATGGCTCTCTTCAACTCCAGTCCAGGCCAAAACAGGTAAGGGTTCCTCTTTCACCAAACAACAACAGCAGCAACAATAACAGCAACAACAGCAACAACAGAACATGGTGGTGAATAAAAAAGCTTTTCTTGGGGCAGCTAGCTGGCACAGTGAATAAAGCACTGGCCCTGTATTCAGGAGGACCTGAGTTCAAATCTAGCCTCAGGCACTTAACACTTACTAGCTGTGTGACCCTGGACAAGTCACTTAACCCTCATTGCCTGCCCCCCTTTAAAAAAGTTTTCTTTTTCAAAGAGAAAAATGAAGATGTTGAAGGGATGCAATACAGTTTGGGTATCAGGTATTCTGAGGATGATATTTTGTTTTGGTTGCCTGGTCTCTGTAATTTCTGTATGGCTACTTCATTTTACAGTTGATTTCTTCCCACATCGTCTGAAGACTCACACTCATTCCTACAATAGTTGAGTTTCAATAATAGTAGGTATTTTTGGCTAATGGATTCATTGAAATGAATATGCACACTTGTGTGTGCACACATGTATAGATATATGTGGATATATATATATATATACATACACAATATACATGCATATATACTTAAACATATCTAAAAACCTATATATCTACACACAAGCATATATATATATATATAAATACAGAAACATGTTGTATATGTATATTTAAAAATGTCTACACATGCACACAAGGAATATATATGTATATGTATAAATTGTGTATATGCAATACTTATACAAATCTCTATATACAAACATATGTAAATCTACCCATACAAAACTATTTATTATATATGCTCCAACTCATCTATATAGACATACGTGTATATGTTTATATATGTATGTCTACACACATGGATAGACATGCACATGTTTGTATAGATTGTGTATAGACGCAGCACAGCATAGTGGGAAATAAGATCAGGAGGATGGGATGTGTGTTCCAGTGTACCTTTTGCACACCCAGCTCCCACCAACCACCCCCATGACCTGACTGACTCACTTAACTGTTCCCTCCCCCCCCCCAAATCTCTAAGTTGAGGAAAGGCTATAGACCTTCATGGATGGGGGGGGCGAGGCAGATCTCCTTCTGTGGGAGTTCCCAATACCAGTGAAATCCGAGATCCAGGCCTAGGCCTGTGTCCTGGGGCATAGACAACTTTCCCTAGGTCTGGAGATCAATGGCTAAGTTGCTGGACCTAGCAGGGAGCAGAAGATACTTGATTTCGGTCTGAAAAGGGCCTTAGAGATGATCAGGTCCAGACCTCTCATTTGTCAAGTGAGAAAACTGAGAAGAAAGAAATTCCGAGACTTGCTCAGGCCCGTTCAGAGACGAGAGAGTCAGGTTTCAGACCTTGTTCTGTTGAGTCCAAAGTTCTTTCTCCCTCCGTGGCTCCATGAGACTCTGGCTTTAGAGAAATCACTTAGTCCAATGCTCTCATTTTACAGATGGGAAATGTAGGAAATACTCCTCATGAAGCTAGAACTGGAGGGATCACAGTGACTCTCATCCAAACACCTGATTTAGCAGACAAGGAAACTGAGGTCCAGGGGATTAAATGCCTTTCTATAAATGGGAAAATGAAGATTAGGAGCCACCACTTCTTATTCTAGAGATGTAGAAGCAGGGCGGAGATTCACTAGTCCCTTGTTGTTGTTGTTTTTACTTTTGAAGGGCAATGAGGATTGTGACTTGCCCGGGGTCACACAGCTAGTGTCAAGGGTCTGAGATCGGATTTGAACTCAGGTCCTCCTGAATTCAGGGCCGAAGCTAAAACCACTGCGCCACCTAGCTGCCCCCTAGTCTATTGGTTTTATCAGAACTGGACGTGGTGAACTACACATGCTTTCCTCTTTCTACTCATGGCTCTACTTCCTTCTGGTCTTAATGAGCAATAGAGTATCTGGGAAGAGACTTCTAAGATGTTGACATTGCACTTTTTGTACTTAACACAGTGCCTGGAACATAGCCACTTAATAAATGCTTATTGAATGAATATATGGATGGATAGATTAGCATTAACCATTTTTTTTCTGTTTACAACATTCTTGCAAGGGATAGAATATATACAACCTGTGTTTCCAGGTTAGCCTAGTGGTCTGTGTCTCCCCATGTAGGACCCATAGTTGAAGAGCAAGGGAGTGAGAGGCTACTTTCATTTTGTCTCTGATAGATGCAAATTGAGAGATTGGCTTAAAGGTGTTATTCAGGAACCTAGTGCAAGTGCAGACCTGGGTTTCCAAGTTTTCAAAAATAATATTTTCCCAATTACATGCAAAGACAATTTTTAACATTGATTTTTTCAAATGCTGAGTTCCAAATGATCTCCTTTCCTTTTCATCTCCCTCCCCCCAAGACAGTAAGCAGTTTGATATAGTTTATACATGTGCAACCATGCAAAACATATTTCCATATTACTCATGTTAGGAAAGAAGAAACAGACAAGAAACACATACACACACACAAAAAGTGAAAATAGTATGCTTCTATCTGCATTCAGACTCCATCATTTCTTTCTCTGCAGATGGATAGCATTTTTCATCATGAGTCCTTTGAAATTATCTTGGATCATTGTATTGCTGAGAATAGCTAAGTCATTCATAGTTGAACATCATCACAATATTGCTGTTGTTACTATGTATACTGCTCTCCTGGTTCTGCTCACTTCATTTGGTATCAGTTCATGTAAATCTTTCCAGGTTTTTCTGAAATCATCCTGCTCATCATTTTTTTTCCCTCCATACATTTTTTACCTGCTACATTTTCAAGTTAGATTTTCAACATTTGTTTTTATAAGATTTTGAGTTCCACATTTTTCTCCCTTCCTTCTCCCCTCCCCAAGCCAGCAAGCAGTCTGAAATAGGTTATAGATGTACAATCATGTTAAACATATTTCCACATTAGTCACACTGTGAAAGAAGACTCAGAACAAAAGGGAAAGAACTCAAGAAAAAAAAGGAAAAGTAAAAATAATATGTTTCAATCTGCATTATGCAATTCAGTTCTTTTCTGGAGGTGTAGAACATTTCCCATCATGAGTCCTTTGGAAACCTTTGGATCACTGTATTGCTGAGAAGAGCAAAGTCTGTCACAGCTGATCATCATACAATGTTTCTGTTACTGTGTACAATGTTCTTGTGGTTCTGCTCACTTCACTTAGCATCAGTCCATTTATGTCTGTCCAGGTTTTTCTGAATTCTGTCTGCTCATCATTTCTTATAGCACTATAGATTGTACCACAATCATATATCACAACTTGTTCAGCCATTTACCAGTTGATGGGCATCTCCCCAATTTCCAATTCTTTGCCACCACAGAAAGATCTGCTATCAACATTTTTGTACAAATATGTCTTTTCCCTTTAAAAAAATATTTTTGGATACAAACTTATAAATGGCATTGCTGGGTTAAAGGGTATGCACAGTTTTAAAGCTAGGCTTCCAACTTTGCTGCCAATCTGATGGCTTTCCCCAACTCTCACCCAAGCTAGAGGGCATGAGGTCTCATTCTTAGCCCCTAAAATGCTGTTTTATTGACTTGTTTGATAGATAACATTTATTACCTAGGACAGCTCCCTTTGATTAGCTTTACCCAATCTGCACACCAGGATAGAACCCCAGTGCCCCTGCTTAACTGTCTACCTAATGCTCTCCTACCTTTTTCTTTGGTATAGCATATTCTAAACACCTTCCTTAGTTCCTATCACCTTGTACTGGAGACTGTATTTTTAGCCCTTAAGCATAGCCTGTGCTCTGTATTTAGACATCTGGCTCAAAGACTAAAATTTGCTCAGTGAGCAGAAGAAATACTCAGAGAATAACATTTCAAGGTTACAGATAGTGTCCTGGGTGAAATTCTTTTTCTTTATTCTCCTCTCTATTGAATATCACATAAATAACAGCCACTGACTGGCTTTCAAGATTAAGAATCAGGATTGTGGAGAAATTAGAAAAGGGAAGAAGGAGTGATTACATATGGAAGGGAGCTCTGGCAGGCCCTTGTTTGGAGGAAGCTGAACTGGATCCATTTTATTTCTGTTTTCAGATAATTGCACATTTTCAAATGTGGTTTTCAATCCTTGAGAGTCAAACAACTTGGAAAAAAGAAAAGAAAAGAATCAAGACTAGAGAAAGACTATATCCAGCTCACTTTTTAATACTTGAAAATATTATTTATTGAAATGTAAAAAAAAAACAATAGTAAAACCACAAGCTTTCTTAGGCTTTATCTCCTGTCCTTTTGGGGGACAAGCCACCTGACCTCAGCCTCAGTTTTCTCATCTATGAAATGGGGATAATAATTGTATGTATCCATTTATTTATTTATTTGCTTGTTCATTTACTTATTATTTATTTATTTATTTATCTGGCCATTTATTTTATTTATTTTTGTGACTATTTGTTGTGAGGATTAAATGAAGTAACATATGTTAAGTACACTGCAAACCTTACATCTAACTATATAAATGGTAGCAGCAATTATCATTATCATTGCTCATATTGGATATTTGAAGTTTGATATTTGATAGAAATCAAACATAGTGATGGTAAAGTGAGCCAGTGTATTTTAGTATGAAGCCAAGTTTCTATTATCCCATCTGAGATTGGTTGACTCATTGGTTAACATTCATTTTCTCCTCTGGATTAGCAGCCTGGTATATGACAGAAAAGGAATCAGGAAACCCTACATTTGAATGCCACCTCTGCCACGCTGTAGCCATGGAAAAGACAGTCGACCTCTCTGAACCTCTTTTCCCTCATCTGTAAGATTAGGAGAATAGTACTGGCAGTGTCCATCTCCTAGACTTGTTATAAGACTCAAGTGAGATCATGTGTGTGTGGTACTTGTCCATTTAAAGGGCCATGTAATTATCAGCCTCTATCATCACATACCTGATTTGAGCAACATCCTCCCTCCTCCCACGTTATATCTTCACCATTCACCTTTTTGGGATGTGTGTTTTCAAAGAGTTGTGTGAGGTCCAGAAAAAATATATGGTCACAAAGAATGATAAACTATTAGACTGTTAAAGATAGAAAGGACCATATACAATTCAAACTTTTCATTGAGCAGTTAAAGAAACTGAAGCTCTTAAGAAACTGAGAGACTTTCCAAAGTCAACACTAAGTCAATCAATAAACATTTTTAAGTGCTTCCTATGGACCAGGTACTGTATTAAGTCATGGAGATTGGCAAACCTAGTGCCTGTCCTCAAGGAGTTAATACTCTAATTGGGGAGATGACCTCCAGACAACTATGTCCATACAAAATTTAAGGGTAGCTGCATGAAGGGGAAATGGGAGGGCCTTTTCCAGAAGGTGACATTTTTGCTAAGATTTGAGAAGATAGAGGTAAGTGGCCCCAATTCAATGCAACAAGCATTGATTATTTACTGCTATCTGAAGAAGCATCTTACACAGTGTTAGGGATAAAAAGACAAAACAAATGAGAACAGTGTTTGCCCTCAAGGAACTTACAGTCTACTTAATGTAGATCCTAGGTATTTAGGTTACTTTCTTTTCTTTTCTTTTTTTTTGTCAATTTATATATCTGAAGATAAGATTGTGAAACTTTATCAAGTTAAATAAAAATACAGAATTTGATTCCTTTAAATGTTTCATTTGTATATTTGTGGAAATTACAATCAGTTTTGTTTGAGGTTTTCTGTTATTCATTTTCTAGTTAAATCCTCTAAAAGTTGAAGGGATGGGGGGCAGCTAGGTGGTGCAGTGGATAGAGCACCGGCCCTGGAGTCAGGAGTACCTGAGTTCAAATCCGGCCTCAGACACTTAACACTTACTAGCTGTGTGACCCTGGGCAAGTCACTTAACCCAAATTGCCTCACTTAAAAAAAAAAAGTTGAAGGGATTAGATTTTATATATACATCCTTTCTTTACACCTGTACTTTTTGCTTCTTGAGGGCAGAGATCTTACCTTATTCATCTTTTTTATTCTGCCCTTGGTCCAAAGACCTTAGCATAATGGCCCCAATTATTATCTCACTGATGTAGGCAACTGCAGGCCTGGAAACTTCTTCTAACAGTATACATTTGCAAATGTTTTCAATCTCCAATTTCCATTTCTTTTTTGCCCTGGGTGCCCTGTCCATGCCTAGATGGCTCTCCTTCCTAATCTCCAAATTTTACAATCCCTGGCTTCCTTCAAGCCTCATCTCACAACCCATGTGCTTGTCTTGTGCCCAGATGATGTCGCTTTACCTTCTAAATTATAATTGTAAAGATTTTATCTTCTTTGTATCTTGTGTATATCTCTATACATTGTATTTGCCATTAGAATATAAGATCCCTGAAGTCCATGGATGTTTTAACTTTTCATATGTGTGTGACCTCAGGCTTATCACAAGCCTGGAATCCCTGACTGCCAACTGATTGATTGATTGTCCTGCAGTTTTAAGTCTGAGAGCTGCCTGTGGCACTAAGAGATTAAATGATTTGCTCAGGATTACACAGTCAGTATTATTCTGAGCAAAAACTTCAACCTTAGACTTCCCAACTCTGAGGTTGGATCTCTCCCCACTGTGACCTGCTGCCTTTCATAACAGAAGCTCAATTTTTGTTGTTGAATAACTGAATTATATTGAATTTACCATTTGGTGAAGGTGGAAAGGCTCCTTGGAAGTCTGCTTTTAAAATGCACTGTATTGGAATGTCCATTTCTTTGTCTAAAGACAGGTTAAATAAACTTTCTCACTAACTTAATAATAGTAATTTAAAAAAAACCTACTTGCTTCACTGCATTTCTGAAAAGCAATTAAAATGAGAATATAGGGAATCTGGCATTTTTGAAGGGATTTTACACATCTGTTCATTTGGGCTCTAGATTTCTTGAATTCATTTTCAATTACATTTTAAATGTAATGTTCATGTTTAAACAAAAACAACTTTAATTCTGCCCACTGTCCTATATATACCAAAAGTGAAACATTCCTCCTTTTGACTACCAAACTGAGCTGTATCCAACATGAGAAACAACAACAGACATAAGGAGCTGTCCACAGCTGAAACTGGTAAAGAAGATGATAATGGGCAGCATTGGTTAGCCTTAAATGTTTGGCCTCAAAAGGGCGGAAGTCTTGTCTCTGGGCTGAGAAATGAGTCAAACTCGTGAAATACATCTTTTGAATGAATGCAAACCTTTTTAAATATCCAGTAGCTTAAGATTTTCCCCAACCTTACACTAAATCTACTTGTTTCACTCTTGGTGCCTTGATACTCCCATGTTGCAAAATCATATTTCTGAACATGCCTCCTTCTTGTAGCTGCCAGCCTGCTTTTTTGCTGGGTGATAACTAACCCTTCTATTTTATAACCCTCCTTTTCCATCTGGTGCATCCCAACCAGGACCGATGGAGAATTGATATCTGCCCAGACCAGGCCTTCTTACCAAAATCGCAGTGTGTCCTGGGGAAGACTCTTACTCTCACCCTCTGGTGGATCTACTTCCTGTTTCCTTACAATTGCTGAGATTTAAATTATTTGTTATGCTCTGAAGCTTCATCTCACATAAGTGCATTGGTAAACATAATAAAAGATGAGGAAAGTTTTTGTTAGATGGGCTGAGGAAAGACAAATATATTAGGAATTGTGTGTAACCATTATGAAAAACTATTTGTAATTCTTCTATGAAGGTGGGAAAATATACACTTTGACTCAGAAATCCCACCATTAAGCTTATACCCAGAAGAGATCAATGAGAAAAAATTGCCATCTACATTGATTATTTTTATATTGGTACTTTATATAGTAGCAAAGAATTGGAAACAAAATAGATACCCTTAAATTGGGGAATAGTTAAACAAATTATGGGATATGAATGTAATTAAGTATTAAAGCATTGTAAGATATGATGACTATGGAGAATAAGGAAATATGGGAAGATTTAGATGAATTGATGAAGAGTAAAGTAAGCAGAATCAGGAAAATATACAGAGTGACTAGAGTAATGGGAAGGAAAACAAAACTGAACATTGTGCAACAATGATGACTAATCTTGGCCCTAAAGAAGAGATAAGAAACTGTGCACTTCTCCCTTTGAAAAGGTTGGGGGATGAAGAGTATGGAATGTTGCTTATAGTGTCAAACTTGGTTGATATATTGGTTCATTTTATGGAACTGGATCCCCCCCCTTCCTTTTTACTTATTTTTACAAGAGATTCTTTTAGTGTAGAGGAAAAGAGAGAAATATATTTAGAGACTAAAAAAGATATAAAAAACAAAAATAGCAATAAAATTTAAAGTAAAAGTAAATAGTGTATGTTGTGTTGAAGCTCTGAGATGTGACACTGGGATGGTATGAGCTCGACTTCATAGTGAATCTTGAGGCAGAGACAATCAGAAAACATCTTCTCAATTTCCTAGTTGGGTGTGTATGTTCTCCGGGTGCTTATTTCTTTAAGTAATTGAATAAAGTAGAAATCATTGGGAAAGAGAACATCAAAAAACTCTCAAAATAGTTATCCATATTTTTCTCAGTTTATTTGGTATTTTAAAATGTTATATAAGCTGCCAAATTAAGCTGAATAAATATGGGTTTTCATCTTGCAGATGAGACATATAGCAATGCCATTTTTCATGGTTATATTGAATTCTTATGTTGTTAAAATCACTTTTTTCTCCCCAAAAGGAAAAAAAAGGCAGATTTAAAGCAGTATGGTGGAGTGAAAAGGGCAGTGTGGCTGGAGTCAGACCAGTGCCTGAATCCCACCTCTGAGACTCTCTGTGTGGCCACAGAACAATCACCACCCCATTGAGCCTCAGTTTCCCATTCTATAAAATAGGGGGATGGTAATCCCCCTAA
Source organism: Dromiciops gliroides (assembly GCF_019393635.1). NCBI lineage: Eukaryota > Metazoa > Chordata > Mammalia > Microbiotheria > Microbiotheriidae > Dromiciops > Dromiciops gliroides. Next base: position 10,267,660 of record NC_057865.1, read on the forward strand.
GAATTACCTCCCAGAGTAGTTGTGGGGCTCAAATAAAATAGTCTATGTAAAGCTCTTTGATAGCTATAAGGATTTATAGAAATCCAATGCTCTTTATGATTATCATTATCTTGTTCTTCTAATCTTCTTGATATATTCTTTATTTCAAAGAAGTAATGGGGGCAGCTGGTGGTGCAGGCGATAGAGCACCGGTCCTGCATTCAGGGGGACCTGAGTTCAAATCCAGCCTCAGACACTTAACACTTATTAGCTGTGTGACCCTGGGCAAGTCACTTAACCCCAATTGTCTCATTAAAAAAAAATAAAGTAAAAAAAAAAGAAGTAATGGAAATTAATTTAATTTTTGCAGATGATTTTGTGCCTGCTAAGGAGCCTCTTCTTGCTATTTTCATTTGCATAATAGATGAAATATCAAGAGAATTGGAAATTATGTTGATTGGCAAGATAATGTCAACTATCATGATATGTCATTTATCACACAGAGGAAACAAGCATTTATTAAGTGACTACTGTGTTCCTGGCACTGTGCCAAGTGCCTTTCAAATATTGACTTATTTGATCTTCACAAAAAACTTTGTGGGGTAGGTGCTGTTATTGTGCCCATTTTACCAGTGAGGAAACTGAGGTATGTAAAGAGTAATTGATTTGTCCAGCTTAGTACATCTAGTAAATGGCTGAAGCCAGCTTTGAGCTCATGTATTCCTGACTTCCAGCCCCACACTCTTTGCATGGTGGTGCCCCCTGGCTACCTCCTCATCTATATGCCTCTCTAGATTCAGATCCAGATTCTTCTCACTATGTGATAAGTTGGATGAGAATTTTAGCACTCTGCTCTCAAGGGAATGGTGCCTTCCTTGTCAGAATGACAGTGCGATTAATCTTCAGTCACCTTCCCTTTGGTAAAGTTTGTCCTTCTCACCAAACTGCAGTTGGTTTCCCAAGGTCCCTTCATGGCATGTAATCATTTTTTCAAAGGCTCAAACAGGTCATGTTTTTTGAAGTCTGAAGAGTCCAACCCTTGACATTATGGTTGTCTTGTCTTGCTCTTCTAAACTGAGATCAGCATTTGAGGGGTAGCTTGAGGAGTTGGGGTATTTTCCTCTAATTCTGTCAGCTTGAGCCCCCATTCTAGTATTCCCTCCACTTCTAGCTGCCAGGGACTAACATCTTCATTTAACCAAGTCAAGATAATTAGCTTTTAGAAAAGGATATTTACTTTGTATATATAGGAAAAACAAAAGCACCAACATTCCCTCCTACCTGCCTCCCCCACAGTGCTTTGGGGGCACACGTTCTCCTAGACAATCTTGTTCTATGTGGAGGATGGGCTCAGATTTCATGCAATGTTTCCATATTCTTGATCCCAACAAGCTCACATCCGTCTGTGGCATCACCACTGGAGTAGCTCTTATCTCAGCTTCCCCTGGGGTGGATCTGAAAGGTCATTCCTCACTCTTCGAGACCTCAAAGGCAAACCAGGGACCAGACAAGCCCCATCATGGATTTCATTTCTGGACTTATGGGTGGTGGACTCTTCTGATCTTTTGGAATTCATAAGGTTATAGCCACCAAGCTCTTTCATTTAAATGGAAAGAACAAACCCTGAGACCCAAGATCTGTATTGGAGGGGCACATACTGACTTTGGTGGGAAAGACTTGAAGCCTCTTGCATCAGAACATTGTCTTTCTTCTCTTGCTGGAGCCAACCTCGTGGAAGTTAGAACAAGAGAATTGTGAACATACAGTTGACTGATGTCTTTTGAATGTCCCTTTGTTCCAAATATGCAACTGTAGTCAATAAAAAGGCTTTTTCTATATGAGAAGCAGCCTGGAAGCAGTTACAGAATGCGTACACGTATTCAAAAGACCATGTTGGGATTACATCAAACTAGAACTCTGCAAAGGCTCATGAAGACTGTTTTGCAAGTCCCCTTGTATACTACAAAGTCAGGAACTGGGATTGACTCCCACCTCCCACAGTAACTGTGATCTAATGGACAAGCCCCTGGACTTCTCTTAATTTCAGTTTCCCAATCTGTTAAATTAAAAGAATTATGCTTTTAGTACTTACCTCACAGGTTTGTTGTCAGTCAATAAATAAGTACAACCGCCACCATTCTAGAAGAAATTATAACCTTAATTACCCTCCCTCTGGAATGAAATAGAAATTTTGTTTGACTTCTAAAACCCTACATGACCTAGATTTTAATCTATCTTTTCAGCTTTATTGGACATCATTCCTCCTCCTTCACTCTGTGGTCCAAATTGGTCTTCTCTCTGTTCCTCACATATTCCATCTCTTGTTTCCATGCCTTTGCCTGGGATGTCCACCATCACTTTTACACATTTCCTTCCCACTTCCAACACAAATAATCTCTCTCTCTCTTCAAGGTTCAGCTCAGAAGATGCTACATGAATCTTTTCCTGATCTTCCACCTGCCAATGCATTTATTCTTGTTATAGTTGTGTTGTATATATATGCACTAGTTGTCTTCCCCTTTAAAATCTAAACTCCTTTTGAGTCAAGATTAATTAATCATTGTACTCCTATTCCCAGTATTGAGCACTGGGCCTTATACATAGTAGATGCTTAATAATTGCTTAGTATTTGATTGATTAAAATTTTAGCTACTCAACATTGTTGTTGTGGTGGCCTAGTTATTTCAGTTATGCCCAACTATTTGTGACCCAATTTGGATGCCAGAGTGGTCATTATTAGGAGGTAAGTTACAGCCTCATATACAAGGTACTTTGGCACTCTGTTTTGCCCTTTTCTTTAAAAGAAAAAAAAAAGCTTTATGCACTTTTTGTGAATTTCCCTGTCAATTCTTACTATTTAACTGAATACCCATTAGCATACTGTGGAATTAGTTAATGTCATGTTCACATCAGGTTCTGTGTCACTTCTTAGAAGAAACCTTGGCATGCTTCCCTCAGAGAGATTGGTGCTATTTCTAAGGAAGTTTTGAAAGTATTTTTAATGTAAAAACATGGGCAGTTCTGGGGAATATACTCTAGGTTCCTAAAAGAATAACCTAAACATCTGTTTTCTTTACCAGAACTGGGAGATTTAGTTATTGTTCACCAACCTCAAATCATGGTTCTGTCTCTCAGCTCCATGATTTTGCAGAGGTTGTGCCTTGTGGCTGTGAGGCGTTTTCTCTTCACCTTAGCTTCTTAGACACTTGAGATGCTTTCAAGGCTTTTCTCATGTACCATGTCCTATATGTACCCCTTCTTTAGCTCCAAGTTGCTAGCTCTCCAATTATTTGGTATGTATTTTGTCTATATTTTGTATTGTTGGTATCTGTAAATATGACATGCTATCATTGAACATGTGTTCCTTCAGTGCGGGGCATGCTTTTAATTAGGGTGGTGTTGGTTTTTAATTTTCCTCTTTGAATCTACATGTCTGGAGAGACAGTGTGGTCAGTAGAGACCCGGCCTCAGAACATGGACGATCTGGGCTTAAATGACTAACTGTGTCACCCTGAGCAAGTGGCGTATGCAATTCTCTAAGACTGAAAGTTGCAGAAGAGATACCAGTCCTCATTGGTGAAGGGCGTTCCCCATATTTATTAAATCACAGTTCCAGTAAAAAAAGAATAAATATAAAACCTCAATGCCTAGCACAGCACCTTTCACATAGTGGTTGCTTAATAAATATTTGTTGACTTGAATTAGGCTGTTGGCACGTTCACAAAAGTGAGATCTTTTGATTTTGCAAACTTGAGCTAATAAGCTTGAAAAGACATTTCCTCTTTGGTCAGCAAATAACATGCCAGGAGAAGAGAGAAATTCCCCCTGAAATGCTGTCCTAGCATCATGCCCTCACCAAGATGGGAGCAGGGCCGGGTGGGCGGCAACCGAGTATAGAATCAATTCTCCTGAAATTACCATCTCTCTGAAATTCCCTTCATGTTCTTTTCAGTGGTTCATTTTCCTAAGTTGTAAAGCTCAGTGGTGCTTGTAGAGTGTGTGAGTCTATTTTAAATGGCCTCATCTTCTACTGAATTTTCGAGATGTTTGGTTATGTTCCAGGGCATAGGATTTGGATTTTCTTATGCATAGATCTCTCTGCTTATGGGGTCAGCCTCAAAAAGATTTTGGCTGGAGACCTCAGGCATTTTTTAATGAATTGAAATGATCTAATAAAAATTAAATGAACCATGTTTTTTTAAAAAATAATAAACATTTTTTATTTAAAGTTTTGAATTCAAAATTTCATCCCTCCTTTCCTCCCTCCCTGAGGCAGTAAGCAATCCATTATATGCTATACATGTACAATTATGCAAAACATTACCATATTAGTCATTTTGCATGAGAAGACTTGAATGAAAGAAAAAAATGAAAGAAAGTGAAAAATACCATGCTTCAGTCTGTTTGCTATCAATATCAGTTCTTTCTTCTGAGGTGGATAGTATGCTTCACAATTAGTCCTTTGTAATTTTCTTGGATAATTGTATTGCTGAGAATAGTTAAATCTTTCACAGTTTTTCATCAGACAATATTGCTGTCTCTGTGCACAAAGTTCTCCTGGTTCTTCTCAATTTACTATACATCAATTCATATAAGTCTTTCCAGGCCTTTCTGAAATCATCCTGCTTGTCATTTCTTATAGCACAATAATATTCTATCACCATCATATACTATAGCTTGTTTAGCCATTCCACAATCGATGGGCATTCCTTTGATTTCCAATCCATAGCCACCACAAAAAGAGCTGCTATAAATATTTTTGTACAAACTGATCTTTTTCTCTTTGTGGGGATGTCTTTGCGATATGAACCTAGCAGTGGTATTGCTAGATCAAAGGGTATTCAGTTTTATATTGCTTTTGGCATAGTTTCAAATTGCTCTCCAGAATGGTTGTAACAGTTCACAACTCCACCAACAGTAGATTACCATCCCAGTTTTCCCACATCCCCTCCAACATCCAATATTTTCCTTTTTTGATATATTTGCCACTCTGATAGGTGTGAAGTGATACCTCAGAGTTATTTTAATTTTCATTTCTCTGATCAATAATGATCTAGGATGTTTTTTTTCATGAGTATAGATAGTTTTGATTTCTTTGTCTGAAAACTGCCTGTTCATATCCTTTGACCATTTATCAACTGGGGAATGACTTGTATTTTTATAAATTTGACTCAATTCTCTATATATTTGGAAATGTATCAGAGATACTTGTATCCAAAATTCTTTCTGTTTTCTGATTTCCTTATAATCTTGGTTACATTAGTTTTGTTTGTGTAAAAACTTTTTTAATCAAAATCATCTATTTTACATTTTGTATTGCTCTCTCTATATTTTTCGGTCCTAAATTCTTCCTCTGTCCATAAATTTGACAGATAAATTAATGAATCATGTTTTAATGAATATTTGTAGGCACCATTTTGTAGTTGCATTTATTTTCGAGGTTATGTGTTTACATGGTAGTTCTAATTATGATTTGAAGACCCCGGAGTCAGATGACTTGGGTTCCAGTCCCAGCTCTGCCAATTATTAGCTGTGTCGCCGTATGTAAATAGTCAGTCAATAATCATTTCTTGAGCACTGGGTATACCAATACAAGGTTTCTTCATCTCTTAAGGGAGGAGAAGTTGAATTAGATGACCTTAAAGGTCCCTTCCCACTTTCATTCTGTGGTCACGTGAACCATAATGGCTGACATTTGTATAAGACTAAATTTTACAATGCATTTTCCATAATTCTTACCTCATATAACAGTGTCTATCCCCTTGAGTCAACCCTTCTCTTACACTGACTCACTTCCCACTACTCCCTGTATGGTGTAGACACCATCTAAGTTGGCTATAATTGACCCTCAGAAGCTCCCCAGGAACTATCCCAGTGCCTTGCAGGCCAAAAGCACAAGACTACCTACTGTCTGGTATTACTTAACCTTCATATCTTCCATCCCCCAAAGCAGTAGACTCAAATGATATCTGCCATGTCATTTTTTTAAAATTTTTTTTAAAATGCCATGTCATTTTTAAGAGGACTCTTTGAGGATCCTTACTTATTGCCTTCATTTTGGTCATAAATTTTGATATGGAAGGGACTAAACATGTCATCTGGTCCAACCCCCTCATTTTATAGATATGGAAATTGGGGTACAAAGAAGTAAAATAATTTTCTCAGGCTTTTATAATGGAGAGAACACTGGACTGAGAGTTAGAAATTTCTGAGTTAAAATGCAATCTTATTCACGCATTAAAGGTGTGATCTTAGGCAAGTTGCTTCTGGAGTCTTAATTTCCTCATCTATACATGGGGGGTATTAATAACCTCACTGGGTTATTGTGAAGATCAAGTTGGAAAATGCATAAAAAGCACTCTGAACACCTTAGCCATTATATAAATATCAGTTATTACTATTATTATTATTAGTAGTAGTAGTAGTAGTGGTGGTGGTGGTAGTAGTAGTAGTAGTAGTAGTAGCAGCAGCAGCAGCAGCAGCAGCAGTAGCAGCAGCAGTAGTACTAGCAGGAGTAGTAAATGACATATTAGTTTACCCCTCCCCTTTTTTTTAAACCAAACATTTCTTGAGCACTCAGTGCTGTAGACATGGAAGATCCACATTGGGAGAGAGAGAGTTCCCTCCTAGAAGGTCCCTCTTCCAATAAAATCAAAGGTTTGTTTTAAGGGAAAAAAAATCAGACCTAAGAGTTGGGATATGAACCCAGGACTTCTGATTCCACATTGTGCTTCACACCTTTCTGCCTCCACACGACCTCTTTTGGTGTCCCCTGTGCATGAGTGCTTGGAGATCCAGGACTCTGTTCCCTATTCTTCACTCTGAGTTTTTCTTGCCCTTACTCAGTGGGCACAAGTCAGCTCTCTTGTCCCTGGGTTCTAATTGGCAAAGCCCTAGAGGAAGAAGCTTCTCAGCCTGGGACCTGGGTTATGGAATTTTCTACATCCGGAAACTTGGCTCATCTCCAAGGCAAAGTAATTTAGCCACACATAAGCCACCAGTCTCTTCCAAATGATCTTCAGAACAAAACACCCCTCAGTTGGACTCCCTCCTCCTTTCCACTCAGCTTCTCCATGTTTGCCTGGAGTCAGAAGCTCAGTGAGATTCCTCTTCCTTTTCCTCCTCCTCTTCCTCTTCTTGTCTCCTCCTCCTCCTCCTCCTCTTCTCTTCCTTCTGCTTCTCCTCCTCCTCTTCTTTTAAAAGACTCTCTTTAGGGTTGAGTGTGTGCAGAGTCATAGGCTCTGTAGTAACAGGAAAGCTGCCTCACTCACTTCTGCCTGTCTTACATATCAGGTATGGATGCTTCTCTTCCCCCCCCCCCAGTCCTGCTATATTTATAAAATCGGACTCCAGAAAGGGAAGTGAGCTGGAAAACTGATTTTTGTGCCTGTAGCATCAGGTACTGTTTAACCAGTGGGAGGGACCGATAAAATTAGCAAGCTGACTAGCCACTTCCCTTCCTTGTTGCTCTTTAATATTATAACGGATACAGAAAAGTGCAGAGGGAAGCCTGTTACTTTTCTAGACCGCAGTGTACTTTTTTCAAAGGGAGAATGCACAACAGGACGGGTGAGTGTATTTCTTAACTTTTCAGGTGAAAGGAAAATTGAGTTTGGGTGGGAGAATTTAAATAACAACCTTCTTAGATGTGGAATATTAAGTTGTTATGGAAAAGAAAGCAGCAGATGATTTGCAAACAATCAGGAACTGCCTTGCATGAAATAGTCTTGGTAATAAAAAGAAAGAAAAGGAATGGCCCCAAGTGACCTTACACAAGTCACCTCAAGGTTCCGGGGCCTCAGTGTCTGTAAAATGAAGGATTTGGACTACATAGTTCTATCTATGTCTAAACTTAGGATCCTTTTGTCTTCGGTCTCATGAGGGTAAAGATTGGCATCAAGAATGTGATTTGATTTCAGTTAAATCCCAATTACCGAGGATTTAACTATTCAAACCCCAAGGAAGGGAGTCCCAAAAGATCCTGAAGGAAGAAAGGAGAGGTTCGCTTTGGGAAACTTCACCTTCAAACAGTCCATTGTAGAAAGAAATCTACTGGGCTGAGACCTCACAAGTAGACCTCCTCCTAAGTGTAGGGGAGACACTTCTCCAGCTCATTCCAGAAGCCCGAACTTGGTTATTGTGGGTGGAAATTGCCACTTTCATCTGTCAGCTGACAGGAGCGGATGTTGAGGAAGCCTGACATTGTCCAGATTTGCCCAGGGCAACAGGAGTGTAGTGCAGGGTTCTGAAATGGGACAGGTAGTGAGGACAGGTCCCTCTCCCCCAGCATTCATTTTCCAGCTCTGTGACAAAGATTTGGGGTGGAACATCGTCACAGGAAATGGAGCTGCAGGGCAAAGGAAGATAAGCCAACCAACCTGCGGTCACATTTCCCAGCCCAGCAGCCGAGAGAGCAACAGCACCACGTTTGCCTTGCTGCCTATAGAGTGAGTCTGGATGCCTTCCAAGTGACCACTGAATTTTTCTTGCTTATCCAGTGACTCAAGGTCAGAGTAGCTTGCTCTATAGTCTTCTTGCATGATTCAGATGCCTGGAGAATACACAGATGTATCCTCTTCCCACCTGTCCCCAACTCTTCATTAATTCTGTTTTTTTAAAAAGCAGCCCAGTGTAGTTGGAGTCAGAATGACCAACCTTTAAATCTACCCACAGACACTTACTGGCTGTGTGACCCTGGGCAAGTCACTCTTTCTGGACCTCAGGTTATTTTTTTCTAAAATGATCAGGTTGGACTTTATTATCTCTAAGGTACCTTCCAGCCCTAGAACTCTGAAGCTGTGTTCCTGGTGGTAGACTTAATTTTCTAAAGTCCATTTTATAAGTCCAGAGAAGCCAGTTCGATTGATCAGTCATCACGTACGCACTCTATGTGAGGGGCTGTGCTTCTGCAGGCAAGGAGGCATACAGGCTTGGTTTGTTTTCAATCTACCTCAGCCCAGCAATCTTACCAGACAGTCTACTGGTGCCTACTGCTCTACTTGGTGCTTAGAAAGCACTAAATGAATGCTGATTAATTGATTCCAAAGCTGTTGGGAGGATTGGGTAAGGTAATTTATGTCAAGGGTTTTGCAAACCTTAAAGCACTTTTATAAAGGTGAATCGCTGGTACTGCTATCAGTAATAATAACAACAATACTAATAATCTCAGGCCACCAGCCAGGATTCAGTCAGTGCTCCCTATGAGCCAGACACTGTGCTGATCACTGAGGGGTGCCTGATTGTATAGGGGGAAGAGGAACCCCATACCAGCAAATCTCCGATGCAGAACATTTTGAATTAAGTTACAAGTATTGAGTTGCACAATCAGGGAAAATATGAAGGCCCCTTCACTCTCTTTTCTCTTGTCCTGCTCAACATGGGCTCATTCAAACACTTGCCATTGAATCACTTCCTTGATGCAAATCTTTGCTTGCTTGAGACTTCACCTTTCTATGTATGTGCTTAAACCAAGAAGGGTGCCAAAAGTCAAGTATCATTCCATGTGCAGTAAGGCTTAGGCAATAGCCAGTTTCCCAATAGCACATTATAAGTGAGAGTCGGCTATTTAGTCTAGAGAGAAAGGCTCCGGGACTGTGACGGTGTGGTCATTGTGGCAGTGAGATGAACACTGGACACAAGAAGTCACTCAAAATTTCCGTCAGTCCATCCATCTGGCTGTAACAGTACCTTTGAATCCTAAAATCATTTGTTTCTCTTTGGTGAAAAGAGACAAGAGAAATTCATCTGAATCAGTTCTAAAACACATGCCCTGTCTTTTTTTTTTTTTTTGTAAAATGAATGATAAACATGGTGGGGGCACTGTAAAAATCAGAATTGGCTGCATTTTCAAGGTAATGCTGGGAGAATAAGGCTGTGCATTGTCTGGCATTGACAAAACCTGGAATTTATATGCCGAGTGCTTTCATCTGCTGTATGAGTAATCATAAAACACCCAATATAGACGAGAAAGCCTTTGGGCTGGGAGTGGGGAGAGGAGAAGAAGGATTTCAAAACTTAAGAGATTTCTTTTCCCCATGGAGTCTTAGCTGTATGTTCAGTCTTCTTCCTTTGGCATTGTACCCTGGAGGAACAGGAACAGGGCATTGTTGGGAATTCCATTTGGGAATTCACACTGGGAAATGCCAACATTTCATGTGGCAATTGAATTCAGCAAGCATTTGTGGAACCCTATGTGAAAGGCTGTGTTACTCACCTCCGAGGGTACAGCAACTAAGCTTAAGTTCCTGCCCTCAGGGAGCTAATTTTCTATTATACTGACTCGTGCTGCCATAGCTGTTGTCAGGAAATGGGATATAAAATACCTTGAGTTGATGCCTGATGTTTCTCATTTCATTTTTCTGTAGCTTTCAGTCCCAGATTGGTCAAAAAGCTTTTCATTTCATTTTCATTTTCCCTTTATTTGGTGCCCCATTTCATTTGAGTCACTGCTGTTCGGTCTTGTCCAACTCTCCATGACCCTGTTTGGGGTTTTCTTGGCAGAGATCCTGGAGGGGTTTGTCATTTCCTTCTCCAGCTCATTTTACAGATGAGTAACTGAGGCCAACAGGGCAAAATGACTTGTCCAGGGTCACACAATTAGTAGGAGTCTGAGGCCAGATTTGAACATGAGTCCTTTTTACTGCAAGCCCAGATTTCTATCCACAGTGGTACCACCTTACTGCCCTCATTTAGATCCACAGCATCCTATCCTTATCATTCCATAGACAAAGGGGTTCTTAACAAGGGGTTCATGGCCTTTTAAGGAATATGTATTTTGGGGGCAGCTAGGTGGCACAGTGGATAGATCACGAGCCCTAGATTCATGAGTACCTGAGTTTAAATCTGGCCTCAGACACTTGACACCTACTAACTGTGTGACCCTGGGCAAGTCACTTAACCCTCATTGCCCCGCAAATAAAAATAAGCAATATGTATTTTGATAACTATCTTTCAATAGAGCTGATTTCCTTTGTAATTCCATTAATTTTTTTCATCTGGGGAAATGTTTCATGGGCTTCTCCAGACTGTGTAGCCAGAGGGATCCAGGATACAATGAAAGTTAAGAACCTTCACAGAATCCATTTACCTTAATGAGATCTCCAGGGATGACAGAAGAATTCCTGGAAAAACTTTGAACGATTGGAAATCACTTTCTTTTCCTGTCATTGCGGAAGCAGGAGTTAGAAAGGGGTGAGGTTTGAAGGGGGTGAGGACAGGGTGAAGGGAAGGGAGGGGAAGGAGAGACTTAGTGAAATTGCTGGGTGGGTTAGCATCTCTTAGCAAGGAAATTGTCACTCCAGCAAGTAGTCACAAACCAACTGGGGCAACTAGGTGGTGCAATGGACAGCTCCCTGACCCTGAAGTAGGGAGGACCTGAGTTCAAATTTCACCTCAGACACTTACTAGCTGTGTGACTCTGGGAAAATCTCAACTCCAATTACCTTAAATATCTGGGATCATCTCCGGTCATCCTGATGTCTATTTTGCCACTGGACTCAGATGGCTCTGGAGGAGAGAGTGAGGCTGGTGAGCTTGCATAGCCCTCCCTCACTTCAATTCATTGCAAGGCATGACATGACTCTGACGTCATGGTCTTCTTGGAGAATGAAGGACAAATGCCACAAACCAACTTCTCAAGGGCTTCTCTCACCTCTCTGTTTTGATGTATGCTTCTCATACTGACAAATCATTCTCTCTACTTCAAAGTCAAGGATAGGCCTTTCTGAGCCACCCTCTGTGGCAAAAACTGATTCAAGAAAGTCACTTCATTTGACCCTTCTCATAAGATCTTTAACATTTGAGTGTAATTGGGAAGTTCCTCTGAGTTTCTGAGGTGTTTCTTCCTTGCAAATTTTTGTGGCTCTGTCTTGGGTGATGTCTTCTATTCCCTTCACATCTGTCCTGATCTCCCAATGCCTGTTAAGGATGATAATTGCTTCTTTTGGATTGAAATCCTTATTATGTTACCTAGGCAGTATTTTTTCTCTACCATAATGGATCCCTTTCTTTTTCCACATTTATAGGGGATGGTTACACGATGAATTTCTGTGATCTTCAAAGCATTTTTAATATGTCCATGATGTCAGTCTGTCTTGTTTAATTTTCCAATTGATTCTATCACCACTGACTTCAGCTTTTGGTAACTCTCACGAGGTACAAAAACCCCCCAGAGTATTGTAGGTGCTTCATCAGTGTTTGCTGATTGAATGATTGACTAAATTTCCAGTTCAACCACATAGTGACTGTGTGGTCTTCTACAGGTCATTTTACCTCATGGGGACCTCAGTTTATTTCCCTGTAAATGGCATATCATCCTGAAAAGTGTTTCTTATGCCCAGAAGTACTAGAGAGCCACTTACTAAATGTGTGACCTTTATCCGGTCATTTACCCTCTGGGGACTTTGGTTTCCTCACCTGGGGAATGAGCTCACCAAACTAGTCTAGAAGTCTGTCTGTTCCACTAACTCAGAAACACAACAAAAAAGTTTAGTTACTCCTTGTTGCCCAAGGTTATAACACCAACTCCTCAGCCTGATATTGAAAGTTCTTTGCAGCAGCTCCAGGCTGCTTTCCCAGGCTTATTTTACATTATGATTCTTGAAACCTCAAGTTCTAGCCATTGGTCTATTTCTTCTTTCCCATTCCATTTCCCATTTTTATGACTTTGCATAGACTTACCCCAGGGGCAGGAATGTTCTCCCTTCTCACTTCTGGTTGAAGAATTTCTAACCATCATTAAAGCTTGGCTCAGATATCAGTGTTAGATGAAAAGTAGAGGACCCGGGTTCAAATCCCACCTTTTATACTTATTACCACCATGACCTTGGACACTTCATTTTCCCTGTTTTCTCATCTATAAAATAAATGATTTGAATTATATGACCTCCAAGTTCCAGTTTAGCTATAAATCTGTTCTAGAATCCTATAAGAATCTCTTTTCTGTCTCCTTAATCGGTATTGTTTCTCTCATCCTTAAATTATCTCTTCATTGGCTATATTCCTTCAGTAGCTTGGGAAGTCCTTGAGCTTAGAGATTGTTTTCATTTCAGCTTTATATTCCAATCCTTCAGTAACTAGCACAATGCCTCAGACACAGTAGGTGCTTAATAAGTACACTTGTTGATATTGATTGAATTGGAAATTGTAGAGGTTTTAGTTGATTCAAGTAAGAGATATGGTGCTTTTAGTTTCCTCTAAGTTTCATGTGATCATTACTGCCTTTGAGACTAACAATAACACTTAGGATTTGCAGTGCAGTTTACCTGAAGGTCTTTAGAAATGCTAACAGATTGTTCATCTCCACACTGTTGGGAGAAGTGTGAATAGAAAGTGAGAACATCTTCGCTGTTTTGAGAGAGGAACTAAGGGTCAGTCTGCTTCATGACCTCCTGGGTTTCCCACATTCCTAGGGCACAGGTGGGAATAGAAACTGGCCTTCTGGAGAACTGAATCTGAATGGATTGACATATTAGGTATCCATACTTCCTCCACTTTCCAGACTAAGATGACAATGATTTTTCCCCCAGAATGGATTGCTTTTGTCAATCAATAAACACCAATTTAGCATCTCTTATGTCTTGGGCATTTGGCATACAAACCTAAAAATGAGAAAATCTCTGTCTTCATAGAGCATTTATTCTTGTGGGAGGGGGTGTGTATGTGTATGGATACAACTTTTTCCAAGAAAAGGAAATACTGTCTTTATATCTGTAATGGGGACAGCCCTGATGAGCTAATTTCCCCTCCTAAGTTAATGAAATCATAGAATGATCAGGTAGAAGAGACAAACAATGATTCTTTTCATAAAGGAGGCAAAAATATGGGTCTTCATTTTGTTGCCCCTTTCCAAGGTGTGAAGAAATGTTGGTGGAATCAGAGGAGCAAGGGGCTTGCTATGCTAAGAGCAGGACAGTTATATAGACAGATCATATTCCTGTTCGTTCCTAAAAGAAAGAGGGGGGAGGGAGAGAGGGGAAAAGGGAGTATGGAAGGAAGAAAAGGAAAAATGAAGGAAGAAAGGAAGGAAGAACACATTCTGTGGAAAGATAGTCAGAGGAGGTTGTTGTTGTTTGTCCTTCATTCTCAGAGGACCATCACATTGGGGTGATGTCATAACTTGCAGTGAAGTGGATTTAAGTAAGGGACAGCTGTACATAGTCAACAACCTTCCTCTTCTGAAGCTATCTGGGTCCAATGGCAAGATATACATCAGGATAGCTGGAGATGGCCCTAGATGTTTGAGGCAATTAAGGTTAAGTGACTTGCCCAAAGTCACACACCTAGTAAGTGTCAAATGTCTGAGGTCAGATTTGAACTCAGGTCTTCCTGACTCTAGGGATAATGCTCTATCCACTGCACTACCAGCTGCCCCTTGTCATAGGAGGAAACAGTCATTCTGAAGAGTGTAACTCCTGGAAGTCTGGAAGAGAGTCTGTGGAAGAAGAACTTAGTTCTTGAAAGGAGATGATCCTTTGCTTTTTTACTTGTACTTCTACTAAAGGACAGCAATGGTAGGGGAGAAGGGATTTCTCAAATTTGCCATTACATCTTGCATTGTTGCTTCTCATCTAAAAGGAGAAACCATGCTCATTCAGTGGAGGAAACTCTGAGAAGAGTGAGTGACTTCTAGCATTTGGAAGCCCAGCTGTGTAAGGGAACAGGTCAGGAGAGACCATGGAAGCAACCTGTCCAGCAGAAATGCTACTGTACCCTGGGAAGGAAGAGGGGGGCACTGCATGAGGACATTGCAATAAAAGAAAGGGCGACAATGTGTGTGGGCAATACTAACCTTGCTTTCTACACCTGGACCCACTCTTCCCACTGTGCTCATGGGTTTGTGGAGGACTGTCCCTCAGAACATTGAGGAGGAATGTTTTATAACGACTCTTCTTACCGTATCATCTCAATAGATGCCTTTGTCATTGTTCAGTCATGTCTGATTCTCTGGGACCCCATTTATGGCTTTCTTGGTAAAGAGACTGGAGTGGTTGTCATTTCCTTCTCCAGTTCATTTTACAGAGGAGGAAACTGAGACAAATGGAATTAAATAACTTGCATAGGGTCACACAGCTAGTAAGTGTCTGAGGCCACATTTGAACTCAGCACGATCAGTCTTCTTAGCTCCAGTCCCGGCACACTATCCAACGTTCCACCTAACTGCCCATAAATGCCTTTACTTTGAGCTAAATGCATCTCCTGACTGACTATTACAGGTAGGTACGCCTTATGGGCTGTAGTTTTAGTAGTATGGACTCACAAAGTACCTTTCATCCGGTAATAGCTGTCAACTCTACCTCCCTCACCAACATTGTAGTGCAAGTGCCCAGTTAGAGAGTATCCGAAGAGGGGAGCCTGCATTCAAAGTAATTACAAAGTTATTTGGGAGAAAGATTTAACAACTAGGGAAATCATGAAAATCCTTTTGTATGAAGTAGCCTTGGGTTCAACTTTAAAGGACATTTGTGGTTCCAAAAAGTGGAGGAAAGGATGGAGACACAGGGCATAGGTAGTAGAGGGGTGGGGAGGGGGGGCAGAAGGGGCTTATGATGAGGCCTTTTCTCTAAGCATTCTGAACCCCCTCCCATTGTTTTATGTCACCCCTCCCCCCTGCACTCTCTCCTAGTTTCATCTACTGAGGCATTTCTAAAAATATATATGCAAAGGTTCAGAATTCCCTTCCTTCTCAAAATACAGGGCAAGAAGAGCATACCTTTGAAGTACATCTATTGTAGAAAGCACAAAAGTAATGAGTAATCATGACTGGATACATTTTCCCTTTTTAAACCTTTAACATTTTATTATGAAATAACCTTGCAGAAAGCAAGGACATATGGGGGTAGCTAGGTGATGGCCCTGGAGTCAGGAGGACCTGAGTTCAAATTTGATCACAGACACTTGACCCTGGGCAAGTCACTTAACCCTCATTGCCCTCCCCCAAAAAACAAAACAAAACAAAACAAAAACCAACCAAACAAAAAAAAGAAAGCAAGGACATTCTCCAGTGCTTATTGGTGAGGAATTGGGTTTCCTTTTGAGTGCTCCAAGGTTTATTTAAATCATGCAAAGAAGGTGCTTCTTTTTCAAATCCCAGTTTCATTGTATTAACTGAGTAGATGTTGGCTGTCTGCTAAACAAAATAGAAAGTCATGCAAATGTTGACACTTGTGCACGTCAGGCCGGACGCCAGCAAAGTTCTTTCATGGTGGTTGTGGGTAGGATGGGAGTGGCAAGGGGCAGCACAGGCACAAGAGTTGATCCAAGTGACTTCCAAGGTGTTGTCAGACTGTAAGATTCTAAGATAATAGAAATCTCTGATTTAAGATGATAACATATAGAAAAGGTTTATCTTTTATGTTTGTTCCAATCCCAAACCTATTATATATTATTAACATGCTTTTTATTTTTATTTTAAAAATATTTCAGTTTTAAGCAATCAGATGTTATTTGGAGAGAGTACTTCATTTTCTGCAGAATCGTTTTTTAAAAATCTGATCTTTCTGGTCCTTTTTCTTGGACTATATCAGCTTGGACATTTGGAGTGTGGTTCCAATAATCAAAGAATGCGCAGAGAAGGGAAAGCAATCAAAGGACAGCCTTAGACACCTTGGATGCATAGGCTCTATAAATCTGTATGGAAAGGAAAGGACAAGAATCCTGCATAGGATGGTAGGGTGTGAATGTAATCATATTCTTCAGGGGTGGAGAGAATACCTATATTAAGGAGCCTGAATTCATTCAAACGTGAAAGCAGCAGTGGGATCTCCAAGAAAGTGTTCCCTTGGTTTTTTTGTTTTGTTTTGTTTTGCGGGACAATGAGGGTTAAGTGACTTGCCCAGGCTCACACAGCTAGTTAAATGTCAAGTGTCTGAGGCCGGATTTGAACTCAGGTCCTCCTAAATCCACTGCACCACTTAGCTGCCCCTGTTCCCCTGTTTTTATGCCAGTACCTACACAGTGCCTGGTATACAGTAGGTGCTTAATAAATTCTTATTGATTGATTTATGTGGTTTCCATTCTTTTGTGTTCAGTGGTAGTGAGGTGCTACAGGGTTCTCTGAACACCTTTCCTACCTCTCTCCCTTGCCTTTTGGATGATCAGTAATGTTAATTCTTTGGGACACCCTGATTTAAAGCCAAATGGAAGCAAAGGAGAATGGCTGAATCCTTCTAGGATCCTTTTTTCATTAGAGTCATTCCTAATGCGGAGATGCATGTTGCAGTCCTTCCATTGATTAGGAGCTTAGTTTGGGAATTGAACAATCTCCTCACCCACCCACCCAGTCTATGACAGTTTCTTCTCCTTCCTGTCAAGCCACCCCATTACCTAGTTGGACTGTCCACTTGACTTTCTCCTCTCCTTTTATGAACCTTGGTTTGTATGCTTTATACTCTAATCACCCAGAGTTCTCTAGGTAACTGAAGTTTAAAATGTGAAAAGCCTTATCCAAAGTCATTTGGATTTGACCCAATATGGTGAATAATAATGGAAGCTTCAGGCAGCAGAGTGGATATACAGGGAAATATAATCATATCATCATAGGTTTCAAGCTGGATGGGCCCTTAGTGGCCATAACTCTCCAAACTTCTCTGCTTCCGTATCAGTAGCTTTGCCCACCTCAAGATGACTCTACTGTAGACCTACCTTCCTGATTGGTGCATCACGCTCCATGATGGTCATTTCCTGGAAAAGCCTCAGCCATGTTCATTTCACTCCCTGCTTAGCTCATACACTGGAAGGCTCACACATCACAAGCAGGCTTGGCCCCAGGGAGGTCCCCTCCGCCATCTTTCTAATTCCCCCTTTTGTCTTCCCTATTAACAACAACAACACAATGCCCCACTTAATAATTGAGAGAGAATATTATCTTCTTGTATTTGTCTCCCCAGTACTTAGCCCTGTGGTTGGCACATAGTAAGTGCTTAATAATGCTTTTTTTCTCTAGGAAGTCCAAATTCTTCAATTTACCTATAAGGAAACTGAGGCACAGATAAAGTGACTTGCCCAGGGTCACAGAGTTGGAAAGTATCCTAGGATTAATTGGAACCCAGCTCTACCTGACTCCCAAGTCAGCTCTGTCCCTCACATCATTCTGCCTTTCAATAATCACTGTTTGCTCTTTATCTTCCACAGACCTTTGCTCATTCCTCCTTGATGCTTACAAGCACATTAATAAAGGAAAACAAACAACAACAAACTCTCCCCTTCAGCAAAACCTGACTCTGAATTTTCTGTTTCTCTATGTTGCTCCTTACTAAATTCAAAAGAAGGCATCTTATGTTTTATGTTTATCAACAACAATGAGCTTTTACAAGAATGTTTTTACCTGAGTATATATTGGATGGGGAAAAAATTATTTTTACCTGTACACCAAGTTTTTATTTTGATGACTTGGTTCATAGGAATAGAAGTACAGATTTAAGACAGAAAAATAAGTCTCATGGTAGTTTAGTGGTTGGATGGATTGTTTATAGCTTGGCTTTTCCCAGATGAGTGAGGTCTGTGATGTGTCACCAGCAATTGGCTAAAGGTTTTCAGTGTGAAAAAAAAAAGAATGAAAGAAATTGTGCAGTGAAAAGAGCCTCTTTATGCAAAACTACAAATTGTGTTTTATTTATGACCTTGGTGACTTAGTTGATCTTCATGCCAGTGTCTCAACTTTGTTGCCATAATCTTGTTTTTCTGAGCATTTCATGTTATCCACATAAAATTTTATCTCATATTGCTATGCATGAATAGAAATTTAATAATTGGGAAGATAGATATTTTCTATTGATATTTCACCCTGCAGCTGCCTAACAGAATTGGAGAAAAGTTCCCTGTGAAACTTTCCCAAAGACTGAAGAGTGCCTGAAATTTGCAAATGCATAAAGAGAGTCAGTTAATTTAAAATTCAGTCTGTTATTAAAGACAGAATTAAGATGGCAGTGAAAGAACAGCCCCAGGTGTGTGCCTTGGCATCTGGAAGTGCTACATTTAATGTTTATGCAAGAGTAAGTCTTTTTTTCTTCTTCTAATTTTATTTTAAAAAGTGATTAGCACCTAGGCTGTACAGCTCCAAAGATTTCTTTCTTTTTTTTTTTTTTAGTGGTAACAGTGCATATGATTTAAAGACTTTTTTTTCTCCTTCAAAATTTGTCCTACTTAGACAAAAGTTCTTTTGCTCACAGATGTAATATATTCATTGCCTCCCATTTGTAAGTGCCCCTGGGTAATGTGTTGGAGAGGCGAGTGAGCTCATTGAGAGCGCCAATGGACCTGATCACATTCGAAGATGTATCATTGGCACTTCTGCCTAATTTAGGTCTTACATTGGGTCTTGTGTTTAATGGCCCAGTACTCCGCTACTTTGGGTCCCTTTCTAGGACTTTAGCTCAGTTTGCATACAAATGGCAGTCCTTGGTTTGGCTGGAGGTGGGGCTTCTCATTGGAGTGAATTAGCCACAAGAGTAGGCTTTTCTGCCATCTAAAAAAAAAGAGTTTGTTTATTATCAGGCAGTCTAGGAAATAGAGGGCACTCCTTGGGCAAGGGTGGGACTGGAGAAATGTGAACAGTTCCCTGCTGGCTTTCACTAGAAGCCTGCTAATGGCAATTCCAGGCAGGTGGGTGGCCTTTTAGGAGGAAAACCCCCAGCACCCACCTTCTGAATCTGTGCCAAGGAGATGCTAAGTTGTTCTGAAAAAGAGTTACCATTCCTTCCAGATCTCACCAAACCTTTCACTTGCCCCTCTTCATTTGGAGGATCTGCAGATGTTAAAGCATTTAAAGGTCATAGAATTAGGGAGGTGGCAAGAATGTCAAGCATCATTTGGACCAGTTCCTTAAAGAGATACTATCCTAATTTAACAAAGGAAGAAGGGGCATTAAGAATCAAAAAGGGGGTGGGAGCAGCTAGGTGGCACAGTGGATAAAGCACTGGGACTAGACTCAGGAGGACCTGAGTTCAAATCCAGTATCACTCTCTTGACACTAGCTGTGTGACCCTGGGCAAGTCACTTAACCCTCATTGACTCCCCCCCCCCAAAAAAAATCACAAAGGTGATTCTCAGAGAAGCTGATGGGAACTCTGAGGTTAAGCCCTCATTTTATTTTTAAGGAAACTGAGACCCAGAAAGATGAATCACCCCAAATCAAATAATTAATAAGGAACAGAGGGTTAGGTCTAGGTCTTCCAACTCAGAAGCAGTAGTCTTCCCACAGGACTATGCTGTTTTCCTCTATTTTATTGGGAATCTTGCTATCAGAAGTCCTAAATTTTGAGTCCTAGATTACTATGCTGCTAGCTCAGTGACCTTGGACAAGTCACTGGACTTCTGTGAGGCTCAGTCTCTTTATTGCTAAAAGAATATTGACACTACCTATTTTTTTTACCTAATTTTTAAAGTAATAAACATTTTTATTTATAGTTTTGTGTTCCAATTTTTATCCCTCCTTCCCTCCCTCCCTTCTTGAGATGGTAAGCAATCAGATATAGGTTATACATATATGATTATGTAGAACATTACCATATTAGTCATTTTATATAAGAAAACTTGAATAAAAGAAAAAAATGAAAAATAGGATACTTCAGTCTGTGTTCCATCAATATCAGTTCTTTCTTTGGAGGTGGATAGTATGTTTCATCAATAAGTCCTTTGGGATTGTCTTGGATCATTGTATTGTTGAGAATAGTTAAGTCATTCACAGTTCTTCATCAAACAATATTGTTGTCTCTGTGTACAATGTTCTCCTGGTTCTGCTCACTCCACTATATATCAATTCATCCAAATCCTTCCAGGACTTTCTGAAATCTTCCTGCTTGTCATTTCTTATAGCACAATGATATTCCATCACCATCTATACCGTAGCTTGTTTAGTCATTCCCCAATTGATGGGCATTCCTTTGATTTCTATTCTTAGCTACCACAAAAAGAGCTGCTACAATTATTTTTGTACAAATAAGCCTTTTTCTCTTTTTGGAGATGTCTTTGAGATATAAATCTGGCAGAACAGTCCTGTCATGTTGAAATGTGAAGTGTAAAGAGCTCTTACAGAAATGTGACTTCTTGTTTGATCTCGATACCTCCCTCCCTCCCTCCCCCCTCCTCTCTCTCACCATTCTGAAAACCCTATGTAAAAGGGTTACTGAATTATCTTGTCAAATCTCCTCATTTTACAAGTGAGGAAACAAGTTCATTAAGGGAAGTACTTTCTCCAAGGTAACACTGCAAATCATAAGAATAACAATAATCGTAGTAAGTAGCATTTCTGTAGTACTTGAAGGTTTCCCAAAGCCCCTTCCATGTGTTTGCTCAGTATATCCTCACAACATCCCTATGTGGCAGGTACCAGGATTATTCTCATTTTACAGATGAGGAAACTGAAACGGAGAGAAGAGAAGACATTTGCCCAGGTCACCCAGTACACTTCTGAAGCAGGACAGCCTTAATTAGAGGAGCTTCCCTTATGGTGGTCTGCTAGATTGTTATCAAAGAGGGCTTTTCATCATAAATCCCCATTTTTCTCTGATTGAAAGACTTTTTTGAGGCAACCGCTGTGTACTCTTCATTATAAAGCTGTCTTTGGGGGGCATATGTGGTTTTGAAAGGTCTTCCTTAAAGATGTAACTAGGGTAGGGTATTCAGGGCCTTGACCCCTAAGTGCAAAAGTCAGATGACTCCTCTGGCAGGAAGAGAAATCAAAACTGGTTTTGGAAAGCCCCTCTGCCAGCGCAGGTCACCACTTTCTCTTCCATGCTTAGTCCTAGAAGGGTATCGGGAACATAAAGTCTGTAGTGTTCCCCTCCCCACCCCCTTGCGCCCCACCAGGGTCACAAAACCAAGTCTGGCAGAGACAGAACTTGACATCCGGGTTATTTGAAACCAGCCTTGAGGACAGCTGTGCAGCCCATCCTGCATGCCTACCTGTTAGCAAAAAACCAGGAAGCCACATCCTCCCTAACCTACTCAGGTGAGCGTCCGTGGCAGTGGCTTCCTGGCTTTCCAGGCCCCCTTCTCCTGCGCCATTTCACAGAGAAGTCATCTGCGTTCTCTGCCTCCTTGAGACCTGGTGTCCTAAGGCTTATACTGACCCACTGTACCCCCTCCTGCCTGAATCGGATTCCAGGACACAGGTAAGTGTGGCTTACCTTGTTTGCCCTCAAAACCAGACTCATTAGTGACAGATCTTGGGGGGATGGAGCTTTGAATTAGGAGTCATCTTTGGAGCAGGGGAGTCATCACTGCCAGCATCAAATGAACTAACAGGCTTGATCTGGGCTGAAGAGGGCCACTCTGAGAGCGTGGGGTATGACTCACACACAGCCCTGGTGGTTCAGGAAGCTGAGGATGGAATTGAGGCCAATCATCACTTTTGTCTGGGTTCAGATCTGTCCTAAATGAGGGGCCAGTGGCCTCGGCTGCTGGCTAAGGGAATCACTGACAAGTTAACAATTAACTGCAGCTAATGCAGGAAATTGGTTATTTTTGAAATGAGGTCAGGGCATGGGAACATCCCCCTCTCTTGTATAATTGAGAACCCATTTCCCTGTAAGACAGTTTCACTTCATATATAACATTCCCGGCAAACACCGCTTTGCCTACCTCAGCACTCCCGGCTTGGGGTAAATAATTCAGAAGCTAAATGGTTCATCTCCATCGGCCTCCTGTTCCATCGGTGCTTTCTCCTCTGTGGGAAGAACATGGGGGACATTCTAAACATTGAAATCTGAGCTCCTGTTGAGTTTTACAGGAGTGTAGATTCCTGTAGAAGAAGCTGATTACATGATAATGTTTTTGTTCTCTGCCATTAGCGTTGTTTGAGAGAAAAAACACCCTGCAGATAAGATAGAAATCTTTAACAGAAAGAAACTCAGTAAAGTTAGAATTCCAGAGAATCGGATTTGAGGTGGGTTTTTTGTTTGTTTCTCTTTCCATCCATTAGTCATCAGCATAACAGGCCCTATTTATTCTTGTGATCATATCATCTTATTATTAGAGGTAGTGCAACACGATTGATAGAATGTTGGACTTTTCATCAGGGAGAGCTGAGTTCAAATTTCAGCCCAGACAATAGCCTAGTGACCCTGGGAAAGTCTGAAAGGTTGTTGGAAGGCTGCAATCAGATAATGGACATAAAGGATTTGCAGACTCTTAAGTGTGGTAATATTCCCATTATCATTAACATTATCTTCATCATCACCCTCATTTTTATCACTTACTATGATCTAATCTTATCATCTTTTTGATAGGCTTCAGAAAGAAATTATGCTAAGAAGAGTCACTCTCCTGCCATTATTCTTTTCTATTTAGTGTTCAATGGACTTTTGCCTGGGTGGATACAAGTCTTGTTTTCATCAGCCGAATAAAAGCATGAGTGTGTCAGATCCTCCACTATAGGCTCAATGCAAATATATTTGAGTCAGTTCTGGTAGCCAAAAGGATGATGGGTATGGGCCCTAATCCTGCCCCATCATGGTCTTGCTGTCGTCTTCCTGGTCTCTGTCTGGAAAGCTTTTCCTTCCAGTAGCTCAGAGATGATCGCCATTTGGGATGGTGACATCGACTAAACACACCTCCTTCTTAAAGTTCTTGTGGCTCCATTTCCTGTGCATGTGACTGCGGGTGACATTTCTGTCTGGGTTAGTCTTCAGGTTCCAATCTGGTTTATTGGCTACATTCATCAGGGTTTTTTGAGGTCAGTATTTGTAGCGTAGGGTTTTGCTGTCTGTTGATTCCTGAAGGAGTGTGAGCTTCTGATAGGTAGAGCTAGCCACCAAATAGTATGTGGTTAAGTCTATACAGTTGCAAACCATAGCTACCAGAAACTATAGTCCAATCAATCACCTTAAGGATCACTCTTCTGTAGTTTCTGGTGGCTATGATTTGCAGTCACCATTATCATTGTTATTAGATATTTTCCATATACCTATATCTATATATCTGGGCAATGGGGGTTAAGTGACTTGCCCAGGGTCACACAGCTAGTAATTGTCAAGTGTCTGAGTCCAAATTTGAACTCAGTTCCTTCTGAATCCAGGGATGGTGCTTTATCCACTACCCTACGTAGCTGCCCCCTCCAGGCATTTATATAGCAGAAACGACATCAGCACCTCACATGCAAATGTGTCTCGTTATGGATATTTCAATATACCTAGCTAGAAAATATTGGTAGGTGTGATATGTGGGGGAATTAATGACTGAGACCAAGGAAACTTGATTGTCTCCTTTTTTAAATGAGTGTTGTTTTTCTGGGAAGATGTCCCTGCAAAGTTGTTTAATTGCATGATATTAACATGTTTATGCCTTCTGTTATTCAAAAATACTTAATAGTGTCCACTATGTGTGTAAAGTGTTATCTTACCCAGATGAAATTACAGGTCTACTAAAAAAAAAAAAATCATAGTACTCTCCTAGATATCAGGAACACAAGTGACAAAAACCAAATCATCCCTACACTTAAGGAACTTACATTTCACTAAAGTCCACAACATGTACTCACAGAAGCAAGCGAAAGGGCACCAGAGGAGGAATAGAGTAATACACATGGGGGAGCATCATAGAGAGCTTCTGGGATGAAGTGGCTCTCAGCAGACACTTGAAGGTCAAGATTCGACTAGGTTATCAGGGAGTCCATCCCAAGTCTGGGCATCAGCTCATGGGAATGCACAGGGACATGAATGTAGACATCATGAGATATCAAGCCATTCAGTGTGGCTTGAATGTAGAGTGGGCAGAGGACAAAAATGTTGAATGAGCCTGGAAAGGTGAGTTATTGGGAAAGATATGCTTTTATTCTCCAGGAATATAGGGTATTTCTAATTTTAGTATCCCAGAAAAATGGCTGTCTCAGTTAAACATTCTCCCTTTAGGTTGGTGGGGGTGTGTGTGTGTGTGTGTGTGTGTGTGAGAGAGAGAGAGAGAGAGAGAGAGAGAGAGAGAGAGAGAGAGAGAGAGAGAGAGAGAGAGAGCGCAAGAGAACGAGAGCACATGTGAGCGAGCGCAAGTGAGCTATTCCTTCACTATCAGTGCACTCTGAACAGACTACTGGGAGGTAGATCCAACTTTAGTCCTTTGAAAACTACTTTTCCATGGAAAATAGAAGTCTTGATATTAATCCGGGATTTTGTTGATGTGGCAATGCCTCACCTAGTTTAGAAGCTTGCCTTGTGCTACTAATTAAGTAGCAACCATATGTGTAATTAGCAGTGCTCCCCAGCTGTGGCCTTGTTGGAGGCCTCTCACAGACCTGCTGCTGGTGCTATGCTGGTAATTGGCATTTGTTACGTATGTACTGGTGCTTGGGACCGTTACTGGAGTCCCAGGTGGGGGCTTGCTGGATAGATGTAATTCTTATGCATTATTTTGAAATGTCTCAGGGAAAGAATAAGGACTCTCTGGTTATGTTTTGTGTTCATTTTTTTTTTTGGTCTTTTTTATATTTTGGACTGAACATTATTGACTTTAGACCTAGAACAAATGAGTGAAGAAGAAGCATTTATAAGGAGTGTCTATGTGCCAAAGTCTGCAATCCAAAAGCCAACAGTAAAGACCCTGTCTTCAAGGTATTTATGGTATGATGGGGGAAGCAACACCTACAGGAGATGGAGTCCAGGAAAGGGCATACTACTTTAGAATATTATGGAGATAACTAGTGGAGCTGTGCGAGAGTAGGTTGCCACATGCTTTGTAGGAGTAATGGGCACCATTGATTTGATTATTGTTTTCTATCCAGAAAGAAGGTGGGAACAATGGAAGAGGGGGATAATATGGGGCAGCATCAAGACATATAATAATATGTTATAATATAATACAACATAATATAAGGCCTAGAGTGGAGCAAACCAGGTCTGGAAAAGACCTGAAATTAGGGATTGTGCTGGGCACTTACCTATCAAGCAGAATATGGGGAACCCTGAGAAATCAACTAATCCAACCTCCTCATTTTACATACGACGTTGTCAAAGCATGATTTGAACATGACTCGTATGACTACAAAGCCAACAAATGTCCTTTCCACTGTGCCGCCCTCACTATCTCAAGGAAAGATTCATGATAATTCTCTTCATTCTCCACTTGCAAAAGTTCAAATTCATCTCCTTGGGCCATTTTGTTTGTTTTCTGCTCCCTTTTCCCCATTGGCCATTGAAGTAAAATTCTACATTAGTCATATTCTCATTTTCTGGTCAGTGACAGGTTCAGTTCTAACCCAGGTCTGCCCACTAAATCCATCATTCCCCGCCCCCAGACTATGTGGACATGTTTAATTTGAGCAAATATTGTATACATAATAAGGAGCCCTGGACTGGGGCAGTCTTGAGGCATATACTTTAGCCCCAGCTCTGATACTTCCTAGGAGTGATTTTAGATGCACCCATTTCATTCACAAGCATTTATTAAGTGTTTACTATGTTCAAAGCACTTTGTCAAGGGTTTCAGAGGCAGAAACCAAGCCCCCCCTGCCCTCAAGAATATCATTCTAATATTTTTCTCCTCTGTGGAGTGAAGTAGATAGACCGGGTGAGCTCCCTGGGCCAGTCCAGCTTCCAAAAGGTGAAGGCTAGTTAGGGTATCAGGCATAAGGCTAGCAGACACTACTGAGGCAGGAGTAGAAAGCATGCTGTGCTCTGTGCTACTGGATCCCAGTCCTTTCCTTTCAAGGTCATACAAGATCAGGAGGAAAGAATCCTTCACCCAAGAACCATATGAATGAGAGCCCAGGGATGTACTGGGAGCACATAAGCCTTCTGTGGCATGGTGGACAGTGAGTACCCTCTGGCCTTCTGGAGGTGGTGTTGAATGAAGTGTCCCAAGGACTCTAGGAGATGGAGGAGCTCAGCTTATCCAATTGGTCTAAAGAGTAAATTAGCTCAGGATTTGGGAGGTTCAATTTGCTCACTCTGGGACAAAAACACATAGCTATCTGCTTCCTTCTATGATATTTTCAAGAGGGTAGAATTAGTGATGTCTTGGCCCCCATCTTAATCCCCCACCCCAGTCTTGCCATTGTCATGCACTGGGGAGAAAGAAAAAGGAAGGGCAGGTGCAAAAAGGGATGTGGGTAGAAGAGTCCTACTCAGAACTTGCTTTTTTGGAGGGGAGGCAACTCAACTTGCAAATTAAACTTGTCTTCAATTCAAAATGCCTACTTTGTGCAAGGCATAAGGCACACAAAGCCCAAACAACTCCCGTGCTCAGAGAGTTTCTATTCTATATGTGGAGAGGGTGGGAGATGCATTTCCCCAAATAAATAAATGTATTCTGGGAGGAAGAAGGGGTCACTAATAGCTGGGGGGATGTCAGTAGAAGCCTCTTATAGGATGAAGCACCTGACCTAAGACTGGAAGGAAAATAAGGATTCAAGGAGGCAGAGATAAGGAAGAAGGGAAGGAGAACATTCTCAGGAGAAGGAAAGGAAGAAGAACATTCTGGGGAAAAGAGAAGTGTTCTAATCCTGCTCACACTCACCATCAGATTCATCTCTCCCTAACACATGCTATGGATTGTGTCTTTCCTCTGCTTTTCCCCATGACAATGAAAGCTTCATGAGGGCAGGACCAATTGTTTAGATTGTTGTTTGCAGTTCTGGCGCTTAGCACAGTGAGTGCCTAGCACACGGTAAGTTTAATGACTGCTGGGTGAGCGACTGATGGCTCCCAAATCTTCTACGACTGCTACAAAATTGTAGAGAGAAGTCTTAACTCCTGGTCTTTGAATGCAAGGAGGGCCCTGCACCATTTGGCTTTAACTTAGCTTTTTTGCTAGATGTCTCCGACACAAAACTCCCTATTCCTCTGCCTCCATCATGGTAATCAAGTGTGAGGATCAAGTAAGATAACATATAAGGTGCTTCTAGACTTTTAAGTATGAATATATCTATCTCATTTATACAGATCAGAGACAAACATCGTTATGTGAACTACACGGTGAGACTTTCCTAACCTCTGGGTTTTTGCGCATGCAGGTTTTTTTGTTTGTTTGTTTTGTTTTTTCAAAGAAATCAGGGTTAAGTGACTTGCCCAGGGTCACACAGCTAGTAAGTGTCTGAGGCCAGATTTGAATTCAGTTACTCCTGAATCCAGGGCTGGTGTTTTATCCACTGTGCCACCTAGCTGCCCCCCACCATGCAGTTTTAACCACCTTGAATACCCTCTCCTCTCTCGATATTCAAACTCCAGTAATTGCTTAAGTCCCAGTTTAAGCCTTTATTTTGATAAAGCTTTCCCTAAGCACAGTCTGATGTGAATGCTTCCCTCCATTGTACTCTGGTAATTATTGTCTGTGTGATTTTTTGGCCATTAATTTGGCTCTGCCTTGTGACTTGGCTGCTGTGGTTGCCTTACCCTGTTATCTACATCTCTCCTTGTTATTTAACCTTTAAGAAGTCTGGGTCTGGTTCTTTCTAAAGAGGAAGGGGGAAGGAACTTGTCTCGCTCCTCCTCGTTCCTCAGAAAAGGGGTCAGAGGAAAATACATGAAGAGCCAAAAAGGACATTAGAACCACCTAGTGCAGCTCCCATATTACAGATGAAGAAAACAAGGCCCAAAGAAATTAGGTAACTTATTCGAGAGCATCGTGTAGTAAGGAGCAGCCCTTGGCATTGAACATGGCTCATCTGAACCCAGACCTGGGAGTCTAGGTGTCCTGTCATGTTGAGTGTCTTCTGTCTTTATCTTCCTACAAAGCAAAGCCTGAGCTCCTGTCTCTGGCATTCAAGGCTCTGCACACTTTGCCCCCACATCCCTTTCTTGCCTTCTCTCATATCATTCTTCTCCATGTTCCATGTTTTCTACAGTCATAGATCGAGAACTGAAAGGGTTCTTAAAGACCATCTGTTCCAAATGAACAGATGAGTAAACTGAGGCTGGAGAGGTTGAATCATTTTGCCCAAGGTCACAAAGGTAATAAGCATCAGAGATGGCTTTGAACCTAACTCCTCTGACTCAAGAGCTAGCATTCTTTCTATTGTGTCATGATTTCTCCAGAGTATACAATGCATGCTTTCACCTCTCTGCCTTGGCTTGCTCTGTTCTCTTGTAATGCCTGGTCACTCTATATGGACAAATTCCTTCCTCTACCTTAGAGCTGGCTTCATATTCTTCCTTCCTCTTTTCCATTTCTTCCATCCTCTTCCTCCTCTTCTTCCCTCCCTTCCTTCTTTCCTTTCCTTCCTTCCTTCCCTCCTTCCTTACTTGCCTATTCTCCCTAATCTCCTCAATAAATAATACATATTTCTTTTAGACCTTACAAAGTAATTAATTTTTCATGTTTAAAATTTGCTGTTGTTGTGCAGTTATTTTTTGATTGTGTCTGACTTTTCATGACACTGTTTGGGGTTTTCTTAGCAAAGATACTGGAATGATTTGCCATTTCCTTCTTCAGCTCATTTTATAGATGAGAAAACTGAGGCAAAAAGGGTTAAATGATTTGCCCAGGGTTATAGAAGAAATAAGTGTCTGAAGACACATTTGAATTCAGGAAGATGAGTGTTCCTTACTCTAGGCATGACACCCAATCCACTCCATCACTCAACTACTCATATTTATTTAATACCCAATTATATTTTGTGACTATGAACCATACTGGGGCAGATACCATGTTTGGTCCCCAGCAACCAAAATAATGCTTTGCACACAGTCATTTAATAAGTGATTCAATCAGTGACTTATTTAACTATAGCATACCCCTCTCATATGATCCCATGTGGGGTATGATCATAACTCTTTTTAAAAAACTAAGCAGAATTCTTTATATTTTTCAGGGAGCAGATTAAAGAGGGAAAGCAACAAATGGTTGAGTCCCATTTTCTAGCCTAAAGCACAGAGTCTGGGAATGTATTTTTAAAAAACACACCTTCTTTTATGGTAATTTCCTTTCATGTGCTGGACATTTAATAACCCTTGATGGAGATGATTGTAGTGGAGTGAAAACATTGGCTGTAGGATTAGAAGACATATGTTGTAATCTCAGTTCTTCCATTTATTGGCTCCATGATATACAGCAAGTCCCTTCCCCTCTCTAGTCCTGAATCTCATGGGGTCATAGCTTTAGAACTAGAAGGGCCCTGAGAGGTTGGTGAATCATAGAATCCTAAATGTAGATCTAGGAGGCACCTGAAAGGAAATGCAATCCAACTCCTTCATTTTTCTACGCAAGGAAACTGAAGCCCAGAGAGCAAAGTTACTTGTGCAGGGTCTTATGGCTATTGTGGCAGAATCAGGATTTGAAGCAAGGAGTCGGACATACCTGAAACTTCTGAATGACAACCAACCAACCTTTGACTCCAAACCCAGCTTCCTTTGTAGTTTACCCACACAGCCTCACCATTTCTTCATCTGGAAAACGGGGACCTCACCTCTGTTCCTTGACTCCCAGTCCTAAGAAGAGCTCAGTAACCAGAGTACCCTCTACTACATTGCAGGGAAGCTCTTCTTTCCTGGGTGGCTGAACATTCCCCTCTGAATGCTTCTACAGACTTCAAAGCCATTCCTGTAGAGACGCACCTTCTCTGTTGTGTGAAGGGAACTGAAGTTGAGAGCCTGGGGGAAGGAAACGTCGCCTACTTGTCTCATATTTATGCGATCTGCTTTTGCCTGTCCCCAACATATGCTTTCATTTGATTTAAACACCCGATTTCCTTCAGGGGCGGATAATGAGACCTTGCAAAATTTCCTGAAAATGTATTGTTTCTTTGACAGTTTATTCACCTTAAATAGTTCGAGGAACTGCCTGTTTAATTTTAGATCCTGTCTTTGATGAGATGTTTTGACAAAGTAATACCAGCTTGATTCTATTTAAAATATTTTGACAGATGGGAAAATTGTTCCAGTCTGAGTTGATGAATACTTTACAGCAGTGTTTGGTGGAGTTATATATAAAAGAAAAAAAATGGGGAAAGGTAGCCATGTTGTTCCTGAAAATATCACACTTTCATTCTTTAGGAGAGGAGGAAGGGGGCAATGCAGTGACTGATCACGGGATGTGTGCTGAATATTTTAAGAACTCATGTAATCAAAAGAAGAGGGAACACCCTGGGGGTGTGTGGTGGGGGTGAGGGGGAGTGTTCCAGACAGGGAGCATTGACTATTCTGTTGGCAAATAGAATTCTTTAGAATTAAAAAAAATACACACATACAAACATAAAATGTGCAAAAAAAATCCTTATGCCATTCTTTGAACTCTTGTTATAGGTTCTGATAAAGGTACATTTGATACCACAAAAAGATCAATTGCAGGAACTGGAGGTATTTAGCCTGAAGAAGAGATTTTGGGGTGGTTGGACACAATAGCTCCCCTCAGGTGTTTGAAGGGCTGACCCCTAGAAGAAAAGGATCAGACCTTTTATGCTTGGGCTCCAAGGTTAGCAATAGGAGCAATGAGTAGAAATTACAGTGCATTTGATTTTGGCTGGATGTTAGACTGATCTTCCTCAAGTACAATGGGCTTCCTCTGGGGGTGATGGTCTCTCTTGGTTTTGAAATCTTCAACAGAAGCTGGGCAACCCCTTGGTCTGGTGTGATATAATGGGCATCCTTCTCAACTATGGCCATTTGATATCTCTTCCTACTCTTTTTTTTTGTGGGGCAATGAGGGCTAAGTGACTTGCCCAGGGTCACCCAGCTAGTAACTGTCAAGTGTCTGAGGCCTGATTTGAACTCAGGTACTCCTGAATCCAAGGTTGGTGCTTTATCCACTGTGCCACCTAGCTGCCCCCTCTCTCCCAAGTCTTTTTAAAAATTTTTTTTAGTTTTTAGTGAGGCAATTGGGGTTAAGTGACTTGCCCAGGGTCACACAGCTAGTAAGTGTCAAGTATCTGAGGCCGGATTTGAACTCAGGTCCTCCTGAATCCAAGGTCAGTGCTTTATCCACTGCACCACCTAGCTGCCCCCTCTCTTCCAACTCTTAAACTGAGGTTCGGAGTCTGTGTAAAAAAGGGGATTGTAGGACTTCCCTTATGAGGTGGTTGTGAGGCTCAAGGAGCTATGAAACACTTTGCAGACATTTAACGCAATAAAGAAAAATGTCATTTCTCATGGTCAGACTCACCAAGTTTTATTTATGTCTTCTTACAAATAATACCTAATTTATTGTGAACGAAGGGCTAACTGTAGGGGCAAGAGTAGATTTGGAATCAGGGTCCCTGAAGCTGAATCTTTCATCTTTCCCACTTGCCAAGTGTGTGAATTTGGACCAGTCCCTTCCCTTTAGTCTTATCATCTAGAGATTATTTCACCCCTCTTCTTTGTATGCCCAGTTTCTGGCACGTAGTAGGCCCTTAATAAGTATTGGTCGATGGATCGATGGATACATAGATAAATGAGACAATGATGACCCCCAACATCCTTTTTGATCACTGCAGGTCTTTACCCTTATCCCAGGCCTCCCTCAAAGAGATGGTATAGTTAGGGTTAGCTTAGACTATACAATTCTAGGTGAGGATGGAATTCTTTAGGAAAAAGATGAGAAGGCAGATGTGTCTAGTCCTTTCTGGTCGGAAATGTCCTTAAAAGGTTGTTACCAAAGTATCAATCTATAAACATTTATCAAGTAGCTATTTGGTATTAGATACTGTACTGGACTCTAGGTACAGAAATCAGTCTGGTTATCTCTGGAGTGGCTGGGCTACAATAAATATTGCCTGTGAGTCACAGGATTGACTGGAATCTGAACAGTGTTCAGTCCTGATCCCAAAGAGACTGTGATTCAGAAATCTTTAAGTGATGTTTCTTCTTGTCTTTCAACATCCGACCTCTGGGAATCTGACCAAATTCCAAGAGCAACTGAAAGAAGCCCATGTAAAATGCTTGATACAACAGGGGCTCCTCCATCTTTTGATGCTTGAATGATCCACACCTTTACTTCTTGGATGCTGTGAATGGTTGTTAATTACACGTTCTTACTCTAGCCTCATATGAGCCAGTATAGTGCCCTCCTTTCCAACCAGCGAGGAGGTCCAGAACAGCAGGCTACAAACCAAACATTCTGGAAACCTCTTAGAAATGTGGCAAGTCACTTCTGGGTTTTTTAACTGGATTTTTACACTTTCTGAGAAAAACATCAATCAGCATGTTTGAAACACAAATGGTGGCCAGACCTGCCCCCATTAGGACCATTTGAACCTTGTTTTATTTCCAGTTAGAGCTTGATGACATGCTATTTCTTCAGTAGGTGATGAGTAATGATCTAGTGTCTGCATTAGGGCAGGTTCCCAGTAGGAAGTCATGTGATCTCTGTCTTCTCAGATCCCTATTTTTAGCTTTCTGAATGGCAATCATGCTAAAAGATCTTCATCATAGCTTGATTCAGATAATCTTGTCTTGAAAGATTAAACGGGTCCCCTCTGGAGGTTCAAGGAATGTGACTTGTGCGCAGTTTAGCATTTTGATGAGACTCCTAAGTTCTTGGAGGAAGGAAAGTGCCTGCTCTGAAGGTTCAGTCTGCTTTTGATGCCACATTCCATGGAAACTTTTCTATTTTTTTCTTTCATAATTTTTTTCAACCTATAATTTGGAATTTTAATGAATTATTAGACCTTTATCCAGATCCCTTCTTACACCTCTAACTTTCTACATTACATCTCAATCATTTTTATATGTATTGAGTCTTTCATACATGTTAAACTTTTCAGACACATCACATAATTGTGTAAGCTTCTTAAGGATAGGACTCAAGTTAGACAAAGTCAATGATCTATACATTCTTAGAATCCATCAGGTAGATAACTAGGATGGATGGCCTGTGACAGTCTATCTGCCTCTACCCAGATGACTAAGGCCAAAGTTCCCTACGCTGGCTGTCATCCCCCATTTTCACACATTGACCATTGTCAGTCCCATGCCTTCTGGGTTCTGCCGTGCCACTGTGCCTGATGGCACTTCCCTTCTCTTATTTAAACATATAAAAATGCCTTCATATCAGACCCGCGCCATCCCCTAGAAATGACTTATTACACGTTTTGTTGTCTTGTTCATTAGGAACGTATTTCCTTAAAAGCTGGGGGTTCTTTTAGATGTTTCACCAAGCCAGGACCTGGTATACAGTAGGCACTTAATAAAACCTCTTGAATTTTTACTTGAACCAATTTTTGAGGCCAAGATCACTTTAGGAAGTGATAACAATAGTTATAATGGTATCAAGAAAGATGCCCAGAAAGGATGTCATTAGGATACATAGCTCAGTGATCTCAGGCAAAAACCGCACATATCTGTCTCTTTTCTGGACAAAGACTTGCTAATCTGATTATATATTTTTTTGAAAAGAAATAAATCTGGAGAATGGGCAGCACAGTGTACCTCGGGGTGGGGGGGGGCTATGTGATTGGGGGGGGTTGAAATGCCAGGTCTTATCTATCCCCTTGCCAGTCATCCATACACTTCATCATTGAACAAGCATTTATCAAGTGTCTACTAAGTGCAGAGTACGGTGCCAATAAATTGGTTTTATTTTAAAACAGAGAGAGGGGGGAGGGGGAGGGAGGGAGAGGGAGAAGGGAGGAGAAGGGAGGAAGGAAAGATTCTACAATTGATGTGGAAAGTGATGTCACAACTCATTCCAATATTTTCTAATTCTGTCTCAAAATTCCTTAATTGATATTAGTTAGAATTAAGCCTTATTACCTGAACTTGGTTGTAGAACCACAGAACTGAGTATTCATTTGGCATACAGAAGCATTATAACCTAAGTTCTTATTCAGTGGCGAGACCTGTCCTCTGCTTAAAACCTACATGGAATTTCCCTTCATGAAGTCTTGGCTCAAGCCAAATTGGCGTCTTGCTGTGCTTCACACACACCATCCGTCTTTTCTATCTGTCTTTGCTTTGGTTCTTACTCTGCCTGGAATGCACTCACGCCTCACTTCTGACTTTAAAATCCCTAGTCTCCATCAAAATTCACCAGAATCTCTATTTTCTTCATGAAACATTTTCCGATCCCTTCACATGCCAGTGCCCTTTTCACAGAATTGCTTTACATTATACTGACATACATATGTTTATGTGGTTTGTGTGCATACATACATACGTACATGTGCATGTCTATTTTTATAGGTACATCTGATATCTCATGGGTAATTGTAAGCTCCTTGAGTACAGCGGCTATTTCCCTTTTGTCTTTGTATACTCAGAGCCTAGCATAGGTTCTGGCACATGGCATGTACCTAATAAATGCTTATTGATTAATTGGTTGAACTCACCAGGAAGGCCATTCTATTTATGGACATTTCTCATAGCTGGCTATTGCTTCCTTACATAGTGAGTCCAAGTCTCTTTGCTCTGACTTTTGCTCAGTGGTCCTAGTTCTGCCCTCCATAGTTGTACAAAAAAATATTTCCCCGTCCATATTTGATTTCCTTTTAATATCTAAGACACCCGTTACATTTCTTAAACTTTCTTTCCAGATAAAAATATTCCCAGTTCCTTAAACCATTCCTTAGGTCACATGGCTATAAATCGCCTTACAGCCCCAGAACCTTCCCCTGGATGGTACTCCATCTAGGACGCTTTATTAATATGCTCTAGATTGCTACTGGAGAACCTTCCAACTTTGAGCTTTTGTAATTCAGTCATATGAGACAATGCATGTGACTCCTGGCCTTCTTCCAAGTTATTTTATCCTGAGAATTATGGAACACTTCCTGTATAGTCTTTCTGCTTTTTCCACCCTCCTTCGTATACCCCATGGAGTCCAGTGTGCCAATTTCATGTGGGTATTGACTTTCATCTCCATCTTCTTAGATTAGAATCCCTTGAGGTCATTAGTGCAGCTCTTCTGATGATGTCCTGAGGGAAAATGGAGGGCATGCTATGCTAACCACATCCTCAATCAGCTGTTCTAAGGAGTAGAGATTTGATGTTCTTGTCATGATGTGGGATATTTGGTGATATTTGGATTTGAATATATGCAAATGCTTTTCTAAAGTGTGAGGTTATTCTGAGAAAAAAAGCACATATGCCAAGAAATGTAATTTGAAATTCTGCTTGTTGAATATTTTGCATTCCATTGGAATAATAATGTAACCTTTAATGAATCTGAAACTGTTGACTGATACCTTTGTTTGTTAGATACCTGTGTACTAGATTGTTTTTGCCGTCGGAATTCACACAGTCATCATTTTGTCCTTCGATAGTCCTAAAGCCTGGGACACTAAACTGGTCACAGGAACAAAGGCTCTTGTTTTTAATTCCTCCAGTGATCTGAATTGATGTTGAAGATCCCCAAAAGGGCAGTGATGAAACATATCATCAGTCAGTCAACAAGCATTTATTAGCTGCCTGCTATGAGTCAGGCACTGTAGTAGGCACCAAGAAAACAAAGGAAGACAAAAGTTATCCAAGCCCTCAAGGAACCTATATTCTAATAAAAGAGACATTAAATAAATAAGCAGGTCCATGAAGGCTATATGGAGTAGGTGAGCAGTAATTTCCCAGGGGGAGGCATTAGCATCTGAAGAACATGACCAAGTTGCAACATTTTGCAAGCAATGAATAGAAAGAAAGATATTGGCGGGGGAAGACTGGGGAGGTGGTGGAGAAGATGGGCCAGTCACATGGTAAGAATGAGAAACAGCCAAAGGAAAGGAGAGCCCACTTACTACACTAGGAGCCTCCTAAGGCCCCAAGTGCTTGAGTCAAGCCCCAACCATATTGTCTGGAACTCCCGAGGTGAGTTAATGAGAAAACTCAGATGGGCAGTATGGATAGGCTACAGTCTCTATTCCTGGAAGGCCCTTCACATGATGGACTATGATGAGGTCATGGATCTAATAGATTCCTAGACTCTTGGAGGGGTTCAGAAGACCTGCGGTTCCAATTCCAGATCTACTTCTTTTGTCTTGGTAGTGGCCTTAGGCAAGTAACTTCCTCTCTCTCACTGTGTTTCCTCCTTTGTAAAATAGGGGTTGTTGGACCAGGTGATCACTAAGGACCTTTTCAGCTCTCTAAATCTAAAGAAATCAAGTAATGGATTGAACAAAATTCCTTCAATAATTGGATGGACCTATGATTTCATTGATGTAGGCATTCCCTCCATTGGTGCAGATTGCCACCCATACTCTGCAACTCTTGTCCATGTCATCCCATAATTGCTCCTCAGGGAGTCAAACCATTAGCTCTCTTGACATTGTGTGGGTACTGGTGGGGTGTGTAGGTTGACCCTTTACTAGCCCTCATCCAAGGCACGTGACTGGCCCCAATTTTTTTGTTTTGTTTTTTCCCCTCTAGCTGGAGATATGCTGGCCAATTTACCTTGGCAAAGTTAAGATACTTTGACACTTTGGAAAGTTTAGGGATCTGCCCGAGAACAATTTGAGCCTGCAATTTAGTTCCATATAGTATTAAAATGAAACTAATTGGATGGAATTCAGATTAGACTGAATCTAATGAGATGGCAAGAATCCAAGCAAGCCAGGGATTATTCTTTTTCCTGCCTTTCTCTTCTTTTATGTTGAAATAATACCTTTGCCCAAGAAGCCAGGACAGCTCTATGGTGAAAGGTCCTATTGAAATCCAGATGTGGGTTATTCCTGATGGGGGGCAGTGCTCAGAAAGTGGTGAGAGGCATCCTGGGAGGTTAAGGCAGGACCCCCTCCCAGCCCAGAGTCATATTTGAAATGGGTCTCCAGGGATTGTTTTCCAAATCCCATTTTTAAAATCAGAAGGAACTGTTGCCCTAGAGCTGATGAGGCTGCAGGAAGAAAGGAAGGGAGTAGTGAAACTGAGGTTAGACTTTATTTGCCTTCTGAGAATTTTCTTATTTACCTTTCTGACTCCCAGGAGTCTCCTGGAAATGAAGCGATAAATTGAGGTTCGAGTTTTTCCTTCAGGTAATGGCCCTGATTTTCTCTCTCTTTACAGCAGTTGCCTGACAACAAAAAAGGGTTGTCAGCAGGACTGGAGAGGAGAGCCTTTGGCAGGGCTTCCTACTAGACATTTTAAATAGAGCTATTAATGGCATTGAATAGCAGGTTATTTACAAAGATAGAAGGGCAAGAGCTGCCCTCCTCCCTTGGAGTACCTGAGCTGATTCTCCATAGCAATCTTTTAATGGGGAGGGACAGTTTGTCTCAATTCACAGACACTATAGTAAAATGTATATCAACACATTTATAATAGTTACAAGCAACACGTAGTGGCCTACTTCCACAGTTATACTTTGTTTTCTGGGTTTGGGTTTTCTTTGGAAGTCTATGCCTGTGATTTCATCACTTTCACACATCACAGACTGGAAACTCCCTCTACCAAGTGTAGATCAGCTACTCATCTGAAGCTGATAGTCTTAGAGACTTTCTTGCTTGAAATTTAGAGAAATTAAGTGATTTGCCCAGGATCACCCAGCCATGATATATCAAAGGCAAGTCTTGAACCCAAGACTTCATGAACCAGAGCCATTTCCTTATCCACTACTCCACGATGTTCCTATCACTGTTGCTGCCATTTGACAGATGTGGAAACAGATGTTCAGACTGTTTGATTTTCTTACCCATGGTCACATAGTCAGAACTCTGGATTGTGAAGTCAGGCATCTCAAGTACACATCTAGCTCTCTTTCTGCTACAAAGTACTGTCCCACTCAAAATGTAAGAAACAAATACATACAACAATGCTTGCCCTCAAGGGGCTTATAGTCTAATGGGAGAAACTGGGAGAAACTGTAAAAATCCAATCAGAAAAAAAATGTGTTTGTTTTATGATGGTAGGTCATATCAGTCAATCGATAAGCATTCATCAAATCTTACTATTTGCCAGGACCTATGTTAGGCACCAGGGATACAGGCAAAGAGATGGTAAAGTTCTGGCTTCAAGGTGCTTTCATGTAATAGGTATAGACCATGGGGACATATGAGTATATATGGTGGACCTTGACAACACTGTGTCCGTGGTCAAATATCCTCAGTTACAAATATTCAGTAAGAAAGCAGCCAAGTATCTCCCCACACAAGCTCCACTCGGATTACCAAGATGTTCTTGATATGTAGCTGAAATCTGAAATTTCTACTCCTGATCCCATTTTACTGCCTCTATGGCCAACGAATGAAAACACTCATCGGAAACGTCCACACTCATTTTGTGTCAGGAGCAGAGGTGGGCACTGGTGATCTGAAGACAGAAGCCAGACAGTCACTGCCCTCAGGAAAGCAATTGGGCAGTGGGTGGTCAGGCCCCTTCCAATCATAGTATTGATTTGCTTACTGTTCTAAGAGTAAGAGAAAGAACTGTGGGGAGAAGGAATGGGCATGCAGATGGCCGGATTTGGAGGGTCTATGCATGGAAAGCATGGTCTGGCTCCAGCTAGACAGAGAAGGTTAGGTCAGTTGTATTCACCAGTGAAGGCAACTCATCTGTGGGATGGAGTTTCCAAGATTAGCTCCCCAACAATTGTTGGAGCTCAAGTAGAGGTGACACTGATCTAGATGTAGACATGGTGGTCAGGACACATGGAATAATAGCCAGGACAGAATGAATGTCTCCCATGGGACAGCCCTGCAGATACCTGAAGGCAGCTACCATCTTCAGCCCCCTCTAAGTTTTCTCTCCAAGGCATTGGATTACATCCATACTGCTTTGTACGTAGTATACTTCACACATTTGTTGACATGAGTTAGGAAATATTCATTTTCTCTTTGAAAACCCGATATGCACTCCAAGGTGCTATGATATTGTTAGTATGGACACTCCTTCCACCAAATTGGGTCCCAATTCATCTATAACTTAAAGTCTTAAAGAGTTGCCTGACAATCAGAAGTTAAGTGACTTGCATGTGTCCATAGCAATAGGATTAGTGATAGGTCTTGAACCCAGGTCCGCCTGGATTTAGCTACAGCACTCTATCCATATACCTTATCACTATGGAAATAGCACAATTTGCTTAAATAGTCATATGTTAATTAAACTCATTTCAATAACTAGTTTTTCATAAAAAAGGAGAAAAGTGTTAAAATATGAATTTAATATACCATTTAAGAGTATCCCATGGTTAATGATTGAATTAAGCCCTGGGAACTAAAAAAAAGTATGCTAATATCCATGTTTCTTTTACTGCTTCTTAATGCTATTTTGCATATGAAGATGTATCTGTATTCCCTGTGTTCACCTTGGTATAATTGGCTTTTATCTCCTGGTCTCAGAAACAGGGAAGGTTCTCAGAATGACAGATGTCACTCATGTATAGAAGCCTCATTCACTTCTTTTGATGGCATGACACTGAAAAGTATCATTTAATGTCTGCTTGGAAATCCACTTTTTGGGGGAGATGGACATAACTGGACATTTGAGCAGCTTGATTCAGACTCTTTTATTTTCCAGGGATAATTCTCTTATCCTAATACAAATTGTTTGTTATATTCTCTAATGGCATTCTAAGGTCAGCATTTGCAGCTGGAGGATAGGCAACTATTAGTCTATAAATGATACTGAGATTCCATTATGCAGTTCTGGCCACCACTTGGTCAGAACTAAAATTATGAAACCTTAAGTGATGTATTGTAGCATTTTCCTTGAATAATCTAGCTCAATCAATGCCGGATCACAAATCTCCACACACAAATCTGAATTTCTTTGACACTCCCATGTTGACTGTGTTTATGTGACTGTTGCCCATGGAGGGCCTTTTGATTTTATTCTTGTATCTTAGCTATTTCCTAAGCTCCATTTGGAGATAAAACAGATTAGGTTACAATGAACATAGAGTGAATGACCCACTTTTGCAGTTGCTTGATGAAAGGATGCCTGTTCCTTCCAGATGTATTTCTATGATTCTAAAACCTCGTTATCATGCACCCCCAGAACATCTAGCAATCATCTTTTTGCTCTTTGATGCTATTCTTCTTATGATTGTTTGGGGGGTGACAATCACTTTTTCTCATTAATAATGATTTTAATAATAAAATTATTATCCTTACTTCATAGTATCATGGGCATTAGAGTTAGAAAGGGCCTTTGGGATCATCTTGTCCATTCTCTTTGTTTTACTGATTGGAAAACCTGACCTGCTATTTTCTAATCCAGCCCCTTCCACAACACTGTACCACTAGAAGAAATACAGACTCTGGCAGTTTACTCTTTATTCAGATACATGTTGAATGGTAGATTCTAGTTTATTTTTGACATAAATGGAGCCAGCCTACTGTTGAATTTTCTGTTGATCGCAGTTATATCAAACCACATTATTAAATATGATAGTGGGAAAAGTTGAAATGCTTCTGTGGTGGAGTTGGGAAGATAGAGCAATCTTGCTGCCTTGGGAAGATAGTTGGAGTCATTTTTCTTTGAATGACTTGCTGTTTCCAAGAAAACTTTTCTTGTGCTATAGCCCAGCACACATGATTTTTACCAAATTGTTTTTATTGGAAAAAATGTGATGGTAAGGGGAGAAATTGGGAGAGGAAAGGACTGCCTCACTTCAACATGATAAAATAGCTCTTTGGTGCATGACTTCAAGTAGCTATATTTCTCTTGATAGTATGGGTTGATGATTTAAAACCCAATGGTTTGAATTCACTCAAGTTTTGACTTCCCAGGAAAATTTGCTAATGGGCTGATTGCCTACAAGAATTCTTTATGACTATAGAACATGTTCCTTTTGGATCAATGTCTTTCATGTGTTAGGATGGAATCATATAAGGCCTATAATGGTCAGGAATTCATGAAAATATTAAATTTTAGGATAGTAATACAATAGAAATTCAATGCCCCTCCCCTCAGGTCTTCAGACTTTAGTCTTTATCATCATCCTATATATCCATTATAAACTCAATATAAGTCAACAGTATGATGCGGTTGCCAAAAACAAAAACAAAACCAACATAATGAAACATTAAATATACAAAAGAGGAAGAATTTCAATGAGGACTGAAGGAGAAACTGTCAAAAAAAAAAGACCAATGGGGATAATGAGGGAACTTATTAATCCACTTAGATTTTTAAAATTCATGTAAAATAGAGGGAAGCAAGGGCAGGGATGTGAGGATGAATGCAACAATGACATTGAAAGAAAGCAGAGATGCTTTACTATGAATTTGCATCTATTTTTTGGAGCAAAGGAGAGTGATCTTTGGTTTCGAAAGGACAGAACAAAAAACAGGTTATGTGGGAGTTGATAGAGAAGATTCATAGCAAGATATTAATAGAGTACCTAATAATAGTGAATAATCATAATAGATTACATTTATATAGCACAAAATATTTCTAAAGTGCTTAACAAACATCTCATTTAATCCTTCCAATGATTCTGGGAGGTATATGCTCTTACCATTTCAATCTTACAGTTGAGGAAACAGAGGCAGGAGGAGCTTAAGTGACTCATCCAGGGTCACACAGTTAGTATCTAAACTTGAACTCTGGTCTTCCTAACTCCAGGCAGCAGTTAGCTGCTTTTGGTAAGTTCAGGTCACCTGGCTAAGATGAATATGTCTCTTGGTACTGAATGAATGAGCATGTAGGATGACTGAGGTTCTGCCAGTGATCTTAGCAGTGTCCTATAGAAAGAGAGGTGCTGTCAGATTAGAAAAGGGTGAATCTTTCCCAAATTTTCCAAAAAAGAGAGGAGAATAGCATCTGCCAACTACAGCTCTTGACTCTCTCTATATTATACCAGTTCTTCTTGTTGTTTTTATTGTTCAGTCATGTCCAACTCTTCATTACCCTGGCCATGGGGTTTTCTTGGCAAAGATACTCATGTGGGTTTTCATTTTATTCTCCAGTGGATTAAGGCAAACAGAGGTTAAGTGACTTACCAAAGGTCATGCAGTGTCTGAGGTTGGATTTAAACTCAGGTCTTCCTGATTCCAAGCCCAGAACTCTACCCACTGAACCAATTAGTTGCCTCTACTATATTCTCTGTCTCTGTCTTCTCTCTCTCCTCTCTCTCATCATATTTATTTATATATACATACATATGTTTGTGTATATATAGAATATACACATATATAGATATATAGATATCACCACTACTATATTTTAGACATATCCCAAAGAGGTCAAAGGAAAGGACCCAGAGATACAAAAAAGATTTATAGCAACTTTTTAATTAATAGGAAAAAACTGGAAACAAAATAGGTGGCCATTCAGTGTTGAATAGCTAAGCTCATTGTGTGATATGAATGTGATGGAATATTATTGTGCCATAAGAAATGGCAAAGGTAAAGAATTCACAGAAAGCTGGGGAGAGTTTTATGAATTGATGCAGTATCACATGAGTAAGACCAATATAATAATTTATCCAGTGATCACAATAATATAAAGGAAAACAACTTGAAAATACTTCAGAACTCCAATTCATCAACCAGTCTTGAGGGCAAATTATAGCCTCCGAAAATTGATGAAACGCTCATCCAAGCTCTTGGCAAGGAGGTGATGGGCTAGGGACATAGAATGAGGCATATGCATTTATTTGTTCTTTGCAAGGGAGGGCTTCTTTGTGATGGAGGGAAGTAGAAGAGGATAGCATGATGAATTGGTGGGAAGTAATAGGGATACAAAAGAATAATGAGCATATGAAAACAAAAAATACACAAAAGAAAACAAAAACAGGCTTTGTTGAATTGAATTGAATTGAATTGAATTCAGCTAAATTAAAAAAAACACACAACATGGATGGCATTTAAAAAGTTCTCTAGTTTGGCTTAAAATAAACCAGCCACCAACATAACAAAACAAAGTTTTCCCCATATTCTAACTTTCCTTTCTTGGAGTTTGGAACTGGGTGAGAGAAGAAACTTTTTTTCTTCACATTTAGAATCTATTTTAGTTATTCTAACTCTGCATGTGCACGCGCGCGCGCGTGTGTGTGTTTAACTTGGCTATATTTCAGCTCCCAGTTGTGTAACCCTGACACTGCCTGTAGAGCAAACAAAAGCTTTTCTCTTTCCACACCCCAGCTCATTTTACCCCCTACCCCTGCTTACCATAGACATCACTTCTCCTAAAGCAATACTGGTTTGGGGGGAGGGGGAAGTCTCACGGATCTTCAGTAAACCTTATGTGACTGGTGAGCACTGAGGATGCTTACTACTGTAACTTATTAATGTTGTTACCAGGTTGGGTTCTAGTAAGAGATTTCACACTAGGAGCAAAATGATGACATATTTTCATCCATTTTTGCCTAGTAAGGTTATTGTCTGTCTGTCTGTCTGTCTCTCTCTCTCT
Source organism: Dromiciops gliroides (assembly GCF_019393635.1). Classification (NCBI taxonomy): domain Eukaryota; kingdom Metazoa; phylum Chordata; class Mammalia; order Microbiotheria; family Microbiotheriidae; genus Dromiciops; species Dromiciops gliroides. Next base: position 10,311,750 of record NC_057865.1, read on the forward strand.
CACACACACACACACACACACACACACACACACACACACCCCTCCTCATTGTCCAGATGTCATGCCCAAATGTGCATCATTTAGTCCATGCGTGATGGCTGACCTCTTTTGATACAGTGGCAGCGTGGTGGTTGTTTTGTCCTTCATTCCCAAAGAGGACCATGACATGGGGGTGATGTCATTACTTGCACTTGAATTGGAGAGTGGTCTGGGCAGTGAGGTATGGAGAGGAGAAGGCTGTGCTTGGAATCAGGAAAAGCAGGGTTCAAATTTTCCTCTGACACTTCCTACCTGTGTGGCAGTGAGCAAGTCCCTTAAAGTGTCTGAACCTCAAATAACTCTAAAACCTACCTGCTGAGTTCTTGATGAATACAGACCTTCAGTGGGACACTGGGATATGACTTGAAGGAGCAAAGAGGAGGTGAGAGGGGCTTTAGATTTAATTTTATTTCCAACAACAAGTATGAGAAACGATGTCTAAAAATGCTTACAACACTCTGGTTCCTGCTCCACCCATGAAATGTGCATTCCAGCAAGCCTGGTGTACTTCCTCCTCATCCTTCAAGTTGGTCAATTGCCAGTAGCCAACGGGGAGCTTGGTACATTCACATTTATTCCTAGAAATACCACTGAGTCATGGGCCCTTGGGGAACTTGGAAAAACTTCCCCTGCTTCTGACTCTTTCTCTACTTTCTATTCTTATATTCTTTCTGCTTGGCCATGCTCAAGGTGGTAGGATCACGGACTTTAGGGAATGGAAGGACCTTAGAGATCCCCTCATTTCCCTCACTTCAGTGATAGGGAAGTTGAGATTGAGGTTAAATAATTTGCCCCTCCTGGCAACAGAGTGACTCCAATCTAAGTCCCTTGTCGTGGTAGGATAAAAAAAAATAGCTCTGAATTTGGATTCAGATCCCAACTCTGTTATCAACTACCTATATGTGCTTATTAAATGTTTGCTAAGTTAACATATGGATCAATCACCCAGGCTCAACGTTCCTGCCTTCTCTAATCTTCTGATCTGATAGACATTTGTACCTTGGATTAGGGTTGTCTATGAAATGTGAAATGCCTTTCATGAGTTTGCTTTTAAGTAACTCCTTTTTACAACTCTAGCTCTTGACACAGTGTCTGACACTTAGTAGGGACTTAATAAATATTGATTGATTGCTTTATTTGATCCGCCCCATTGGAATGTGATTCTCCTGAGGGTCAAGACTGTTTGGGACTGTTTTTCTTTTTTTTTAATGTTGTATCCTCAGTGACTATCACAGGGTCATCAACATAGTAAGCTCTTCATAGCTGCAGATTGAATTGAATAAAGTTTACAATATTCAAGCTTCCTAGCTTTCACTTGAGTACATATAACCTTACCTATATGTAGTCCTTCTCCTTGTTATTTCATTCTAACTCAATTAAACTCAAAACACATTTTTTTTACACAGGGCAATGAGGGTTAAGTGACTTGCCCAAGGTCACACAGTTAGTAAGTGTGAAGTGTCTGAGGCTGGATTTGAACTTGGGTCCTCCTGAATCCAGGGCCGGTGCTTTATCCACTGTACCACCTAGCTGCCCTCCTAAAAACACATTTTTAAAGGACATAGCCAGGAAACTCATTTTTCAGGATTTGAATTTGTTTCATGACAGTAAAAAGCTACCAGAATAGCTTTCTTGTCTTCATGAAAATTCAAAATCTTAGGATTTCAAAGTGGAAAGGACTTCTCTATCTCTCCAGTCCAACCCATATCTGAAACCTACTCGCTTTTCACAAGTGGTCAGCCTTTGCTTGAGGGCTTCGTGAAAGAAGGAGCCTTCTACCTCCTCAGGCAGCCCAAACCCCTTCGGGATAACCGTATTGGGAAGGTTTTCCTCACATCCAATGCTCCTAGACCTCAGACCATTTCAGGTTTTAGGATTCTCCAAGGGGAAGCTAAGTGGCATAGTGGATAAGGCACTAGCCCTGGATTCAGGAGTACCTGAGTTGAAATCCGGCCTCAAACACTTGACACTTACTAGCTGTGTGACCCTGGGCAAGTCACTTACCCCTCATTGCATACCCCCCCCCGAAAAAAAAAGAATTCTTCAGAATCATGACTATGGTGTTAGCATAATTTTCACAAGAAGCTTCCAGGAAACAGTTTACCACCCCACTTCAAATTTAATTTGCTTAAAATGAATCTTGTTCCCCTCAACCTCCTCCTCTTCCTCCTCCTCATTTTACTGTCCTTGCCTATGCTTCCATCATCACCCTCTCCTCTGTGCACTTAGAGTTTATCTTTCTCTGTTTTCCTCACCTCTAGTCAGTTACTAAATTCTATTTTACCTTGAAAAATCTCTCATCTTTCCCTTCCTCTCTATCCCTACTCTTATCCAGTCAGTGAAAAACATTTATTAAGGGTGTGATATGTGCTGGGCACTGTACCAAGTGCTGGGGAAAAAAGAGTCCCTGCTTTCAAAGAAATTACAATGTAAAAGGACAGACACTGTGTAAATATCCAATCTCCTACAAGATGCATACAGAGGACATAAGGGTAGATTGCCGTCATCCTAGTATAAGATCTTGCTCCCACTTTCCTCCTCCCAAGTTCTCCTCTCTCCTTTCCACTCTCCATTCTGTCCTCCAGTCTGACATAGGAGTTTTTCTTATGCCGAGATCTATTCCTATAGATCTGTTCAAATATATATATATATATATATATATATATATATATATATATATATATACTGTTCAAATATCTCAGTGCCTCCAAAATGCCCAACTAGAGAAATTCAAACTCTTTTTCCTGGCCTTCAAAGCCTTCTCTGCCTAGCATCATTCTATTTTTGAGCCTTATTTCATATTACTACCCTCCAGGCATACCACAATCTAGCCAAGCTGATGGGGATCTCTCTGGGATAGCTCCATTTTCCCCTTAGGCTTGCTCATTCCTTCCTGGTCTTTTTATAACCCACTCATCCCCTGCCTTTCCCTCTTCTCCCAAGGGTATAATAAGATAGTATTCATTAGATACTAACAAAAAGATTTAGTAGATAAAATGGCACAGTAGAGTGGGTGGTGGACTTGGGTTCAAAAGGACCTAGGCTAGAATCTCCCTTCTGACACTAGCTAGATGTCCCTGAGCAAGACATTTAACCTCTCTGAGCCTCAGTTTCCTTATTTGGAAAACGGAGAGAATAGCAATCGGTTATGAGTGTCAAATGAGATAATGTATGCAAAGTACTTTGGAAACCTTAACTTGGTGAAAATATGACATCATTATAAAAGTCTAAGAATTTTGTTACGAGACCATCTACAGCTTGCCAACCTCAGTGTCAAAGATGCACTGTATTGGGGGTTATTAGGTTATTGGGGGTTTCGGTAATCAGTGGATAATTTATCATTGTATTTCTGCCTACTGGTACCAACACTAATAAATCACATTCTGATAGCTCTTTTCTATTTGAAGAAGGGTTTTGAAACATCCCTTTCTAGCAAACCATAATGGAATACCGGTATGTTGCCTCAAAGCCTCATTCTTTTCAACATAAGTTTTTGTATGGCCAAAAGGTAAAGAGAGCCAGTGGTCAGAACCCAAATAATACCAAGAGATCCAAAGTAACTCTCCCATCTCATTAAATCCACTCAGACTTGTGGAAGGACATAGATGAGAGTAGATCAGGATGAGAACATACAGCTGGGTTGCAATTGGCAACCTTGGAAGCAATGTCAACATGGAGTGAGCCACATGTATTCAATTTGCTTGGATGGTGAGGAAAGCCTATATGAAGCACTTTTGTGCCAACACTGGGAAGATCAGGATGAAAGCCAAAGTGTCCCTTCCCTCATGATGCTTACCTTCTATTGACATCTGCTAACGTATTGAATTATTGAAATGTGTCAAGTGTCTTCCTTATGACAATCCTGCTTGTTGGGCAGGACACATATTGTTATTCCTGTTTCATAGCCCCAAGTTCCATATTTATCATAGGGGCATCTGTTCCTGAGCCACAGCTACCAAGAGGTGGTTCCAAACAATCACTTGCTGATATGTCAGGATATCTGAGCACAGAATCATGATAAACCATGCCCTAACTGCACTCCTACTCCTGCCACTGTGCAACTTGCAGAGGAAACATGGCTCAGATATTTGGGCATGTCATGTCCTCTCAGAGATCATTTTTTTGCAAGTCTCATTGTAGCCAGATTTGAAAAGCAGCCAAAGGGCACATCTGAGTGTTCACCCTGGATTTCTTAGCTTGGCCAGTTTTACTCAAGCACGTAGGGCAACAACAGGGAATATCCTATCAAATTGCAAATCGCATTGTGAAGTCTAGAGCTAGCATTTTTGTCATTCTCTGTGACCGCTAGTGATTTATGATGCAGAAGAAATGCCTTTGGATTTTGTTCTACAATTTCAATCTTTGGATGCTGTGAATAGCAACAGCATTTCTCAATAGATAAGTCAGGCAGAATGGAAGTACAAGTGTTCAAGGTGAAGCTAGACTGATTTATTCCTGTGGTCAGCATGACATAGAGGGAGCTGCTACTTCTTGGCAAATGCCACATGACATTGGTGGCTCTGGTTTTATTTTGTGTTTTTTTTTAATCAGACTATGCAGCAAATTTAAATGTATAGTTATATTCTCTAAGTAGGTATTAAAAATAAAGACCATGAATCTTTCCTAGATTCAGAGAGGGATTCAGAGACAGTATTTGGTTTGGAAGAAATGGGGCAGTGAAGGCTGACAGGGAGTTATTTCAATTTTAGCATCTGATACTTTAAAAGAATAAGCAAAGGCAGCTAGGTGGTGCAGTGGATAGAGCACTGGCCCTGGAGTTAGGAGTACCTGAGTTCAAATCAGGCCTCAGATGATTGACACTTACTAGCTGTGTGACCCTGGGCAAGTCACTTAACCCCAATTGCCTCACCAAAAAAAAAAAAAAGGAATGAGGAACATTCGTGTCTCTGATTTACCCTTGGCTACTCAAGAGGTAAAGACAAAGATTTCTTTCTTGTTTTGGTCAACTGGCTGGCATGATGGACAGAGGACTAAACTTGGCATCAGGAGAATCTGAGTTTGAATCTTGCCTCAGATCCTTCCTAATTTGTGACACTGGGAAAGTCTCTTGTGTCTCAGCCTCAGTTTCCTCCTCTGTTAAATGAGTATTATGCCACCTACTTCACAGGGTGTTCATGAGGTTCAGATGAGCTCATATATGTTAAGTGCTTTGTAAACTTTAAAGACCTGTACAATGGCTAACTATTATTGTTTCTTGAATACAAACCTTTGTCTCTGTGACTTTGAGCAAGTCACTTGGAGCTTTCCCAGGGTTGAATGGGCTGCCTCAAAAATAGATGTGCTCTCTCTCCTCCTCAGAGGTCTTCAGGTAGAGGCAATAAGACCACTTGCCTGGTATGTTACATTTTGCAGGCCTTTGTCTATGGACTGGACCACCTGGTGTCTGAGGTCCTTTACAACCTTCAAATTCTAAGGTTCTGTGAAGTTTCTTTACCTCCCTATGAACCTTGGTCTCCTCATTTATAAAATAAGGGTGCATGATGCTGTCCAATGGGAGAGAAACCATACCCATGTACAAAAAGCAGCTCTTTATAGCAGGAGTTGAGTGAATGGGAACAGTTAGGTAGTCATTTGCATCATTTGTCCCACAAATGCTGATGAAATTGAACATTTTCCCAGAATCCCTTGGGGATTTTAGAGCCCATAGTACCATGACCCATGAAGAATAAGAGTTTGTGATACTTTTTTTTGGCCAAGGTTTTGTTACCTCTCCCAGTCAGGGTCTCCTCAGCCAGACTTGACTAGAGGGAGAGAAGAAGACTCGCCAGAAGCCATCCAAGATCCCCCTCTGGTGATCTTGGGATGTGTATTTAACCCAGATAAATCCCTTTGCTCTTCTACATGCCCCAAACATCAGGCACTTTGGTAGTGCCATCTGGCATGCAAGAGTTCTCCAGAGAACAGTCCAAGGAAATATGCCCACATGCTCTTTCACTTAGCAGAGGAAAGCAAAGGGTTAAGAACAATATGATTCTATTTGGTTTGCACATCGGAATGAAGCAAAGCAGCTGTGTACTTCCTGCTCTAGGAGCATTGTTAGCCACAGGACTTAAATGCCACAATGCAGTTAATTTACTGTATAAAGAGAATGCATGTTCCCAGTGAGCATCAAAAGCCAAGTCATGGGCAGTTACATTCAAACAAAAATGAGGAGGAAATGGTGGACCAGGAATTGAAATATGTTAGAAATGGACCTTAATGTGCATTCATTTCATTCATTACTGTTACATTGGTGGGGGGGGGGAATGTGAATGAAAAAAAAATTTCTTACCAAAAGCTCCCAAATGTACTACCTTGGAAGATAATAGCTTCCCCCTCATTGGACATTATATAAAGTCTGGATGACCACTGGGCTGGGTGGTCATCATACTCCATTGATTTAGCCTTTAAGAAGGCAGGGTCACTTCTACACCCCAGGGGGTATCAGAAGAGGACTTTAACAACTAGAAACATCCAACAAAGATCCCCTAAAAGGTGAAACCATAAAACAGAAATGCCTTATTTAAGAATGTGTTGCTTCAGAAGGAGCACCAAAGCATCCCCTTTTACCAAACTTTCTGATGGGGTGCTTTGTTGCCGGTACATAAAGCCAACCTTTGCCTTTTTTTTTTGTTTTCAATTCAAAAGGCAAATATTTATTAAGTAGCAAATAGGTACCAATTCTATTATATGTGCTGGGGATAAAAAACAAAAAAAGAATTGATTGCTGTTCTCCAAGTGTAAGGGTGGGGGGTATGCAGTATTCACACACATAAGTAAACATTAAGTGTGTAGAGAGTTAAATGTAACTTCAAGAGGGAAAGAAAGCACTAGCAATGGGGGGATCAGGTAAGAAAGCCCCTGTAGGCTGTGACCCCTAGCCTGAACTTGAAGGCAGCTAGGGAGTCTAAGAAGTGGAACAGACATGGGATGAGTTGAAAAAGTAAAATCCATTTCCTTACCTGTGAAAACTACCACGCTGAGTTAGATGAGCTCCAAAGGCCCTTCCAGTTTTCTGATTACATGAAAATAGAAAGGAAAAAATGAGGCAAACATTAGATTATGTATTGAAGGCAGCAACTGTGAATAGATAATAATACCTTGATCCAAATGGGAGGCATAGTCTTGGAAGAAGTGTCCTCGCTCTGAATGTTCATTCAATGGATCATAACTACTGAATAATGCTATAAAATATGGAGAGAAAACTGGGTCTATTTTCTTTTTCTTTGAATTTTATTGTGTTGGGAAAACCTAAATTGCTTTCTCATTGTATTTGGGTTCTGCTGCCAGAGCTGGCTGAGGGCAACTTGACAGGATCTTTTTTTTTTTTTAGGGACAGAATTGCCAATGAAATGAACCCTTCAGAATGTGCCTTTGTACGTTCAATCATCTTTTGTTTTAGAAAAAAAATAGGATATTGTAGTTGCTTGAAGCTCTTGTTGCCAGGGCTTTGAAACAGACCAGGGACACTCCCAAACTTGTTGCAAGCTCTATCTTAATTGTCAATAAACAAGGATGCCTTTCCCCCTCCCCCCACAAAACCATTTTGTCTATTTTTAAAATTGATGTGCACACCAGGAGCTTGGCTTATAAATAGAACAGATCACATTAATATTCGATCCCCAAATCCCCGATGGCAAACGTCCACATTGCAGACTAATGGACTGAGAAAAATGTCGGCTTGGGAAACAGCAAACAGCCCTGCTCTTTAAGAATGCTCCTGAAGCCCTCTACTTCTGCTTTTGTTTTCCATTTCTATAGATAGAGAAGTGTAAAAGTAATTCCTCCCTACCCCCCACCCCAGATGTTTTCTAAAAATAGCATACTCTTGAGCTGTTTACCTTATAACCAACACTGAGCCAGGAGTGAGGTTTTGTAGCCAATTTATTATTCCCCCAAATAGAAAGTGCTGACAATATCTTCAATCCAGTCTCCTTGGCAGGTGCCTTGGTAAGAAATTCACCAGCCAAGAATCTACAAAACAATCATGTTATGCAAATTAAGGTCTGCAGGAAGAATAATGAGAAACAAAGGCAAGACTTGGGAGGGTGGCATCTTGGTATTCCGGTTGCACTAAGATGTGAGGGTAGAGAGCTCCAACAGAATCCCACAAAAAACATGAAGACCAAAGAGACAAAATGGACATATTTTGAGCTGATCGATATCAGTGTGAACTATTGTTGTCTATGATGGTCAAGAAAGGACTTGAAGAAAAAAGGAAAAAAAAAGACTTGAAGACTGGGGAACTAGATTCTAATCTTAGTTCTGCTTCTTAAAACCTAGAACAAGTCACTTAAACCTTCTGGGACTCAATTTCCCCATCTATAAAATAGTGGTTAACTAAATGACCCCTAAATCCTCCCTTGATGATTTTCACAGAGATTAGCCTTTAAGAGAATCCATAACAAAAGGCAAAAAAGGATGAGGGAAAGAAAATTCTCCTGGTGAAGTTGTTCTTTAGCCTGTTGTCTCTTAATTATTCTTCCACTTTCCCCACCTTCATCAGTTATATTCAGATTAGTTGCCCAATTTTAGTCAAGCAACCAAGTGTATAATAAATGGATGGATTCCATTTATTTTAAATGTCTCTGTTTAATTATCTTTTACTTCTGTTATTAATCTCTGATGTTATTGGCTTAATGGAAAAATTGCCTTTTTTTGCAAAAAGAAAAAAGTAATTATGACTAGACAGTTGATTTATTTTAAGGCTAGGCATACTTATAATTCAAGCTAAAAATAGCCTGACTGACCGCAGACCAAGGTTGAGAACAGTAATACGGTATTTCCTGCCTTGGTTGGGGAAGAGTGTCCAATTTTGACCTGAGCCTCGGAGGGTGATTAGCTTCTCTTCTTCTGTTGTTGTTGTTTTAATCAGCTTCCAGGAGCCCCCAAAGAATTAAGGAAATAATCATGTAGGTAGAAAGAACTTGTACATACCTTGGAAACCTTCAATATTAGAAACCTTCTGCAGTAGGGAAATGGCAATAGTTATTTTTTGGGAATTGGAATGGGACACTTTAGCCTGGCTGCTTGGTGTAAAAAGGTCATCAAAAAGAAAAGTAAAAGACTTGCCGACATGAAAGAAAGAAAAAAAAAATATATATATATATATTGGGGACTGGGTTGGTGGGGTGGGGCAAAGAAGCCTCATTGTAGAATTCTTGTAGGTACATGCATTTTTTTTCCCCTTCTGACCAGACCTATGATTTCATTTGAATAGGGAACTTCAGGGGCAGACTTCCTTTGCTGATAAACATCAACACCTTTTTTTTTTTTTTTTTTTTTGCAACTCAATCTAAGTCTGGCACAGTAAGAGCTAAAGTGACTTAACCAGGGTCACACAGCCAGTAGGTGGCAGAAGACAGGTCCTGAACCCAGGTCTTCCTGATGACTGTGGGACAGCTAGTATACAGTTATATTATCTTGCCACTTGTGTGTATGCATATGTGTCCATGTATGTGTATATACATCTAAGTGTATGTAGATTTGTCTGCATGTCCATGCACGTGTATATGTGAATGTGTATATGTATGTTTTTGCTGTCTCTCCCCCTCCCCCAGGTGGAATTGTAGCACTATAGAGAGGAGGGCAGAGACATTCCTGTAGGTGCTAAATCATCACTTTAATATTCTTTAATTAATACCATTAAATCCATTTTATAGTTAGGAGATTCACAGTGAAAGTTAAAACACGTCTTATCCATGAGTGGGGGAGACTTAGTCTTCAAAATCATCCCTCATCTAATCATATCTGCCTCTCAGACCTTCAGAAGTGGGTGGAGATATCCAGACTAATATATTGGTCTTTTACTCATGAATTTGGTGGGGAAGGGCTCAGCAAGGGAGACATCATGACATGAATGGTAGGACACTGGATTTGGATTCAGAAGACCTTAGTTTAAATCCTATCTCTGCCACTCATTTCCTTTGATACCAGTTGATTGACCCAGGTCAGGTCTCTGATGCTCAGTAAATGCAACTATAAAATACAAATGATTACCCTTGTGGTTCTTACAGTATTGTCATGAGGATGAGATCATGTATGGAAAGCATTACATAAATAAAGACAAAATCTTCTTCATTTGTCATGAATGGATCATTTCTTGGCTTTAGGATATGTAAAAACCAAAAATAATAATCTCCCCTCATCCCTTTTTATGTGATTTAAAAAAGAGAAATAGTAGCAATCTAGCTTCTGGTCTAGTCACTTGAGAGTGATTATCATTGTGCTAATTATTGCCAGTTTAATCTTAATTAACCCACTTCAGAGAAGTCACTTTCCAGCCTTCAGTGGGGAAAGAGATAAAAGGGTCTGGTTGGTAGTGACCTTGGAAATTTCATTTTGTTAATTACAGTGTAAATGATGAGCCTTCTGAGTTGGTAAGCTGTCATCACCCTCCGAATTGGCATTTCTACTTTTTTTTTTTTAAGTCTCCCGAAGATGAACTCTCCTGAGATTTATTTTTTTAAATAAAATAGTGGTTCCATGGCATTGGCTATTACTATAAGAAACTGGGGTTCTAACAATGAGAGAGAGAAGAGCAAGAGAGAGCATGAGAGTGAGCGAGAGCGAGAGCGAGAGCGAGAGCGAGAGCGAGAGCGAGAGCGAGAGCGAGAGAGAGAGAGAGAGAGAGAGAGAGAGAGAGAGAGAGAGTGAGAGAGAGAGAGAGGCGCGCACAGGCGGGAAGAAATTGGCATGCCAGAGTTTATAGCAAAAACTAATTTTGTCGAGGAATATTTTATAATTGCCAAATTAGAGGAGAGCATAATTAAAGTAAAATGAGGTCTGCATGTGCTTGGAAACCTAATCTACAATACTGTTGTTAGGTTGGTTTTTTAAAAGTGCTTTTATTTTTATAACATTTTAAAAATTATTTAAAAAAAGAAATAAAAAGGTTATTTTCCTAAAATTTAGAGTTCAGTTGGAGAAAAATACACAGAGTATATCAATTTGGATTATTTTTACATTCAACTTAGCCTTTAGAAGAGGAACAGCCCAGTCAGCCAACTTTCAAATGCCCCCTTTTCCATACTTCTGTAATGTATTTATAGCAAAGTGAAACCTTCCTTTCTTCTCTGCTTCTGCCTTTCAGCTAATGAGAGGCAGCTCGATTGAAAATGTGGAATAGGCATCTCAGAGCCATTTTCTGTACTTTGAGCTGGTCACTGTTAAAGCTGGCTAGGGTGGCAATTTTTTTTCTGCTTTAAATTGAAGGCATTACTCTCTGATTCAAGGCCACAAGGCATTTCCTCCCACCCCCAACATGCTCTTTTAGGTCAAGTTTTTGAACCATCCTTTCTTGGTAGAAGTCACGTTTCCAGAGTAAATTTCTTTGAAAATATCATGCTTAGGGTCTACTTATTAGAATCCTTTTTGAAAAGCAATGTGAATTCACAGTGCCCTGATCTAGCTTTATAGAAGATGACGCTTTTTTACAATCTGGAAAGTTTTAGAGAATATCAGTAGGAGGGGCCCTCAGCAATTACCCAAGTCATAGAATACTGGTTCTAAAATTTGGAATGACCTCAGAGGCCATCCACTCCAACTACCTCATTTTACAAATAAAAGACCTGAGCCCCGGGGAAGTAAAGTGACTCAGCCACCATTAACCATTGCATGGAGTAGTAGGCATACAGGCTGATTTGAACCCAGGTCTTCTGACTTCTGATCCTGAACTCTTTTTATTGATCATGCTGTCTCTCCAGTCAGCTCATGCCTGAACAAGGATCTTTTCTACAACAAATCCAAGATGTGGTTATCTGGACTTTGCTTGAAGACCTCTAGTAAAAGAGACCCCACAATTTCCTAAGATAGCCTATTTTAGGGAATAATTGGGACATGCAGGAACAAAAACTGACATTTACATATTGTCTTAAGGTTTGCAAAGCGATTTACATACACAATCTATTTTTTCTTAACTCCAAGGGAGTCATTTTACAAATTAGTAAAATTGAGGTAAAGACAGGTTATGTCTTGTGCAGTTTCACATAGCCAGTGTCTGAAGTAAGACTTGACTGCAAGTCCTTCTGACGTGGGCCCTAGCACTCCATCTGCTATATATACTGCTTATCAATCCTAAAAACATGGACAGATGTGGGCTGGGTTATAGTGTAGTTGAGTGGGTGTGGGAATTTGAATCATGAAGTCTTTGAAATAGGGATAACCAAGATACTTTGTCTTAGCCTTAGTTTTCCTCATCTGCAAAATCGAGGGGTTGGGCTATGTATCTCTAATACCTTGATTGATGGAATGCTTCCAGTCTGTATAGAGTTATTTCAGGAAGTCTACAGATCTCTGTCCTTGGTCCTGTTCAATTCACCATTTTTTTAAATCAATAATTTGGATGATGGTCTAGATGGTATGCTTATCAAGTCTGTGGATAGCACAAAGCTAGGAGAGACAACAAATGTGTTAGATGATAGAATCTGCATCCTAAAAATTCTTGGCAAGCTGGAACATTGGATTAAATCTAACAGTATGATAGAGGGGTGGCTAGATAGCACAGTGGATAAAGCACTGGCCCTGGATTCAGGAGGACCTGAGTTCAAATCCAGCCTCAGACACTTGACACTTACTAGCTGCGTGACCCTGGGCAAGTCACTTAACCCCCATTGCCCCACCAAAAAAAAAAAATCTAACAGTATGAATTGAATTAGAGATAATTTTAAAAAATGGTTAAAAAATCAGTTACATACAAACTATGGAATTAGATAAGCAGAACTGGAAAACAGTTAATTGGGGAAAAACAACAAGGGCACTGTAATCTGAGTATGAGCTATTGATATAATATATCCAATAAAGGTTAACAAGCTCTAGGGCTTTATTAATAGAAATCTAGTTCCTTTCTCCTCTACCCTGGCCAGGCTACATATGGAGTATTGTAGTGAAGAAGGAGGAGGATTTCTTTGGCATTTTAAAGATGGCAAGACACTTTACATATGGTGTTGCATTTGATTCTCATAACAACCCTGTGAAGCAGGTACTATCATTGTACCCATTTTACAGATGAGGAAACTGGGGTAGATATCATGTAAGGTGCTTTTCCAGAATCACCCAGTTAGTAAGGATATAAGTCTGGATTTTAAATGATAACAAACGTTTCCAAATTGAGCAGTTAATCCCATTATGCCTAGCTGCCTCCTAAAAGAATATTGACAAAACAGAGTGGAAAAACGAGAATGGCAAGGGTACCCTATGTATCATTTGGAAAAAATGATAACTTGAAATATGGATAAGACTTAGAGTCTGCAGGACATAAAAATTGTCTTTGAGCATTGAAGGGCAACCTTGTAAAGAGAGATTAGATTTGTTTTTCTTCATCTGAGAGGACCAAACTGTCAATGAGAGGAAGTTATAGAGGAAGATTTTAAATTCTATAGAAGGAAAATCTTCCTAGTAATTAGGCTTGTCCTAAAGTGGAAGCCATGTCATACCTGGATTATATAGATAATCAACAGAGATTTTTTTTTACTCTGTGTGTGTGTGTGTGTGTGTGTGTGTGTGAAAGTGAGAGAGAGAATTTGTGTGTGAGTTAGACAATATGTATCCTTCAACTCTGCAATTCTACAGCTTGATCATTTTAAAGTAGATTTCATTGATAACATTCATTCTTTGTTCAGAACATTTTTCCTAAATTATATTTTAGAAAAGGAATTTGTATTTGACTCAGTTACTACAGCAAGTCAAACATTTCCACAGTTGCCAAGGTATCACCTAAGCCTCTGTGCTCTTACCGCATCTCCAATCAGGTCTATCCTTATATTGTGTAGGATGGTCATATGCCAGTCTTCTTCATAGACACTTCAAGGATCACTGGCTCAGGGGCATTTTCATCTTTACTGTCTTACTTAGATGTCTTTCAGATGAATTTTGGAGGCTCACAGCATCACAGATCCAAAGCTGGAAGGAAATCTTAGAGGTCGACTAGTCCAGAATCTCAGTTTTTTGAGATCAGAAAACTGTGGCCCAGAAAGGTTAAGTAAAGTGCCACACAGGGAGAAGCAAGTTTTCCGCCCAGCCCCACAAGTTGCAAATCCACTGTTCTTTCTATGGCACTCCATGTTTTCTAGATTATAGTGATGGGTAGCAGCTGGTAGCATCCTCAATATTATTCTTAATTGATTTATAGCATTAATGCTCTTTTTTTAAATTTTTTTTGAGATATTTTATTTTTTCCGTTACATGTAAAGATAGTTCTCAACTTTTGTTTATACATGCTTTACAATTTCAGATTTTTCTCCCTCCCTCCCCCATTAATGCTCTTTTGATAGTCTTCCTCTACAAGTTTTGATCATCATTTCCACCAGGTCCTTTTTCTCCCCATTTCACCCTAAGACTATGAACTCCTAAAGGAACACATGGCATACTGATTAAGGGTTCTACAAGGCCCTGGGCATTTGAAAACATTTTCTTTTTACTAATCATCTGGCATGACTTTATGCTCTGGTCCTTTACTTGCTAAGTGATGGGTATGCAAGGGAAGGGTGAACAAATAGTCCCCCATTCTCAAGGAGCTCACAGTCTGATGGATCTGGTTTCATGGTCTTCATCAGATGGATTCATTCTATCCATTGACCTGGACAATTCACTTCAGCTCTCCAGGAATGTAAGCTGCAGAGAACATGCCAGTCTGTTCTGGTAGAGGGTGTTTCATCCCAGAAATTTCTCAAAATCAGTGAAATCACCAGCCCCAAACAAAACCAAATAAACAAACTGGCTAACAGCCAAAAAGAAAACAGCTTTATCCACTAAAGGCAAGAAAGATAAATACATTCTAGGAAAAACAGCCCCAACAAGGTTTGAAATCTTGAGTTGACCCAGTCATCCCTTGGATCAGAAAGGTCCCTTCCTGGTCAGCTCAGCTAAGTGAGAGGGAGATGTCTGTGAAGGAACATCTGGCAATTTCTGAGCCTATCAGTTCTTTTCTTACTGCATCCGAAGGTCCTAGTGGCTTCATTTTGATAATGACACACCTTGCTCTTTCACTTGTTTTGTGGCTCCATCTGTCCCCAAGGACTTTGAGGCAGTCCCTGTTTCTCATACATTGTGATGTTTAAGAAGTTCAAGAGGCATAATTTCTGGATAATTAAACATTTTATGAATAATGCTAAAATGTTACCAATAAAATGGAGCTGTAACACTCTTGAATGCCAACGACAAATCATGATGGAGGACTCAGTTTAGATGTCCTTGGAAGAAATGATGTTTCTTAGGGTGGCAATCAACTCTGATTAACAATTAATGAGAGAGAATGAATATTACAATGAGAGGTGGTTTTATTCTAATCAGGGGCTGGGGGAATGTGATTTTTATTATGTCATTTGCCATCGTTGGACAATCTAATCAAAGAATTTATTCCTACCCAAACCCGTGTAGAGCACCATGGGCTTCCCACCTTAGAATAAATTCCTTGTCAGGTTGGGTTAGGTCTGAACAAGATTGAGGGGAAAGTTAATTCAATCTCATTATCAGCAATGTCCTTTATTTTTTTTTTAATCTCACTGACTGTTTATATTTATTCCAATTGACAAACGTTAACAGAAGTGTTACCTTAAGCTTGGGTGTCTGTGTAGCTGGGGTCTTCACTAGCTTCTAAATCTCATTTACAGCTGAGGATCGGATGACTCATAAGGAATAACTTTAGAGACTGGACTTTCACTGGAATCTAATAGACAGTGAACTATGAATGTCAGGAGAAGCCAAAGCCTTAGGAACATTTTCTATATCTAGCAATGTCCTTTAGAGACTGAACAACAAGCATTAGAAAAAAATCCTGGTCCTAATTCAATAATTTATTATCAATATGAGGGAGAAACAATCATTTCTCTCACCATCTCACCCTCATCCAAGTCTGTGAAGTGTGCTTGTCCCCCTTCCCAACCCCATTGAGTTTCATGGTCTTCTTTAGTTGTCATTCCTTTATTTGGTCAAAGTGTTCCCTTCTCATCTTCCAGTGTGTTCTTGATTTCCAGAAGAAATAAGAGGAGCTGGATATTTATTATTACCATGATGATTGTGCCCTAAAGTAAAACACATTTAGGGTCTTTCATTTGGCTTAAGCACAGGAGTCTCATTCCTAGAATGGAATTTGTTTTGAGACATTTGCTATTTGCACAGGTAACTTATTGAAAACTTCAAAATAATTGCAATGTACCAGAGCCTTACTGTAGTATCATGATACAGCCTATGGAAAGGGCAGAGAAGGCAATGTGGGATGATGGAAAGGACCTAAAGCAGGAATCACTGGCTGAGTTCAAATCTTGGCTTGGCTGAATAAAATCTGTGGGGACTGGGACAAATCACTTCCCTTTTCTGGGCTTCAGTATCTTCATCTCATCCTCATCCTCATCGTGAAATGCGGGCTTTGTATTAAATTATCTCTAAACCCACTTCCAGTGCCAAAGTTCTGATACTATCACATATTTCAGAAAATAGAAACAATGGAGAGCCAGTTAATCTATTTAGCATATTTCATAGCCTAACTCAAAGACCAGAGAATGTGTCTTTCATGATTATTGTTGTTTCCCTATGCTCATGTAAGCAGGATACATACTGTGAAGTTGATGGTGGTTGTGGTAACAAGTGAGGAATGAGTTAAGTTTAGCTAGAACAAGAAATAAGGTATTTAATTAAGTGGTGGTTGTCTTGAAATCAGAATTTCTTTTGCCTCTCACCTTTTGTTCTCTATTAAGATATGGGAGAGGGGCAGCTAGGTGGCACAGTGGATAGAGCACTGGCCCTGGAGTCAGGAGGACCTGAGTTCAAATCCAGCCTCAGACACTTAACCCTTACTAGCTGTGTGACCCTGGGCAAGTCACTTAACCCCAGTTGCCTCACTTAAAAAAAAAAGATATGAGAGAAGCCCTAACATATTTCTTTTGAGCCTCTTCCTTCCTTCCTCTTAGTTTTTCTTTCTTTCTTTCTTTTCCTTCCTTCCTTTCTCTCCTTTCTTTCTTTTATTTTCCTTCCTTCCTTCCTCTTAATTTCTTTCCTCTTAATTTCTTCCTTCCTTCCTTTCTCTTTGTTCTTTCTCTTCTCTCTCTCTCTCTCTCACTCACTCACTCTCCTTTCCCTCCCTCCCTTTCTCCCTCTCTCCCCAGTCTCTTGGCAAAGGGAAGAAAGGGGAATTCAATACCTGATCTGTTTGTAGTGCTATAATATAGCCATGGAATTAGGGCTTGACTCCAAAGGCACAGATTTCTCTGTAATGTTGGTGTATTTGGAACCCAGAATGCACTATTGATTAGATGCAATGTTAATGGTATTGTTTGGAGGGTTTTTTTTTAAGTAAAGCTTTGCCTTTTTTAAAGCACTCAAATATTATCCTCTCTCTCCCACTTCTGAGAAGTGACAAGTGAAATCCATAAAGGAAACATTTACTTTAATAAATTGGAGTTTCCCAGCAAAGGGAAGTCACTGGGAGGTCTAGGCTGTTTTGAGTCAGTATGATGGGAAAGCATCCATGAAAGCTCTCTGCAGCTAAGTGATGCCATGGCCTTGTTAGGGTTGTTCAGTCACCCTCTAGATACAAAGGTAGAAGAATGTTAATAGCACCATAATGTTGAAGTATGTGAAGGATATAGAAATGACCAGTTTAGACCCTCTGGAGGTACGCATTTTTCAATAAGAAATCTTACATTCTTTGTGTTTAATAATAAATATTATAGATGTATATGTATCATATCTACTTAGAAGCAAACATTTCTATATTTAAATTAATTTGAGGGTGTGGGGCCTTCTGCTATATTACTGTGGCACTTTTCATGAATCAAATCAAATTACAACCTCATAATACAGTGGAAAGAGTACTGAATTTGGAAGAAAATAATCCACATTTAAATTCCACCACTGATAATTATTACTACATGAGTCATCTTAATAAGTCCCTAGACCTCAGCTCCCTCTCCTGCAAAATGAGGGGATCAAACTAGTCAACCCAAGATTCTTTTCAACTCTCAATCTATGAGCCAGTAATCTTTGAACTTTGACTCTAATATTTACTTCTTGTGTATTGTTGTTCACTTGTTTTCAGTTGTGTCCAAGTCTTCATGACCTGATTTGAGGTTTTCTTGGCAAAGATACAGGAGTGGTTTGCCATTTCCTTGTCCAGTTCATTTTACAGACGAAGAAACTGAGGCAAAAGGGTTAAGTGACTTGCCCAGGATCACACAACTAGTTAAGAGGCTGAGTCTGGATTTGAACTCAGGTCTTCCTGATTCCATCCACTGTGACACCTAGTTGTCTTGTGCACAATTAAGTCAATTACTTCTTTTGTCTGCTATCTCTTCATCTGTAAAATGGAGCTTGGAAGAGATTGCTTCTAAAGTTCCTTTCAGCTCTTGGTCTTTGAGTCTGTGTGACTCCTCTCAGTGGGTGATTTGCCCAGCTGTTCACAGGTACAGTAGAGAGGGCATTGGGCCATCTATCTGACCATCACATGGGATGCCTCCCAGTCCTCTTGCTCAGGAGCAATAAGCAAAGCAACATTTCCATGATTACTAGAAAGGGCAAGCCAATCTCCCACCCCATTGAGCACCATCTGAAATCAAAGTCAAGTCTGTGCCTGATCCCTTGATCTTGTGCACATGCCAGATCCATCCTTATCCCTCTCCTTCCCCAAGTGGAATGGAAGCTCTTGGAGAGGAGGGGCTAGAATTGGTTTTGATTTTGTCTCCCCACTGCCTAGCATGATGGCTGGCATGTAGGAGGTACTTAATAAATGCTGATTAAATCTCCTTCCACCACTTTGACATCCATACTCCATCAACCCTCTCTTCCTCCTGGCATCTTTCATTTCTCCCCATTCCACCACTGGCTTCTTCCCTTTTACCTTTACAATTATGCTTTGGTCTTCAGCTCTCTATCTGTAGTGCTGATCCCTCTGGCATTTTCAATTCCTTCATTTTCCACTGCAGAAACTCAAGTTCCTCATGCCTGCCACCAAGGGCATGGTCTTCTTGCGCCTTGAATTCTGGTCCTTGCCAATGACCGGCATTTTCCCAGTCACTCACAGTTGAGGGGTCATGCTAGATTCTCCCCTCTCCCTTATCATACACTTTTCCAATCAGTTGTTAAGTCCCATTAATTTTGCCCTTGGGAGGTATTTCCCACATGTCCACTGCTGTCTAGTGCCATAATTCAGGTACTCATTATTTTCCTCATAAAAAGAAATGTCCTTCTGGGCATAGGCTTGCATGGACTGTGCTTTATTAGCTCTCCTGCCTCTGGTCTGATCTCTTTTGGATGCCTTTCATTCTCAGATGGCTCCTCCTAAATTCATAGATAGCTCTTATTATAATGCTAAAGATTACATGGATGAAACACTTGAAGTATTACTTTACATATTTTGTCTCATTTGATCCTCACAACAAACCTGTGAGACAGGTTTTATAGAAGAGGAAACAGGCTGAGGGAGGGTGAGTCATCTGATCAAGCTCTCATGCCTAGGAACCCCCTGAAGCAGCACCCGAACTCAAATCTTTGGGATTCTGAGTCCAGTGCCCTACTCCCTGCGCCACCTAGTGGCCCCTTGTCACCTTCCTGCCCTAAAGCTTCCCATTTTTTGTTTTTACAAATAACAATTTTAGCTAACATTTCTATATTGCCTACTATGTGCCAAGTGCTGTCCCAAACACTTTACAAATATCGTTTCATTTGATCCTCATATCATGCTGGGAGGAAGGTGTGATTATTGTCTCCATTTCACAGATGAGAAAACTGAGGCAAACAGAGGTGAAATGACTTGCCCAGGGTCACACAGCTAGTTAAGTGTCTAAGGCTGAATTTGAACTCAGGTCTTCTTGGCTCCAGGGTCAGCACTCTATTCACTCAGTCACCTCTCTGCATATAAATAAAGAACCCTCTTTTTAACCTTCTCTTTACAATCCCAGATAATTTAGCCTTAACGTGCTTTGTAAACCCGTATAAATTTTGCATTGTTTTTGTTGATTAATAATAATGATAATTTCTATCTTTAACTCACATTTTTCCCATTCACGATTTTATCAAACTACTGAGTGTTGTCTAATTTGTCTTGCTGTCTGAGTCTGGTACCCAGGCTTGTCCTGAGGGTGGCTGAAGCTCTCAGACAATGCTATGACTGCTTGTGGGGCCAAGAGGGCAGTCTTCGGCTTCTCAGTAGCCCCTAGCCTACCTGGACTGTTTGTGTTCAGTTTGAGATATTTTTGGAATCTGCCTCCCTCTGCTGGACTGTGACGTGCATGAGATGGGGCTTGAGGATTCTCCAGGGGCTTGGATTATAGTTGGTGAAAGTCTCTGGTGCAGTTTCATTGGAAGGTTCGCTTGTGTTCTCAGCAAAAATTCAGGAAAGGAGGAAGGGTGTATGTGTGTGAGGAGGGGGGGGGACAGAGAGAGAGAGAGAGAGAGAGAGAGGAGGGAGGGAGAGGGAGAAGGCGGTAAGGGGAGAGAAGGACATGGCGGAGGTAAAGTGGGAGAGAGGGGGAGGGAAGAGAAGAAGAGAAAGACAGAGACAGACAACATCTCCCTCACATGCATACATAGGAAGAGAGAGAGAGGGTGGGGGGGTAGGTGAGAGATTTAAATGAGCCATCGCATTTCTGTGCTCTATGATCTCTTTTTATTAGAGGGGTTCTTGGTTAATTTAGGAATAATAGGACAGACCTAGTTCTGAATATCAGCATTCCAGAGGTAATTTGTCCTTTTAAAAGACTTTCCTTAAAGAAATGCTTGTTCTGGGCTTTAATAGAGAAACATTCCGTTTGACCTAAGGTCAGAGCTATTGCTCTATTGGGTTTGGAAGAAAAGAAGTGAAAATTTTTTCTCTTCTATTCTATTTTTTAAAAGATAAAACCTTTGACATGATAAACACTGTTACAAGTACAAGCAATTGGGGCAGCTAGGTGGCACAGTGGATAAAGCACTGGCCTTGGATTCAGGGGGACCTGAGCTCAAATCCAGCCTCAGACACTAGACACTTACTAGCTGTGTGACCCTGGGCAAGTCACTTAACCCTCACTGCCCTACCAAAAAAAAGTACAAGCAGTAATGAGTGAATTTATTTCTGTCTTGACTTCGAAGGAACCATGATACCCTTGAACTTGGATTCAAATCCCACCTTTGATGTTTTCTCTCATCCATGTGACCTTGGTACTGTAATTTCCATTTCCCTGAGCCTCAGTTTCCTCCTCTAGAAGAAAAGGTACTAGGTGGTCTCTAAGGTCCCTTCCAGATCTAGAACTATGTTTTGTTATCGGTTCTGTTATACAAATGATTCCTTTTTTCTGGTCCCTCTAGAGGTAGCTTCTCACAGTGGCTAGAGAACTGCACTTGAACTGGCTTTGGAGCCTGTTTCTCTATGAGCTGAGTGCCTAGAGGGAATTCATTTCATATAACTGAGTCTCTGCTTCCACACTTGTAAAATGGGGGGTAATGATGGTAATGGGCACCATCCCTACCTCCCAATGTGAGTATCATATGAGAGAATTGATGTAGAATATTTTCTGACCCTCAAAGTATTGTCATTGTCAGTCATAACAGTTCAGCTTTTGTGATTTTCTTCCAATAATTTATCCTCCCACTTTTAAAGTTGACCCTGTTCCTTTTATTTATTTTGGGAAAACATACACGGAATGTGCCTGAATGTCCTTATCTTCTCCCCTTGCAGGGAGGGATGTCTTCTGGTGGTTGATCTTGTACATTTCAGCTGAGTTTGGGATTTGGGCTCAATCATTGAAAGGGGCAATTTATCCCAGGAGAGTCTTTGGAATGTTGGAATCTCCTCCAACCTGCACCTTTGTCTTCTGGAAACCTCATGAGTTTGAACATAGGATTCTTGTGAATGTCTTTAGTAGAAGACAGTTTGAGGGCAGTGGTGGTTGTCATCAGCAGGAACCCTGGAAGTGTGTGTGTGTGTGTGTGTGTGTGTGTCCATTGTTAGGATTATTGTTTACATCTAGAACATGGAGGGGGCAGATGTTTGATTTCAATAACACAGTTGAGATTACCTGAATCATAAAATTAAATCTCCTTTTTCAGGATACAAGAATTATTAGTATTGTTTTTTTCTAATGAAGACAGGAGATATATTAAGAAAAATAAGAATCTGAGCTGACAAATAAATGATGCTTTATTTTTCTTTTTTACTATTGCCTCTGTGCAGCTGACTCATAAATCTATATCAGTATCCCAAGGTTCTGAATTCCAGACCCACATTTCCAACTACTCGTCGGATTGTTTCCATTTGGGTCCCCCATGGGGACCTCAAACACACCATGATTAAGGTCCTTATCATCTTTGCTCCTCATTTTGACTTCATTGTGTCTAGTAGTGGCATTGCCATTAACTTAGAATTCATATTTAAAACCTCGGTGTTTTCTTGGACACTTCCTAATCCAGCTCTGATATCCAATCAGTCACAGAGTACTAGTGATTCCACTTCAGCAATGGCTTTCCCACAACCCTTCCCTTCTCTTCCCCTTGCTATGAATAGACCCTCATGAGCACCCACCTGGGCTACTGCAATAGTCCATATCTCACCCTTTTGCAAACTTCCCCCCCCATGTCACCCTTTGTATTGCTGTCAGACCTATCTTTTTCATTCATAGACCTAGTCATGCTATGTCCCTCTTTTGGGGTGATCTATATTGCCTCTTGACAAAAGTTAAAAATTTGGTAGTATTCAAGGCAGTCAACAAGATCCCCCTACCCAAATGGCTATTTTTCAGCTACTGTGAAAAGCTCTGAAGTTACTAATCCTAAAACAAAAATAGTCTGTCTTCAAGGAGCTTACCTTCAATTGGGAAAAAATATGTGTACAAACAAATATAGACAACATAATACAAAATAAAAAGTGCATGTTTTTATTTGGGAGGTGGGAATAGCATTTTGGGGAATTAATGAAGGCTTTAGGGCCAAGATTTCAAGTGAGTGGTTTTTAAGACAATGAGAGAACATGAGAGTGTGAGGAGAGACAGAAGAGTGTTCTAGCCATGAGACCTCCAGTCAGTGCAAATGCTCAGAAATGAAAGATAGCACATTATGAGTAAGGGGCAACTAGTAGGCTGGCTCTGCAAAGTCTAGAAAGGGGAGTAAGGTATATTAAGATTTGAAACATAGTTTGGGACCAGGTCATGTAAGGCTTTAAATGTCAAGCAGATGAGTTTATATTTTGATCCTGGAGGCAGTTGGGAGCTATTGAAGATAACTAAGAAGGAGAGTGACAAGGACAGAAACAAGTTTTAGGAAAATGAATTTGGTGGCTTGTGGAGTAAGGATTGCAGAGAAGAGAGAAGTCAGGAGTCAAAAAAAAAAGTCTATTCTAATAACCCAGCAGTGAAATGATATGGATCTGAACTTGGCTGTTTGTCATGTGAGTAGAGAGAAATCATGAGATTAGTAACAACAATTCGCATTTATATAGCGTTTTAACATTCACGAATCACTTAATATAAATTGTCTTAATATAAATTGAGGATTAAATCCTCGTTTTGCAGATGAAGAAACTCGGTCTGAGTGACTTATCCAGGGTCACACAGCTTAGGTAAGTGTCTGAAGCAGGATTTGAACTTGGGTTTCCCTCACTCCAAGTACAATGATCCATGTGAATCTCTGTCCTGGTGAAATCGCCTAGTTCCGGAGTGGTTGTTCGGCGCCATCTTGTGGCCTTCGTGGAAATGACAAGATTTGTTAATGAATTGCCTCTCCCTGGTGAGACTCTTTGGAGGCTTCTGAGAAGTCTTTAAGCCCTGATTTCTCTCGAACCGAAACGTACTCCGTAGCCATTTTCACCACCCTCACCTAATGTGAATTTCCACAGTGCTTGGGCTCCCCAAGATATTTGTTTCGTTATTTAGAACAGAGTGTCTTTTATCTTTCTCAGTGTCATGGACCTCCTATTTTTTTCTCATAATAATGTATTTTTAAAATTCCCAGTTGAGGGGACAGCTAGGTGATGCACTGGCTCTGGATTCAGGAGGACCTGAGTTCAAATCTAGCCTCAGAAACCTGACATTTACTAACTGTGACCCTGGGTAAGTCACTTAACCCTCATTGCCCCACCAAAAATGAATGAATGAATGAATGAATGAATGAATGAAAATTCCCAGTTGAAGGAAATGCCCAATTTCAATGAGAGGTTAGTGAAAATTAGGATGTACTTTTTCCCCATCCAAGTCCACAGACCCTCTGAAAGTTTTCCCTGGACCCTTAAGAAACCCCAGCTCAAGAACCTCCACTTTAGAAGATCTTGTCAATTGGTTTCCCTCAGTTTCTCCTCTGGTTGTTCTCAACAGCAGGTGCCATCCTGTAAGCTGAATTTTCCTTCCATTAGGTTTATGTGCTGATGCTTTAGTGAGCCCAGCGAGGCAAGATGCATGACCGTTCTAGGAAGCATTGTCCTTGGTGCCTTTGGGTACACCATGAGACTGGCATCTTCTACTCACTCTCTTAACTACTCAGGAGAACTTCCAAAGCACCCTTCTCTCTGGTGTCTTCTGGTTTAATTTACAGTGAGCTTGTCCATACAGAAATGGCTTATTGTCTCCAATAGCATGTTAACTCATGAATCACTGAACAACGAGAGAGCATTAAAAATACCCTCAGTTAGAGTAAATTAGTATTTGTTGGCAGACCAATAATTCTCTAATTCTTAGCACTTGCAGCAGAAGTAGGAGATGGGGCTGGGGTGGAGTCTGCCAAGGACTGAAGGTTATTTTACATTGTTTTATGCAATTATTTTAGTCGTGTCTGACTCTTTGTGAGCCCATTTGGGATTTTCTTGGCAAAGACATTGGAGTGGTTGCCATTTCCTTCTCCAACTCATTTTATAGATGAGGAAACTGAAGCACAAAGGGTTAAGTGACTTGCCCAGGATCACAGAGCTAGCTAAATGTCTGAGGCTGAATTTGAGCTCTGGTCTTCCTGACCCCAGGTCTGATGCTCTATCTGCTGCTCCACCTAGCTGCTGTCCATTTAATGATAGAAGAATGGGACTTGGAGCAAGATTATAGGACCACAGATTTAGAGTTGTAAGGGACGTAAAGGATCATCTAATCTGGCTTCTATCAAATTACATTTGAGGAAACTGAGGCTCAGTGTGTAAAAAAGAAGAGAATTCAATGCATTTCCCCTTCTTTGACATGGTAATTTTAGACTGCCTCCATTTAAGTCACCTCTAATCTCAATGTTTTATCTTCTTCTATGCCTTTGTCAAAACACAAATCCACTTATTCTTACCAACGACAAAGTGGAGCACGAAAAAGTTTCCATATCCCCTGCCCTGAAACACCAGATATGCTCCAAACTGGTGACCAGCCAAGTCAAGTCAATTCGACGAGCATTTAATATATACCAGGCACTGAATGAAGCCAGACCTGAATTCAGTGTGACTATCTGTTTTCTGTATGTCAGGAGTTCTTAACTTGAAGTCCGTGAAATTACTTTTTCAAACCTCTTTGATAACTCTTTCACTATAATTAGCTTCCTTTGTTGTCCTGTGTAGTTTATTTTATGCCTTTAGAAATCATGAGTCCTAGAAGGGGTGCAAAGCCTTCAGTTGTCCACCAAATGTTACCCTAACACATGTCAAGGTTAAGAGCTTCTGATGTGTGCTTTACGCCTGCGGCAAGTGGCTTGCAGTCAGAAGTGGTTTTACACCATAGACTCACCGCTTTTTAGGTGCCAACTGATGCTTCCCTCTGCCCAGGTTTGTGTAAATGCCCAAAATACCACCTTTGACGGACTTGTGTTCCAAATTGTAATAAACTGGGATTTCTTGCCACAACACCAGAGAAATGAAATGATTTAACCAACAAAAGTTTAAAAAACAGTTGGTTATAAGGCAAAGTAGTGACCTCCAACTCCAGATTCAGAATTCTTTCCACTGTGCCAGGCTGCTTTCTGAGGGAAGATCTGACTTCAAATACCACCATTGACACTTCTTTTCCAGGGAGCTTGGAAAAGTCACTTAAACTCTTTGATCCCTGGCCACCACTTCTTGAAGGCTCTGAAGTACAGATGGATCAAAATGTCAGTGGAGGGAGTATTCACTTTGATGAAACCAATGGTCTCTGATATGTTGATGGAATGGGTGGGGGCCCAGAAGCCATCATGCAGGGGATGAGTCTCTCGACATTTAACAATGTCTAGCCTGCTCAGTCTCAACCAGCAGAGAAGCAGTCTATCTTCAGTCCAAAATTTGAAGTTATTCATTTATTTTAAATAACTTTTTAGAGGCAATCAGGGCTGACACTCAGCTGATTTAGTCTCTGAAAAGGAAGACTCAGTTCCCCACAATGTTGAGGCACCAGGACAACCACGTTCATGGCAGACAAATTAATGCCATTCCTGAGTTATGAGGAGTTATTTCCTATTAGGATTCAACAGAAGCAGTGTCGTATAGGAGATAAGATTGGAAAGCACCTGGTTTCTAATCCTGACATCCAGTCTCTAGCTGTGTCACCTTGGGTAACCCTCTTCCCCTCTATGGTTCTCAGTCTCTACATCTCTGCAATGAAAGTCGGGGTTCAGTGTTCCCTAAAGGTTTTCCTAGCTCTTCTATTTAAGGGTCCTTAGGCAGATAATTAGCACAATGAATAAAGTAATGGACTCGGGCAAACTGCTGAATTCAAATCCTGCCTCAGCCTATGTGACCCTAGTCAAGTCACTTCAATTCTGCCTGCCTCAATTTCCTCATTTGTAAAATGGAGGTTATAAGAACACTCACCTCCTAAGGTTGTTGTGAGGATCAAATGAAATAAATATTGTGAAGTGAACAGCCAACCTTAAAGCTTTATTTGGAAGATATCTATGATGGCTGTTATTCTAGCTTGAGTATTTCAAAGTAAAACTCTTCCCAAACAATCAGTATTTCTTTTTTTGTAACATAAAGCAACATTTCAACAGCCGAAAAAGACAGACACGGCTCCTATGAGTTCCCTTTATCTCGGGCCCACAAATAGCACACACGTGCTTTTCTTTCCTGTTTTTGGTCCCTTTCCTTCCTCCTCAACCTACTCCCAGCCTCCATTTAATATTTTAATAACGTTTTACAGGCCGATTATTTTTTGGAAGTGAAAAGGAGGCGGGCATTGGGCCTTGCGCTTTGTAAGTGACGAGGGGCTTTGAACAGGGCGCACTAGGGACACGTGGTGCATTCCACAGCCATAAAGAAAAATGACCGGCTTCCCAGAAAGCAAGGTCAGGAGACGCCAAGCAACTAATTTTTATTTGCTTTCAAAACAGAAAGGATCTGATTTATGCGGGCTAG
The DNA here is from genome assembly GCF_019393635.1 of Dromiciops gliroides. Lineage (NCBI taxonomy): Eukaryota > Metazoa > Chordata > Mammalia > Microbiotheria > Microbiotheriidae > Dromiciops > Dromiciops gliroides. Next base: position 10,339,033 of record NC_057865.1, read on the forward strand.
AAGCTGATGTCACAGCTGTGCAGGTGCGGCCCGAGGCCTGACCCCAGCTAAGCTCCATAACCCGGCGAGCTGCTTTGTTGTTGGGGCCAGCTCAGAGGCTTTCAGGCCCGGCTGGCTCGCTTCAGAGCTCCTTGCTCTCTCACGATCCATCTGCAAGGTTATTCTGCACCCAGAGTTCCCACCTTGCCAAGGAAATTCTTGCCTGATTTTGAACCCAGTTGTGATTTCAAAGCCTAGATTTAATAAAGGGAGTTGAGTCAACTCTGCCTACTCAAGTATTATAATTATTAATTAAAAGCCATAAACATTGATTGGTTGAAAGTTTAGCAGTATTTTTCTTATCCAATTGGGTAAATTACTAACATTATTTTCAAATGAATGCATTTTTTAATCTTCATTTCATGGTGGCTGTAGTCCAATCTACTCATTTTTACAGATGAAGAACTGAGGCCTAGAGTAGTTAGGGGACTTATCCAAGGTCATATAAGTAATAGTGGCTAAGAAAGAGGACCTGGGTTCAAGACTCACTAGCTGTAGGATCTTAGACAAGTCCCTTCATTGCTCTCTGTCCACTCCATCTGGAAGGTGAAGGGTTGAACTAGAGAAGATCTGGGGTTCATTTCAGGTCTTGACCTCTCTCGGACACAGGCATCTGTACGTGTTTCCAAAGAAAGGCCAACTCTGTGATGTGACTTATTGGTTTGTTCTTTTACTCAAATGGAGAAGAAATGATCATCTTTGTGACAAGTGGGGCAGAGAATAAGGAGAGAGTAGAAGCAAAGGCAACATTCTGTTAAATGGAGTAGCAAATGCAGATCTAGAAAAGACTAGAGTAGATTATACTTATTGTTATTGTTTTTTTGTTCTTCAGTAGCATCCCACTATCTGTGACCCCATTTGGGGTTTTCTTGGTAAAGATACTAGAGGGGTTTGCCATTTCCTCCTCCAGTTTATTTGACAGATGAAGCAACTGAGGCAAACAGGGTGAAATGACTTGCCCAGGGTCACATAGCTAGTAAGTGTCTGAGGCCAGATTTGACCTCAGAAAGACAAGTCTTCTTGATTCCAAGTCCGGTGCTCTCTCCACTGTACCACCCAGCTCCCTTGTATGGATTATATACATTTTCTTTGCAGAACTGTAGCAAAGTTGTACTACGACTTCAACTATACACAGGGATTAAGTGTCTACTCTTGTCAGGCACTTGTCCTAAGGTCATAATTCTTGAGTGACCCACCACCTGGACAATAGTAGGTACTTAATAAATGCTTGTTAATTGACCTGAAGCTTTGACAAAGGTTCCCCAGGCTACCTACTGAAGCAGGAAACCAATCTGAATAAATGGCTCCTAGTGCCTCCTCCTCCCTATAAATGGGGCTGACTTAAAGTCTTATGTAGACAGGGAAGCCGTTTAAGGAAACAAACAAGTAGCCAAAAGCAGAAGGGAAATTAACTTTTTTAAGTTTAGAGGGAGAGAGGATGACAGTGAAAAAATGTCTGTCCCTAAGGGGGAGAAGACCTTATTTTCCTTACATTTTATGTATAAGATTTTAACATTCTTGGCAAGAAACATTTGGAGAATTTTTGCTAGTGGCTGGGAGCTCTTTGTCATTTGGAGGCTGGCCTGTAGAGGGAAGTAAAGACTTACAATTATGAATATGCTCTTTTCTCCCAAGTTGCTCTTTTTGGCTTTTTAAAATTCATTGTTTGGATTCTCCTTTATTTTAAAATATGCCTAGAAGAGTTCGTCCCTTTCCAGATTTAAAGGAGGGAGGAGGAAAGAGAGGGAGAGAGATGTAGAAGAAAGGGGAGAGTGGAAGGGGAGAGGAGAGAGAAATAGAAGAGGGTGGGAGACAAAGAGGGAGGGATGAAGTATATGAAGGGGAGAGGAGGAACAAGGGAGAAACAGTGGCAGAGATAGAGAGGCACGGAAAGACAGATGGAGAGACAGGCAAAGACATGGAAAGAGAGTTGGAAAGGGAAAGGGAGAAGAAAAGGGAGAAAGAGAGGGAGGGAAAGATGGGAAAGAGAGAGAGAGAGAGAAGGAGGGAAAGAGAAGGAGAGAGAAGGCAGAAGAGAGGGAGACAGAGAGGCAGATAAAGACAGAACATTTACTAAGTGGCTTATTCAAGTACTGTTCAGGACTCTTCACTCTTCCTCTATCCTTAGGTTCTCAATCTGTCAACTGAAAGGGATGAATTACATTAGGGGTTCTTAACCTTTTTGTGTCATGGACCCCTTGGGCTGTGGACCCCTTCTCAGAATCATGCTTTAAATGCATAGAAGGAAACAGAATCATTCAAAAGAAACTGATTCTATTGAAATACAGTCATCAAAATGTTTTTTAAAAAACATAAGTTCTCAGAGCCCAGGTGACAGAGCCTTGCCTTAGATGAGTTATTAAGACCCATTCCCCACCTTTAACATGATTTCCTTCGTAGCGTCTTAGAAGACACACATCTAAGTCTATCACTTGCAGAGCATGGGCTGATTTGCCTTGGGAGATGGATTTTCCTCACCAGGAGTTCCTTATACCAATGGGATCATAGTTACAGACCTGGAAAAAAGCAAAGATACCACATAACTCAAAATATTCCACTAGATCTGTGTTCTTTTCAGTGTGGATGTGCCCTCCAACAATGTCGATAACAACCTGTCTGTGCCTGCCCATCCAGTGTGACTCTGGCCATACCCTCCCATGCATTAGTCACAGGGGGTCCACCCAATGTGCTAAAAGCTTTCCTTGGTTTCTTCTGACACCTCAAGGATACCAGATGATTCCTCTCTCCACACAAGCCCATATTCTTGTTCACTCATACATTTCTATGAACTTTTATTCTATTTTCTATCAAGGTCTAAAAGGATTAAATAAGAAACACTTACAAAGACAATCCCAAATATTTGGAATTGAACATTTCTTTTTCAGTGTTGAGGAAACACCTAAGCAGGAATAGATACCACTGGCACAACATTTTTTTTTCTTTTTTCTTTTTTTTTTGTGAGGCAACTGGGGTCACACAGCTAGTAAGTGTCAAGTGCCTGGGGCTAGATTTGAACTCAGGTCCTCCTGACTCCAGGGCTGGTGCTCTATCCACTGTGCCACCTAGCTGCCCCACAACATTTTTTTTAAAGTCCATTTCTCCTGGAACATGGTCCCAGGGTTTTTCTCTCATCTTTTACTCACTCTAGGATGTAAAAATGTATATCCTCTCATGATATTTATTGACAGCATCACCATGTATTGTCTCAGGGAAGGTCAAAACCTTGAAGGTAGCCAAATGTCAGTCTCCTCTTGCCTTAGCAAATCAGCAAAATATTTTAAGAAATGCTTTATTTCCATGAACCAAATACTCTGATGGTTATTGGATTTGTCACAGTATATAAGGTTTCTCCCTTGCCATGATGACCTTTGTGTGCTATTCCATTACAAAACCAACTCTTTATGTAATCAAACCTGAGGAACAATGCTTAATTAGCAATAAATGACCCAGTGATCAAATAAAGACAATTTTTAAAAAGTTATTTTATTCAGCACTGGCTAACATGGACATTATGCAAGGGTGCTTGGGATAATTAACCGAAGAACTCTCACAAACACCAGGCAGAGCTGTTTCTTTTTTTTAAAAGGCAACCTGAAATCTTTCAGTGGGACAGCATATTTAAGACTAGAGTGAAATCTCATAACTCCTGAATGTCATAGAAATGTGTAGCTTCTGAAAGACTTTTCTCTTAAGCGAAATAATAGTGCTTTTCCAACTGTAAATCATGACATGGTCTTGTTATACCATAAAGAATTAGAGAATGTTAAGTAAATGACTTTTTTTCAACCTTTTGGGCTTCTGAGGCTGGTTATAAATGTGGGGTTCTGCTGGTGAGTGATCCGAAAGCTACTGTGGCCACCTTTTAGTCCCTGGGTGCAAATGAATCCTTTTTGAGGTAATTAAAGGAAATTGATGACATTATCCGCTCTATCTGAGGTATCAACAGCATGGAAATGAAACACAGCATGAGAAGGATGAACCTGTGGGGCCACTTGGCTCTCTAGACTTGGCTTGGTAAAATGCTTAAGAAGTGCACAGAGGTGTGCAGTGGATAGCACACCGGCCCTGGATTCAGGAGGCCCTGAGTTCAAATCCAGCCTCAGACACTTAACACACTAGCTGTGTGACCCTGGGCAAGTCACAACCCCAATTGCCTCACCAAAAAAAAAAAAAAAAAAAAAAAAAAAGAAGAAGTACACAGAGTAGCAACCTGGTCTTGCTAGATGCTTTCTCTCCATATTGTATCTGTTGCCTTGGGGTGAGGTGATAATGGAGAGAAAACTTGATTAGTTATGTTTCCTGACATTGTTAGCTTAGGTGTTCCCAGTGAGTATGCTTAAAATATGATCACATTTAGAATATCTCATGAGGATTGATAGAAGGAACTAGGAATATTTACATTGGAAAAGTGAAGACTGGGGGCAAGGAAGCATATTTGTCTTCTGTTATTGGGAGAGATCTCATACAGAAAAGGAATTAGCCACCTTCTGCTTGATATCAGTGGGCAGAACTAAGAAAGATGAAGTGGTAAATAGCAGACTTAATCTTGATGGGAAGAAAAAATCCCTAACATCTTGAGCTATTCCAAAAGTAGTATAGTTTGGGGAGATAGGGGACCCTACACATTGAAAGTCTTCTTTTCAGATTTTCTTTCTTATTGTTATGAACTCCACAAACCTTAACAAGCCTGATTTTTTTTATACAGAGAACAGAGAAAGAGGATTGCCTATGAAACCTGAAATGTGTTGGTTTTTAAAAAGTACACATTCAGTTTAGAATTAGAATACCAACATTACTCTCCTTTTCTGTGGCTCCCTCTGAACTTCCATCTTTTCTTTCTTGTGAATTTTTAAATCTACCATTGATACCCTATTATTCCTCCTCTTTTTTCCTCCTCCTCCTTCCCCTGCTCCTCCTTCTTCCACAGCCATTTCCCTCTCCTCTACCATTCTCCTCTACAAAATAAACATCATCAAACAAAACAAACCCACACATTGACCCATGCTTCAAAATCTGAGCCTCCACCCTCTGCATTTCAAGACCATGACTGTCTCTCTGACAACCACTTGTGTTCTGGAGTTGTGACTGGCCATTGTATTCATCGATTTTCATAAGTCTTTCACCGTGTTTTCCTTTAGCAAGTTGTGGTTGTATAATTTTTCCTAGTTCTCCTCACTCCATTCAGTTCATATAGGTCTGCCTGCCTAGGTTTCTCTGAAATCATGCCCCGCCATCATTTCTTATAGAAAAAGAATATTCCATTACATCTCTATGTCACAGTTTTAGTTCGACCATTGATAGGCATCCCTATTTTCTGTGTTTTCATGTTATGACAAAGAAGCCTCTAGAGATATTTTAGGGTCTCTGGGGTCTTTTCTTCTTTCTTTGTTCTTTCTGGGATTGCTTATGCCTTGAAGTGAAATTGCAGGCTCCAGGGATATGCTCAGTTTAGTGACCTGGGAGGCATAGCTGCAGTTTGCTTTCAAGTATGGTGGATCATTGCCCTCCCTGGAGGAGAATTCAAAGGAAAGCTCAGTGGATGACCACTTTTCAGGTATATTTAATAGGGATTCTTTTCCAGGTATGAGTTGGACTAGAAGGGCCACTTCCCTTACAACTCTGGGATTCTGTGTTTTCATAAGTCCCAGGATAAGGAGTCCAACCTGTTTGTGATTAATGTGACCTCAGGTGTTACTTTTTAAAATCATTCTTTTGGAAGATGTTGCTTTGAGTCCACTGAAGGTCAAAGATAGCCATTGCTCTTTAGAGTAATCCTTAGTTCTTCTTGTCACCAAGAATTCCAAATTGGATTGGAAAAAAAGTTGCTTAAAGACAGGGTTTTTTTTTTGGAAAAAATATAATTTTATTTCTATATTACATGTCATTGAAATAGAAGCTATCTATTTTTAACAGCATTCCTAAATATGCTGCAAGGAGCCTATTTGGTCTCTGTTTACACAGACAGGAGAACTCTGAGCCATGGTCTCTATAATATTTCCTTTCTACTCTTTGTGCCCAGCACCTCAATGCAACCTTGGTTTGACCTTGGAGTTTAGGAACTAAAGGTAACGATTATGTAATAGTCAAACCATGCAGACTGAACTTTACCACCTTGAAAGAATTGCTGTCATATATTGTTTAAATCAGTACCAGTTGTTGTTGATAAAACTTTGTGATTTCTAAAAGAAAAGAGAAGAGAAGCCCTAGGCTGGGAATAACAGGGGAGCCACCTGGACCTCTGGTCTCTTCCTCCTTTTGATTACATTCAGACAGGAAGATCCTGTTCACTACTCTGACCTGGTGTCATCCACAGGACTCACACATGCATATTTTTTTTTTGGTGAGGCAAGTGTCAAGTGTCTGAGGTCAAATTTGAACTCAGGTCCTCCTGAATCCAAGGCCGGTGTTCTATCTACTGCTCCACCTAGCTGCCCCTCACACACCCATTTTTAAAAAAATAAAAGTATTTTATTATTTTCCAGTTACATGTAGAGATAGTTTTCAACATTTGTTTATGTAAGATTTCCAATTTCAAATTTTTCTCCCTCCCTCTCCTTCCTCCCCCCCTCCCCAAGACAGCAGGTAATATGTAATGTTTATATATATATATATATATATATAATATATAATAACATTAAACATATTTCTGCATTAGTCATGTTAGAAGAATCAGAGCAAAAAGGAAAAATCTCAAAAAAGAAAAACAACAGCACTAAAAACAAAAGAAATGGTATGGTTCAATCAGCATCCATATTCCACAGTTCCTTTTTTTTTCTGGATTTGGAGAGCCTTTTCCATCATGAGTCCTTTGGAACTTCCTTGTACCGTTGGATTGGTGAGAAGAATCTAGTTTATCACAGTTGATCAACACATAATGTTGATAATACAGTGTATAATGTTCTTCTGGTTCTGCCCATCTCACTCATCATCAGTTCATGCTAATCCTTCCAGGTTTCTTTGAATTTCTTCCTGCTCATTGTTTCTTACAGCACAATAGAATTCCATTACATTTATATACCACAACTTGTTCAGCCATTCCCCAATTGATGGGCAGCCCCTCAGTTTCCAATTCCTTGCTACCACAAAAAGATCAGCTATAAATATTTTTGTACATGTGGGTCCTTTTTCCTTTTTTATGATCTCTTTGGTTCTCCTGTTAATATTTATCTCTCCCAAGTAAAGCCTAACTCATGGGATTATACTTTTGAGGGAAGACTTTTGACATTCCTGAGATGAGAAACCAAATGACCCATTTTCAATAAGGTGTTGCATGATCAATGGCAAAAGAGAAGTAGAAGCAATCAATGCAACCTACAAAGTTAACCACTCAGTTATTCAATTTATTTTTGGTCCAGACCTGTGATTTTATCATTATAAGTATCTCCTCCACTTCCAATATAGGTCAAACATCTGTCTGTAACTTGCAGTCTTAGAGAAGTGCTGGGGAGGAGGGGAAAGGAATTTAAGGAACTCCCATCATCATATAACTTACATGTATGTGTGTGTGTGTGTGTGTGTGACAAGCAGAACTTGAGTCTAGGTCTTTCTGACTCCAAGACCAGACCTCTATTAACTGCCTCCTGCGACATATGCCTTCTGTCTAAAAATTGTCTTGTATTTTAAATGTTTTGTACACAAGTAAATATGACAGAATGTAAGCTCCTTCAGGGCAGGGGCTGTTTTCTTTGCTGTTTATGTGTTAATCAGTAAATAGCCATTTATTAAGTACCAGCTGGATGTCAGGCATCTACTATGTGCAAAGTGCTGGGAATACAAACAGAGACAAGAGACAGTCCCTGCCCTCAAGGAGCTCATATTCTAATGGGGGGGACAATATGCAAACATATGTATGTATGCATGCATGCATGTGTGTGCATCTATGTATGTATACATATATATACACACACATACACACAGGATTAATAGGAAATAATTAACAGGGGGAATACACTGGAATTAAGGGAATTGGGGAATGCTTCTTTTAGGATGGGATTTTAATTGGGACTTAAAGTAAGTCAGGGAGATTAGTAGTCAGAACAGAGGAAGAAAACTTTCTAGATACAGGGGACAGGCAGAGAAAAAGCCCAGAGTGAAGAGGAGGGTCTTGTTTGGGGAACAGTCAGGAGGACACTGGATCAAAGAGTAGGTATCAAAGCAGATAAGAAGGTATAAGAAAACTGGAAAGGTGGGAGGGAGCCCGCTGGTACATAGTAGGTATTCAACAAAATTTGACTCCTGATGAAGTGATTCTTTCAATATACTTTAAATTACCCTCCTATATGTTTTCTACCAAAAGAAAGTCATGACAAGTTTCAAGGCTTCTTGTCATTTCTGTGAAGGAGTTATGATTAGGCTTGAAAAGTCTGTTTGGGACAGTCGGCTACACTACAAGTCGACTAATGTTAGTGTTTCTGCATTGCTCTTTTACCCTTATTTTCTTACAATATTTTTGTTATGAGGGATGGATTCCCAAGTCCTTAGCTCTAAAACTGGAGAGGACCCTTGATGGCATTCGCTTCAGTCTCCCTCATTTTGTAGATGAGGTAACTTGGGGCCAAAGTCACCCAGGCAGCAAATGTCAAATGTGGGATTTGAACATGGTCCTCTGAACGATTCTGCCTTCCGAGAAACGTATTCAGAAATCAAGATGATCCCAAACTAAAAAAATCAGTAACAATTTTTAAATTTAAATAAGGTATTCCTGAGACTTCTGGAAGCAGGTGGGTTTAACAAATTATTTACATTCCACTTGGAGACAAGAGTTCTGTCAATGCATTGTGAGGGGGAGGTGTTGAAAACCAGATTTAAAAAAAAAAAACGATTGTCATCATGTAATCTTTGAGTTAGTGCCTTCATATCTTAAAAGCAAAGCTAAATCCAGTTTTCTTTACAAAGAATCACATCATGATTTGAATTAAAATCAACATTTTTATCTTCAAGTGACCAAACCTAATTTTTACTTGCAGAGCGTGACCCAGAATGCAATGTCATTAGAGGCAGAATAACACCATTCATTGATCAAGGGCTCAATGGGCTGGGTAAGAGTACAGCTCAACTCCCCCCTCTCACATAAGGTTTTGGTTAATGTGGAGCTCATGCATTTCTCCTTGCTGCCTCCAGGGGGAAGCACAACATGTTTTTATTTGGAAGACTAAGGTGGTTTTAGCCATCTCCACCTTTGGGGGGAATGTGTGTCCACTGGAGAAATCATTCTGTCCCATTCATCAGGTTGCTTCTGACTAACATTTGGAGTTTCAGGTCTTTGATTCCGAATTCCTTAATCCTGGGATATTGCTTCTAGGTCTTTCAGCATAAATTCCCTTTCTACTCTCTCAGGTGTTGCCATCCACCTCTTCATATTTATGCCCTGGACTGCAGCCAGGTGGCATAGTGGATAGAGCACTGACCCTGGAGTCAGGAGAACCTGAGTTCAAATCCTACTTCAGACTCTAGTTGTGTGATCCTGAACAAGTCACTTCACCCCAGTTGCCTCAAACATCCAGGGCTATATCCAGTGGTCTTGATGTATCTCTTGCCATTGGACCAAGATGGCTCTGGAGGAGAGAGTGAGGCTGGTGACCTTGTACAACCCTGCCTCGCTTAAATCTAATTCACTACAAGTCATGACATCGCCCAGATGTCTTGGTCCCCTTCAAGAATGAAGGACAAACAACAACTACCACCATGTTGCGGACTGTTTTCTCCTCTGTCTCAGCCTTTAAGAGGCAGACAGGAGATGGTGTCAGAAGGTTTTCCTTTGGAACAATGACTTTCAGGTGACACGGCTGAGTCAGGGATGGGAAGCAGGTTGCTGAGAAGCAGAGAAGCAGATGCTTGGGTTTTGCATCTCCTGATCCAGCAAAGTCCAAGTTCACTGGGCAGAGCCCCATTTGGCTTCCTCTTGTTCTTCAGCCATTTTCAGTCACGTCTGACTCTTCCTGACTCCATTGGAGGTTTTCTTGGCAGAGGTACTGGAGTGTTAAGGGTTAAAATTCTAGCTAAACTGTCTAAAATATCTAATGAGTGGTCGCCAATAAATTATAAGCTTTAGCAAGAGTTAGACTTTTAAGCATTTATTAAGGAGAATAAGAATTTGGTAAAGAGAGAGAAAGGCCTAGATTCCTATCTATTAAAGGGAGAGCACATTTCTAGCTCCCTTCTCCGCCAGCGTCCTCAGGAAAAAGACCCAGAGTCAGTGCCAGTCTCTTCCTTCCTCCTCCCACTAGTCTGCATCACTTCCTCCCCGCCAAAGAAAAGACTCCTGGTCTTGCCCTCAAAGACCTTCGCTTCATGGGCAGAACTCTTCTACAGTAAGTATCCAGCAGGTGGCGTCATTCCAATCGTTACAGGAGCCATTTTACAGATGAGGAAACTGAGGCAGGCAGGGTAAGTAACTTGCCCAGGGTCACACAGCTAAGTAAGGGCTTGAGGCTAGAGTCGAATTTAGAAGATGTCTTTTGGACACCAGGTTGGGTGCTGTGCGCACTGCAGCATTGCCTAGTGGCCCCTTTGGCTGCCCCTTACGACTGATTAGATGTACAAGTGCTATGAGAGAGGGCTTAGACTTCTTTCCGCCGATCCTCACAATGACCGTTTCTAGCCTGAGACTCGAGTGCATGAAAAGTTAAAGGCTACAAATGCTGTGCCTACCCGTCTTTTAAAAGGTGGCAAGGGAGAGAAAGATCATAGGTTCCCGATCTGAGGAAACTGAGGCTCAGCAAAGTTAAACAAACTCTCTGTTTCCATTCCTGTTGGGTCTTAACCGTGATCTTAAGTGCAGATAAAATAATCATCCCATAAAAAGTTAGTAAGAGCTCAGCGTGTATCAGACACAGCGCCAAGCCGTGAAAACACAAAGAAAAGGCAAAAATAAGTCCCTTCCCTCAAGGAGTTTACATTGTATTTGAAGGTTGTATTGGGTCTCTTTCATGTCTCCTTAGCAGTTTATGTTGCTGAAATATAACTTTGAAATAATAATAATAATAATAATATATAACTTGAAAGTATATAATTTCAAAAAGCAAATAAACTAAAATAAGTCGCAGCATTTTTAGAGACACAGAGAGAAAGCAGGTATTAGATCCAGAAAGATACAGGGTCGAGTCTCACCTCTGATAAATACTGCCTTACCCTAAGCAAGCTAAGTAACCTCTTAGGGTTCTAGACAATTCTCTTCGATGCTAAGTCTAATAAGCTAATAAAACCACAGGTCTGGTCCTTATCCCTAATATATACATATATATATATGTGTGTGTGTGTGTGTATATATATATACATATATACACATATACACATGTATACATATATGTATATATACATACATACATATATTTTTTGTTTTGTTTTGGTTTTTTGCAGGGCAATGGGGGTTAAGTGACTTGCCCAGGGTCACACAGCCAGTAAGTATCAAGTGTCTGAGGCCGGATTTGAACTCAGGTCCTCCTGAATCCAAGGCCCATGCTTCATCCACTGCTTCACCTAACTATCCCCCATACATATATATTTTCAAAATCAGAAATTAAAGAAGGAAAGGTTTCATTGGGCAATTGTGGTAGGCCCATTGGATTGGGGCATTTGGGAGGCTATAGTAGCAAACTGTGTTTTGTAAAATGTCTCCTGGAAGGGGCAGCTAGGTGGTGCAGTGGATAAAGCACCGGCCCTGGATTCAGGAGGACCTGAGTTCAAATCTGGCCTTAGACACTTGACACTTACTAGCTGTGTGACCTTGGGCAAGTCACTTAACCCCTATTGCCCCCCACACACAAAAAAAGTCTCCTGGACACACCATTTCTAGGCGCATGTTTTGTATGAATTGGTGTTATGAATGAGTGGCAGCTTAGTGGTGCACAGAGTTAGTCATCTTCACTGTCAGAAGACCTGTGTTCAAGTCCCATCCCTGACAGGTTCACACTCCCCAACCTCCCCCAAATACAAGCTGACACCTACTTTCTAGGTGTCAGCTCATTTGATCCTCACAATAATGCTGTGATGTGTTATTGTTGTCAATGTACAGTTGAGAAAACTGAGGCTCTGGGAGCTTGAGACCCGCCTGCAGTCACAGAACTCACACAACTGGTAAACATCTGAGGCTCAGTCTGAACCCGTATCTCTCCTAACTCCAGCCCAACATTTTCTCCAGGAAACTGGGCAGTCTCTTCTCTAGACTCCAAAAAACCAAAGCAAACAAACTTCTTGGGGTGAGTGTCTCTGTCTCAGTAAACTACCATTTAAAGAGAGTGCTTCCAGCAGTACCCAGTGCAGAAAGCAAGGCCTGGCTCCCTCTGTTTACACATTCCTTGTTGTCTTTTCTTTGGGAATTTCTCTTTTAATCCAAGTTACTAATGGACTTGGGAGATGTTAGGGGAACATCTGTTGAACTGGGGCTAAGATTAAACACCCGCAAAGAATTTCTGCTTCAGTGTTTGCGAATACATACACAGATTGAAGTATGTGCTTTGCAAAGGTTTGAAGAAATCAACTGTGCTTGGAGAATTGTTAGGACTAAAAATAAACAATTGCACAAGTGGTGTACACTGACAGCCTTGTTAGCAGCAGTGTGGGGTTGGGAAACAGCCGTGGGGACAGTTTATACTCCTAGTATAGAGCCCCCCACCCCCACCTCTCCTAAAGTTCACGATGAGAGTCTTGGGTCCAAGGATCCGATGTCCCAGCATCCCTGTGAGATGGGGGCAGTGAGGGAGGCCTAGGGTGAGAGCAGAGAGCTCCCAGATCCCCATATTAACTCTTGGGCCAGCTCACCTTCTTTCTAACTTCCTCTGGAAGATAAACAAACTAGTCTGACTTGGGAAGTGATTCAAACAAAGTCGAAGCCATCTTAGGAAGGAAGAGCTAAGCTCCAAAAAGGTCGTAGATTTAGAGCTGAGGTGACCAACCCTGTGTTTTTACAGGTGAGGAAAGGGGTTCCCAAAGAGGAGATATGACCTGTTCCAGGTCACACAAGTCCTTCAAAGGAAGGACTGTATTCCCAGGGATCATCAATTTAAAACTTGAAACAAATTTAAGAAGGCATCTGTCTAATCCAGCCTCCCCTCCCCCCAGCCCCAGCTTTACAGATGGAGACCCAGAGAGTTTGAGACTTGGCCACGGTCAAACTATCAGCAACTGGCAAAGCTGGGATTTGAACCCTGGTCCCCTGATTCCAACTCCAGTGCTTGTGCCACTGTCCGTACCCTGTGTGGAAGGGAGAAGCTAAAGGGCCAGACCTAGCATCACCTTGTTTCCAGGTGCCCTCTCCTCCCGGCTCAGCAGCTATTCTCCTGTGCTCTCTGGGCCCTCCCAGAACTCTACTTCTAGAACTTAGCTCTAGAACTGGAAGGAACCTCAGAGTCCATTGAGTCCAATCCCCGGACTTTACCAGTGTGACAGCTGCGGTCCAGGAGGCTCCGGGGATGGCCACAGCCAGGAAGCAGTAGAGGCAGGGGTTGACCCAGGGGCTCCATGGCTCCAAGTTCAGCCCTTTGGGCTTCATTGCCCCCTCAAGGGGTGGGGCAGAAATGACCACCATCCAATTTGCCCCTGGGCTCCATGTTGGCTCAGAGTGGATGCTGACCACATGGTGCTGACCACAGGCCCTGATCCCTTGACTAAGACTACTCTTTCCGCCTCCCCTACATGAGAATCTATTCCTTTCTAGCTTTACTGACACCTTTCTGGGTCAGTCTGACCCTCTCTAACACCTCCCCTCATGTCTCTCTCTCTTCTCCCTCTTTTTTTCTCTTTCTTTGTCTCTCTGTCTGTCTCTTTCTGTGTCTCTATGCCTCTGTCTCTCTCTGTCTCTTTGCTGTTAACCAGAATTTCATAAAAATCAGAAAATTTTAGCGTTATAAGGAACCACAGCAGTGGTCCGGCCTAACACGCACATGGTGTTCATGCTTATGAATGCCTGCTTCCTCATCCCTGATGAGCCATCCTTGGCCTTTCCGTGTAGACCTCCCATGAGAGGCAGCCCCCTCTGCTTTGGGGCACCCCTCATTGTTAGAATAGTTTTCTTGACATCCAACCTGAGTCGGCCTCTGTAGCTCCCCCATCATTCCTTGGTTTCCTTTTTTTCTTTCGGGTCCCAACAGAACAAGGTTGATCTCTCTTCCATATGGTCATTCCCATGTTCCTGAGTCTCCTCTAGTGGGAACACTCCCCCCTTCCTTCAACAGATTCTCACAGGGTGTGATCTGAAGGCCCTTCCCCATTTGGTCGCCTTCTTCCTGCTCAGTACTGGCCTTCCAGACACCTTCTTCCCTTTGACCTTTGCTCTTGACTTGGTCATCTTCATCCTAAAAAAAAAACTCCCTCTACATTGGCGGCCACTCAGGTTACTGGACTACTTTTCTCCTTTCTCTTTGATGCCAAATCATATCCACTTCCTCTATTTTCTTTCTTTCTCTCTCTCTTTTTTTTTTGGTGGGATAATGAGGGTTAAGTGACTTGCCCAAGGTCACACCGCTAGTAAGTGTCAAGTGTCTAAGGCTGGATTTGAACTCAGGTCCTCCTGAATCCAGGGCTGGTGCTATATCCACTGCACTACCTAGCTGCCCCCAAACTTCCTCTATTTTCTAAGCACCCGGATCCCCTTTAGCCTGGCTGCTGCCCTCCAAAGCCTGCCACTGACTGCTATCTCAAGTTCCAATTCTTCTTGACAGCCACATCCCTTCTCCTCTTTTTATGTGTCGTGTCAGCCTGGGAACATCTATGGACTTATTAGAATCATAGGTTTAAATGAATAAAGTAAAATATATAGATAGGATTGAAAAGAATTTTATTGAACTGTTATAGTGAACTACAGTTATCAAATTATTTAAAAAATCCAGTTTGTGTTCCCCAAGTTGAGAACCCTTGCTTTAGATAATAAGTAGAAGTCTGTTAATACCCACGATGAAGTTTGAGTGGAGATAATTTTATTTATAAAAGCAAATTGGCTTTATTGAAGGGCTGATAATGACTCCAGAAGAAAAAGAATGCCCGGCAGGACCTTGATAATATGAAAGGTTCCTTATGAGCCAGTATTACCACCTGATGGTCAATACACCAAACTGTGGGTACCAACTGTCAATTTCTGGAAAGGCAAAGAGGACCAACCAGCCAATCAGCAGGAATTTATTAAACATCTCCTGTGTGCAGGGCACTTTTTTAGGTGCAAATACAAAGAATGGCAGTCACTACTCACAATGATATCATAGCATCAACCATGAATAAGAACAGGCACCCTGGAGGTAGGTAGTCTTTTCATAGAGATAGCTAGATGGTGCCACACTGTATAGTGCTCCAGACCTGGGGTCAGGGAGACCCCCATTGAAATCCTTCCTCAACCATTCTAGCTATGCAACCCAGAGCAAGTCCCCTAACCTCTTCCTGCCTCAGTTTCCTCATCTGTAAAATGGGGAATCATCATAGCACCTACCTCTCAGGGTTGTTGCGAGGTTCAGATGAAATCACATGCATAAAGGGCTTTGCAAGTCTTTTGTTGGTATATAAATGTGAGCTATTATCATTGGTCTAACCTCCCCCCACCCCACACGCACACACATTTTACCAAGGAAGAGAAAACGGGCCCAGAGAGAGGAAGCGATTTAGCTGAGGTCTCCCAGCTCATGAGTGGTAGAGCTGGGATAACAACTTGAGACCTTGAATTCCAAATCCATTTCTGCTCCATCTTGCAGAGTCAGCACTTCTTAGTCACTGCAAACATCACATCTGCTATCCAAGCCCACCAGAGCCATTTGCTGACTTGCCTTTTCAATACTAAGCCAATATTAAATTCCCAACATCGAGTCTCCATTCCATCCAGTTCCGTCTGCTCATTGTCCCTGGGGGCTGCTGGCTTCTTTCTTCTGTTTTTCCTGTTGTTTTCATCTTATAATTCCTTTTTTCCTCTGTTCCACACCTACCCAAATTCCACCCATCCTTCACTACCTAGGAATAATTGGGCTTGAATCCTAGGGAGCAAAGAGACTCATTCAGTGTGTGCCCAAAAACAAGTCATTAAAATGCTGAACTTCATTTTCCTCTTCAACAAAGTGGGAGTTTTTAGTTGCATTTACCACATGCAGTTGTAGTAGGGATCAAGGGAGAGCTGTGAAATGTCTTCACCCTTCTGGGTCTCAGTTTCCTCATTGGTCAAATGAGAGGATTGGACTAGGTGACCTTTGAGGTCCCTCTAGCTTGAACTTTAAATGATATATGCAGACATTGGCTATTTACACCATCATCAGCATCACCACTGCTTCCCACCGGGCTCTCTGCTCTTCTCCTGATCTAGACCTCTTGCTTTACTTCATCCACCTCCTTAGAAGGTTAGCTCATCCTGCCCTTTTGACTTTTCTCCATCCAGATAGGAAATTCCTTTAAGACAGACACTACACGTCATTCTGTTCTATGCCCAAAGGCCCTGGCATAGTACTTTTTTTGTGTGTGTGTGAGGTAATTGGGGTTAAGTGACTTGCCCAGGGTCACACAGCTAGTAAGTGTCAAGTGTCTGAGACTGGATTTGAACTCAGGTCGTCCTGAATCCAGGGCCAGTGCTCTATCCACTGTGCCACCTAGCTGCCCCCTGGCATAATACTTTGAACATTGTAAGCGCTCAATATGGTTTTAAAAATTCATGTTCCCCACCTGAGATGCAAAAAAATATGGATTTGGGTTGCAGAGATAACAAAAGCCCCAGGATCTCTGGCTCATACTCACAAACCTCTTGGTCCTTGGAGAGTGGAAGAATGTACAGTTTCCTCCCAGGGATGGTGTTCCATTTCTCTCCATGTCCTCACTTCTGAACCAGTAGCTCCATTGTGTTTTGGAGATTGTTTTGTCACTTTGTAAACACATAGCAAAAATAATTAAGTATATTGCCTAAAACTGCTGTGGATGGACTGGACTGATCAAATAGGACTGTAACCTCCCTGAGGGCAGGGCTAATGTTCCTTTTTGTCCTTAACATCATCTCACTTGAAGTAGAAGCCCTGAAATGCAGTATACAATCAGGAGAAGTATCATAATAAAAGAAATAATCACCCCTGACCTGTAGTACTTTAAATTTGAAAAGTGCTTTTGATCTGTTATCATGCCCCCTCTTTCCACCCTCAGGGCATTAGTTAGACCTCAGCCAGAGAGGTGGGGGTTTCTTTTGCCGAAGGATCTCTAAATCACCTTTTAGAGTTAGCACTCTCCCTCTGTGGACCTAGTAAAAAGGGTATTACATGATTTCTTTTTCCTGGGGGGGGGGGGTAGGGTTAGTAATAATCCCAGACTCCCTCTGGCCTGAAATGTCTCTGGTTCACATCTCTTTTCGCAACATCAGAAAGACCTAATTGCTTAATAAAATCTTCCATGGGCTGGTGCTCTGTTGTGGACATGTACTCCTAAGTTTTCTGCTGGCTCAGTTTACTCAGAATCAGTTGACATGAGTCCACATAGAAATATTTTTTGCAAATGTGCATCTCTTTAAGTATCTCTATTCCAAAAAGCCCCTTTAATGCACCATTTCCTTTACTGCATAAAGGGAGAAAATAATTTAGGCAAATACCCAATTTATTACTGACACACCCTTGAGACTCACTGCCAGGATGCTGCTGGAATTTGCCTCCAAATCCTCCCTATTCTTCCTCCTTTCTCCTCTCTTCTTCTCCTCTTCCTCCTTTTTCCTCTATCTCTGTCTGTCTTTCTCTGTGTCTGTCTCCCTCTCTCCTTCCCTCCTTCCTTCCTTCTCTTTCTCTTCTTCTCTTCCCCTTTCCCTCTTCCCTCCCTCCCCCTCTGTCCTCCCTTCCTCTTTCCTTTCCTTCCTTTCTTCTATCTTTCTCTTGCTCTCATTCTTTGTCTTGAGCCAACTCCCCACCCTGCTGGAATTCCTTTGGTCCTGTTACAAGTGCTTAGTCAGCATTGGCCACCTTTGGAAAGTCAGCTGGAGGACTCTGGCTCTGTGGGAGTCAACATAAGGGGGAGCGATGGAGGCTTCCATGAAACCCCGCTGGGGCCATATCTCTCTTCACCAAAGACGAATAGGTTTACAGAGAACAGGATGATCTGTTAGGCTGGAGATGAGCTAACTTTCCACATGTGACTAAGAGCTCTGAAAAAAAATATGGAATGTCCCCTACCTCACCCCATGGCCTCATCACTCAGAGACTGAAGCCCCACAATTCCTACTGCTGTAGAGCATTCAGCTCTCTTTGTTGAAAGCTAGATTTCACCAGTACCTATGTTAGTGCAGAGGGCAGATTTTTTTTTAATGGAGTAATGGAAGAAGACTAAATAATGATGCTGGAAAGATAGGTTGAGGAAAGGTTAAGTGACTACTTTGTACCAGGCTCTGTGACTAGCCCTAGGGATAAAAATACCACCTCCCAAAGCAAATTTAACAACAGAATAACCCCATAACAATCCTTAGTCTCACAGCAGTTGACATTGTTGAGACAGAAGAGAGGCATGGGGTAGACCCAACTTTGGTTCTGAGTAAGGTGAGGAGGGACAACAAACCAGACAAAAAGACCAAGAAGTGATCAGACCATCAGAGGAGGATGGAAATAGAGCATGATCATGAAAACCAAGGGAAGAGAATGTGGCCAGAAATGGTGAAGGGACTAGTGGTCAATATCATTAAATGCTGCCAAAACAGCGTGGATGATGGAGATGGAGAGGAGGCTGCTGGATGTCCTGCTTTAGAAGTCATCAGGGAACTTTGAAAGGAAGCAGTGGGAGTAGAGTGGAGTTGGGGGAGAAGCAAGATTGCAAAGGACGAAGGGGAGAATAGGAGGTGAGCGAGCCAGGGATGCTGCTCTAGATGCCTCTTTCTGGGAGATTTGCATTGCAAAAAGGTGTGTGGTTAGGAGAGGCTCTTTGTTTCATAATAGGAATGGAAATCATAGCAAATTGGAAAAAAGACCTGGCACAATCACCCAACTCTTAAGAACAGGGGATTCTGAAGGTTTTCCTGTAAGTATAAAAAGTATGATAAATATGGAGATGAGACATGGCTAAAAATACCTTGTTACTTGTATAGATTACAGTGTGAAGTCTGAGAATGCAGTGATTTTTCTTCAGTGATTATAGCCAAGAATGACCCAGACATGGGAGCATCCTCATCTCCTTTATTTAAATCATCTATCTATCACCTTCCCACTGCACTGCTATAAGGTCAGACCTTTTTGCCAGCTCCCAGGCTGCCTTTATCAAATGGGTGAGCATCATCTGTGAGTTTCATTTCGAATGGAAGGCGAATGCCACATTGCAAAGGTGTTCAGGGTGGACAGCGATTCCAAGTGTTTGCTTTTCTAAAGGTCAGAACATCAGTATCCCTCAGGCTAGTTCTCCTCTTTGCCTCCAGTGAAAACCTACCCCACTGCCAATCCCCAGGGATGTTAAAAATGCATTAAAAATGTACACAGCCAATTCTAAGGCTATTTTCCAGAGGTGATATGACTTCCATTCTGATCTGGGAACTCACTCTAAGGACCAAGGTGGACATTCTTTATGACTTTGGCCCTGGAAGATGAATGTGACTGCAGGTGCCAATATCAGCAAATGTGCTGGTGAATCTTATTAACACTTCAAGTCTGAGAATAACCTATAGATAGATATTGGGTTAATTATAGCATGCATGTGTCAATAAGAGCTCACTGTTATTAACACCGTGAATTATGCTGATGCGTCAATACCTTGGGGAACAGCTAGTTTGCTAGGGTGGGAACTCTTGGTATCAGAACTTCTGACACTGATGCAGGTTTTAGCCTACCTATAACTCATACTAGAAAGAGCTGCCTGAGGTTCAGACAGGGAAAGTGATTTGTCGAGGGTCACACAGCCATGAGCGTCTGAGGGGGACTGGACATTGTTAAGATAGAAAAGAGATTTTCAGTTTGAACCCAGGTTTTCTTTATCCCAAGTCCAGCACCCCATCCATGTTGTGGTGCAGCCTCCCAGTATTTTTGCTCAGTGTATCATCACCACTCTAGCTAGCATTTCACATTTTACAAAGTCACTTTGACATACAGAGGGGGTCCCAAAACTGCAGTGCTAAGCTTGAATTGCTTAAAGCTGCACTAAGACTCTTGGGACACCCTGTATTACCTCCTCCAAGCCTCATAAAAGTTTTATTAGGTATATACTATTATGCTTATGGTGCAGATCTGGAAACCGAGGCTCAGGAAGGATAACATATTTGTCATAGTCATATGACTAACAAATATTCAAGATTGGATCTGAATCCATGTCATGGGAGTATAGGGTCAAGGACCTAGATGTAGAAGAGACACCAGTTACAACCCCCCCCCCAGAATTAATAAGTAGGTTTTCCCCTCTTTCCTTCTTCTGTTCTTCCCTCCCTCTCTCCTCTTCTTTCCTTCCTCCCATCCTCCATTCCTGCCTTCCTTTTATCTTCCCTTCCTTCCTTTGTTCTTCTTCTCTTCCTCCCTACTTTCTATCCTTCCTTCCTCCCTCCCTCCCTTCCTTCCTTTATTTCTTCCTCCCCTTCTCCCTTCCTTCCTTTCTTCTGGGTAAGAAGTAAAGTGTGCTAGGTAGTATTTAAGGTAAATAATCCCAAGCTCCACATCCAGTGTTCTGTCCATTATCCTATGCTGGTGTTAGTTCTTAGTTTTGGAATAGGGGTGGGGTAGTATATAGATCCACTAAGGGGGGAGGCGTTATCTCCTAGTGTCTCTGATACAGTATGTTAGTTTCAGCTACAAAGAAAGAAGAAAGACTTCATGCTTTCCAACCTTAATATATTTCACACAGTGGATTTCTTCCATTCACACCTCCTCTTTCCCTATTTCTTAGTGTCAAATTATTTCCATGCCTTTTGTACCTCCATGATCTTTGACTGAAAAACGTTTCAAAAGCAACTCGTAAGAATTAATCCTTCAAGCAATTTTGTCTCTGAGGAGAAAAATGTCGCATGCTGGACCTTCCATTCAGCAAGAATGAGGCCACCATTTTGGACTCAGATATTTGGATTTGAGCAGATTTAGGAAGAAATTACCAGCAAGTTAAGTTACCCTTGATCCTATATGGAAGTGTGTGAGTGTGTGTGTGTGTGTGTGTGTGTGTGTGTGTGTGTGTATGTGTTGGGAGGAGGTGTGAAAGTTAGTGGGGTAGGGGAATGAGAACAAAACACTTTTAAAAGTGTTTGATCACATGATTTGAGTGGCTGGCTGAAAGATAACCAACTTTAGGTTGGTTTGGAGGTTGTCTCATTGACTCACTAAGTGTCCTAAAGTAAGTCCCTTAACATCTCCATCTGGTTTCTATTTGGAAAGATTGATTTAATGCTGGAAGGGACCTCAGAGGCCAACTAGTCCCACCCCCTCATTTTACAGATGAGGGAATTGAGGTGCAGAGAGAGAAAGTAATTCACTCAAGGTCACAGCTAGTAAGCATTGGAACCAGAATCCCAATTGAAATCTCATGACTTCAAATACGAAATATTTTGGATTTCTTGCTGCCCCAACCAAGTTTCATTATCTATCTAGTGGAGTAACCTTCTAATTATCCATTTGCTGGGTAGATATCCTGGAAGATCAAATTTCACCAAGACCATAGAAGTCTGTGGACCCTATAGGAAAAGGCATGAACAGGAACAGAGATGTCAAAAGTACAAGGTCTTTTGGGGAACTGACCTGAATGACTTTGGAAATTCAGCAATTGGCTGGGAGGGGACAAAATTCTCAAATCTTAAAGTTGGAAGGGGCCTCAGAGACCATCAATCAAATCAACCAGCAAGCATTTATTAAGCACCATCTGTGTCACAGGCCCTTAGCTAGGAGCTGGGGATTTCAGTCCAAAGAATGAAACGGTCCCTACTCTGAGAGAATTTCAATTCAAATAGACAAGACATCAATTACATAGAAAGACAAATATAGCATAAATCTAAAGTGGAGAAATCACATCTATGCACAGTAACTAAAAACATGGCAGTTTCAGGGAGAGGATGCTAGTGGTTGGGGGGATGAGGAAAAGCTTCATGCAGAGAATGATGTTTGAGTTTGTCTTAGAGGACAAGAGAGAGTCTGGGATAAGGAGGATGTGCATCCCAGGCATGGGGGACAGCCAGTGTACAGGCAAAGAGGTATGGTGAGGGAGGAGCAAAGAGAGTCCTCCCCATACCTGCCCGAGAATTCCCTTTCTGTTAGACCTGACAAGGAGTCATCCAATTCTGCTTGAGTCCTTCAGTAAGGAGTTGCTTCCTAGAACCTCAGGGGATCTCACAGTGGCAAAGGACATGGGTTCAAATCCTTGCTCTTCCATTTCATAACAAGTGGCTTCACTTCTCTGGGCCTCAGTTTCTTTTCCTGTAAAGTGAAGGGGAATATACTACATGAGCTCTAATGGCCATTGAAGCTGTAAATCTATAATTATTTTCTTAATTTCAGAGACCACTATCTTTTAGAAATTCTGCCATCCTGTTCACCCTCCCCCTTCAATGAAACCCTGGAGAGATGGGGGCTATGAATAATGAGGATAATGATGATGACAATTTCCATTTATTGAGTACTTTATGCTTTCAAAAATCTTTCCTCTCCTCAACAATACTCCCTACTCATAGGACTTTTATACTTAGAGTCATAATTTCTCATATTTGTCTAATATTCTCCTATCATATTATAATTTCTTTGAAGGTAGAAACCATGTCTTATTTACAGGATCCCAGATTTACCGTGGAAGGGACTCAGAGGTCATCTCTTCCAGTCCCCTCATTTTCCAAATAAGCAATAGACCCAGGGCAGTTGATTGACTTATTCAGGGTTGCCCCAGAGTTGGGTTTGAATCTGGGTCTCCCAACTTCAGAGACTCAAAGTGTCCCTTGTACAATTGCCCTCTTTTGATGTTTCTTCATAATACAATTTGGAGTCAAAAGGAACCTTAGTGGCCATCCAGTTCAACTCCTTCATTCTATAAAGGAGCAAACTGGGACACAGATAGTCAGCCACCTCTCCCCAGGTCCTGCAGGTCAATAGAGGCAGAAGTGACTGGGATTTAAAACAAAGGCATCTGGTACTTACTTCACTGGCGCCCCTTCTACTCTCCTCTGCTGCTTCTTTGTGGGTATTCTACATTCTAGTGTTAATGTTCGATGAGTTAACTCATACCCACACCATCTCCCTTGCTTTGGAGTCACAGGACTCCCTCAAAACCCAAATCTCTTATTTACTCCCTTTTTGTCCTTTGACAAATTCTTTCTCTCTCTGGTCCTTGGTTTCCTCAATTATAAAATAAGACCTGATGATCCTTAGGGTCCCTTTGGACTCTAAATTCTTGATCCTAGAATGGAGGGCGAAAACGTCATCATCAGTGGTGGTGGTGTTGGTCTATAGTCCACAGGAGGCTGGCAGTAAGTGGCTTGTGGACATCTGGGACCCATTTCGTGAAGGTAGAGAGATGAAAGCAAGTGAAGCAGAATCCCCATGGAAGCTAGGAATATAGATTTTGGGGCCCCAGTAACTGACTGGGAAAGGGAAGATTTTGAATGATTCACAAGTGGAACAGTGATGTTCTCCCAGCTTGATACCTGTGTGAGCCAGAGCATGTGGTCAATCCACCTTGAACCCTGGCCTTCTAGATAGTCACCAGGCCAGGCACTCAGTGCTGTGCTGGTGACACTGGGCAAAGGAGGAGCTCAAAGGATTGTGGCCCCAAACCAGAGGGTGGGATATATTATTCTTTTGGCCACTTTTTTGCTTCTTTCAGGAAAACACAAGAAAACTATATGAAGCTGATGGATTGTAACATTTCTTGGTCTTCCTGATCTTCTATGATTTTCCATCTTTGTGGTCTGGAAAGTTATGACATTGCTTTTGAAAGACATTATCCTAATTCTCCACATAGCTCATGCCTTGACCACCACTTCAAATTTTCTAGCATTGGCTTTCCATTTTTTGGTCAGTAATTCATTGGGTTCCCTGCTCCCATTATATCTTATGTTACTCACTTTAATAAGAAAAAGGACAGCTATTGGAGCTTGTGATTGGATTTATAAGTCAAAATGCCACAGAAGCCATCTCATTCTTCAGATATATGAAGAATATCTTGACCATATAACAAATGCTTATGAACTTTTTCTGAAATCCTTGCTTTCTCAACTGCTGGACAGGTAACAGGGTTTTCTTATGGGCTCATCACGACAATTTACTTTCTTAAAACCTAATTATTTATATTTATAGACAGGGAGCCATCAGTTCCATTGACCAATTTCTGACTCTTAGGGATTTTTTTTCTTTCCACTTAATTTGTCTGGGAGGGTCCAACCTTTCCCCTGACAGACTTCATACTTTCATACACATAGACCTACTCATCAGTGACACTGCTGGTGAAGGGAGATTTCTGCCAGGGTCACCCATACAGCAAGGCTAAGAATGGCACTATGCAAATTGCCAAGTGGCTCTTTGCCAAAGCAATTGATGTTTAACCATATTTTGGTCCTCTTCTACTTTACCATGGTGGTAAGAGATGGACGTGCTGTTGACCTAGCTATCACTTTGTGCTGAAACACCTTATCAAAAAAGATGGAAAATAATCCTTCTCAATGCCCAGACAAAATGATTATAAATTGGCCATTATCCCATCTGCTCTTCATTTCAAAGGCTATTAAACCCATTTCTCAGCCCCTGGAAACCCACCACCTGGTGAAATGCTTTCACGCTTTTCTGTGGCTTCTGGGCTTGGTCATGAACTTTTGTATTGCTTCCACTCCTGGGACATGCTACAGCCAGAACTTAACTGTTTCAAAACCAAAAGTACCTGGAATCATCCCAGAGGATGCTGGGCTATTATTTGTTCTCCTTTCTCCCTTTCTACTCTTTCTCATCCCAAAAGGTGAAGCTCTCCTACCCAGCTTGGCTCCAGTACTTTGCAGGAGACCTTGAACAGAGCAAGCTTGTAAGAAAGGTCTTCTGACTCCAATTTGCTGAATTAACCTTCATGTGAATTTTAAATGCTGTTTGGTTAATTGTGACCGATGGATTGTTTTAGCCAAATGTTCTGCTGAAATGCTTCACTCAGTCATTATTTTTAACTTTAAGAAAATCACCTCCATGCCCTCCTGTTCAAGAATAAATTTAGTTTTTCTGTGACTTGTGCCATCCTCTGCAGTGATATTCCTCAGAAGCCTCAAACTGGTGTGCTCACCCTGTTATCTGAGCAGGGCTGAAAATGTGTTCAGAGTTTTAAATGAGCCGAGAGGTCTCTCTGTCAAAGGATCTGTTCTTTATTCCTGGGACCTAGTGTCCTGACATTGAAAATCATCAGAATACTTTATCATAATTTTCAGACTGAGTCTCGCTTGATTCAGTGACTCTTCCACCAGAATTCCTAATCGTGTTTTGAATAAATTCTTCCCCCCACCAATTCAATGAACACTGCAGTGTTGCAGGAGACAAACAGATTAAACCCTAAGTCATGGTATATTATATGTAGGAAAGCTTTTAACCAGCATACAGGACAGATTTGGTGGTGGAGAGGAAAAGGTGTCTTGGAAAAGCAGGAGAGGAGATTGGCCATATCAACATTTCTCATTAATAAGAGTACAGTGAGGATAACAAAATAGATTTTATTTATGGGGAAGTTTCTGGTAAGGAATCTCCTCTACCAATATAAATGGACATTTTTTCCCCAACTTAAGGTCATAGAAAGTTGACTGCTGTTTAATTGACTTGTCCAAGATCACACACCTAGAATATATGAGAGATGGGAACTTGAACCCAGGTATTCCTGACTCTTAGTAATAATAGTTAATGATAACTATTGCAATTGTTTGTCCTTAATACTTGGAGAGGACCATGACAGATGTCATGAATTAGATTTAAGTGAAGAAGATCTATACAAAATCACCAGTCTTATGCTCTCCTCCAGAGCCATCTGAGTCCGGTAGTAAGACATATTGTCAGGAAGACTGGAGATGGCCCCAGGTATTTAAGGCAGAGTTAAGTGATTTGCCCAGGGTCACACAGCTAGTAAGTGTCTGAGGTGAAATTTGAACTCAGGTCCTCTGTACTGCAGGTCCAGTGCTCTATCCACTAAGCAACCCATCTGTTTAAATGATAACTAACTTTATATCACATTATTGTAAAGCAAAGTGCCATACAATATGTTGTCTCTTTGATCCTCACAACAACCTAGTGATGCCATTAACATTTCTGTTTTACAGCTGAGGAAACTGAGGCTGAACAAGGCTAAAAGTAGCCTACCCAATCACTTAGCTAGTGTCAGAGGCAGGATTTGAATCCAGGCCAGTATTCCATCAACTCTCCCATACTTCCTCTGGGATCATAATTAGAAATGTGTTTGCTTGTATTAGAATAGCCACTTCTTAAGAGGGCTGGCAGAACATCAAAAGAATCACAAAATTAAGGTGGGGCCAAAAAAGACTCATAAAACTGATTTTCTCTGTACCTTCCCAGAACCAACGCTCTGTTCCACCATGGGTCAGGACTGTTTTTTGTGCTTGTGCTTTCAGAAAGTGTTTTAGGAGAGTTTTAAGTTTAATATGCTATTCTTTTTTTTTTTCTTTCTTATTTTTACATAAATACTCTTCACATAAAAACTGCTATTTTTTGTTTGTTTGTTTGGTTTTTGGTGAGGCAATTGAGGTTAAGTGACTTGCTCAGGGTAACACAGCCAGTAAGTGTTAAGTGTCTGAGGCCAGATCCGAAATCAGGTCCTCCTGAATCCAGGGCCAGCACTCTATCCACTGTACCACCTAGCTGCCCCCCAAAACTGTTTTTAATTGAATGAAGAGAATGGAAAAAGGGAGAAAGTATCCAATCGTTCGAATGGGTCTGCTGAAAACCCCTTCCAAAACCCAGCTGATTCCCTCTGGTCCCATCTCCCTCTGGCATTCTCTGATTCTAGGGAAACCTTAGCTTTCCCCCCCACCCCAACCCCCACAACCTTTCCTATTTTCTAGTCTTAAGGGTTCTTCCAGGCCTCTGTGAATTACC
Organism: Dromiciops gliroides; assembly: GCF_019393635.1. Classification (NCBI taxonomy): domain Eukaryota; kingdom Metazoa; phylum Chordata; class Mammalia; order Microbiotheria; family Microbiotheriidae; genus Dromiciops; species Dromiciops gliroides. The sequence goes on from NC_057865.1 coordinate 10,366,008, forward strand.
TCCTTCCTGCACTCACTAGCAAATGCACCGGTGTGGTTCCAGTTAGCGTCTCATAAATCTGTGATCTAATTAATTACATCTCCTTTCAAGCTCGCAATGAAAGCAGCAACATCGGCCAGGGTTCTGATGCTGGGCTCTGCTCTCCGATCGGCCTTATGAGCCAGGACGTTGCTGAAAACGTTAATTTAGAGGTTTGCTGGGACCTGCTGAAAATGGTTCGTTCCATCCCCCAAACTCAACTGTTTCCTACTTACTCCTCAATCAGAGGAAACTGGGAGTTCTAAAAGAAATGCACACACACTTCACTTTGAATCTCATTTTCAGTTTCAAGACTCAACTCTGGCAAACCAGCCATTTTTATTGGGTACCTTGTAATACAAGTCTATAAATCAGAATCTCAGGCCATTGCAGGGACTTCCCTCTGCAAGAGATTTGTGGTGTCCATGAGCATCTGTGCTTGGTCAGATGGGTGACTGTCCCTGGCTGGTGTAGAAATCATGGCATCCTGTTGGAGGCCCTGGTACACGGGTTCTGTTGGGTCTAATGTGGTTTGCCTAATGAGCTATTTGTCTTGTCCCAGATGACATCTTGTTGCTTCAAACTGTAATGAGATGCCAGGCAGATTGAACTGATTGGCATTGATGGATGGGCTTGTTGAAATGTTGCCTCGCTCTCCTTCCTATTCCAGCTCTGCGGGGAGTGTGGGCTTGGGGGCTTTGTCTCTCCTGGGCTGCCCAGCTGTAATCGCATTAACAGAACGCCTCTGCCAGCCTCAGGTGTCAGCGGGAAGTTCTCAGCTAATCCGGCCATTCGTCTTCAACGGCCAGAACTTGTGCTTAGTGTCAGTCAGGGCCTTTGTTCACAGCTTTGATCTCAGACTGTGTGTCAGGAGAAGCAGCGTCTGTGCTGAGTTATGTGTGGAAGAGGGTAGGGGCCAGACTTCTGAGGCAGGTCCGGCTGTCTCCCCAGCATCTCTGGTCAGGCACTCAGCTGTGAGAGCAAAGGAAAAGATGGATTTCGGCTTCTCAGTATGTGGGTGCGTGCCCCCACCCCACTTCATAAGCCCTTTGGGTGGGGATGCCGACATGCCAGAGGATGTCAGTACCAGGACACCTGGCCACTTATTATTCACCACCTGAATACATCAATCATAATTAATGTTCAGAAGGAAGATAGATTAAGGCACTGCTCAATTTTTTTAAAGCAGCCTTTTTTGTGGCTTTTCTGATGAAGAGAACTTGGAAGGTTATAGGTGACCAGACCATTATTTTCTGCATGGATTCCATCTCAGGGATTGAATGTCACCTGGGGGGGAGCCCCTGGAGGAGGGGGAGAAAAGATAAGCCCACAAGAAAATTTCATTTAATTCAATTCCTTCAAATTAAAGACATTGAAGAGGATGTATCATGGCTGAGACACTGTGCTAAGCACTGGAGATCCGCAGACAAAAGCAAAGCAGTCTTTGCATGTAAGGAGTTGATGTTCTACTGTGGGGAGCCACGTGGAGGCCAATACATAAAGATGAAATGTGAAGGGAAAGACCAGGAATCTTAGTTGGGGATTATTAGGGGCCCTTTAAGGCGAGTGGAGAGTTTAAAGGAGTGGACCATAGGAGACTATCAGCCTTGGGGATTACCCAGAGATACTACAAGCTAACGTTCTTGAGAGGGAAGGACAGGAATGTTGACCTGCCTTCTGTTATAGCTGATGTCAATGGTTCCAACTCTCCTCTCTGGCCTTTCTCATCCAGGTCCCCTGGACTGCTTCCCCAGTAAGAAAGCTTATCTTTCCCCCACTCTCAGTTAATCCTGAATCTGCCCATTTAGGTCACTGTTGTTTTCCCCATTGGAATATAAATTCCTGGAAGGTTTTGTCTTTTACTTGTGCCTGGCACCTGTTAGGAGCTTGCTAAATGTTTGAGGGCTGCCTGTTTAATGTGGAATGATTTTCCAGGACATGAGATGGACCATCAGATTAATTCATTGCTTTATTTTCTCAGAAGATCTCAAATGAATCATTGACAATTGAGTAATTCTCCATCAGATTTCTAATGTGACTTTTCTTTTAAAAGATGCACTTCTTTTTACGTAGGGTGTGAAATAGTTAGAGGTTAGAGGTTGGTCTCTAGAATTAGGAAGACATGGGGTCAAGCACTGCCCCTAACGCAAAGTATACTCACTCTGGAATTGGAAGGGACTCCACAAGTCATCTGCTCTAACCCTCTCATTTTACAGATAGGAAACTGAGGTCCAGGAATGCTAGATGTCTAGGAAAAGGCCACAGAGGTGGCGCAGTGTATAGAGCACCAGCCCTGGAGTCAGGAGGACCTGAGTTCAGATCCTGCCTCAGACACTTGCCAACTTACTAGCTGTGTGACCCTGGACAAGTCACTTAACCCCAGTTGCCTTACCGCCCCCCAAAAGCCCACAGAGGTGGGAACCAAGTATTATGATTCCAGAGGCAGAACTGATTTCCATTGGACTACCCTGCCTCCTCATATGCTAGCAGGGTGACCCTGGAGATGTCATTCAACCCCTCACTGCTCTAGACAACCGAAGACTATAAATTGCATATGAGTTGTCAGTATGCTTTGGTGAAAGGTGTTTCCATCTTGGGAATTCTTCACTGTGATGCAATCATGTATGGACCTAAAACTATATTTTTGAGCACGCACATATACACACATACACATAAGCACAAACAAATGCAAAGACATGTTCATAGGCACATGCAAACCTTTGGTAGATTTTTGCCTGAGTTAAAATTCACATGATTTTGTTTTCCATTGTTTTCTGGCCTGGGATTAGCTCCCAGCAGCATCCAAGACACAACCAAGGAAATTAAAGAAGGAAATGGTTCATTTTTCACACCTCTTTGAAAAAATATTTAACTTCTCATTCCAAGGAGCCTAGAGGAGGTCTCAGATTCCTCAGTAGGTAGAACAGCAACTCCCAAGCCTAAAGACCTGATAATAGATGGAGTTTAAATGATCAGTCAGCAGAATGAATTGATGGGTTTGAAGGGTAGAGACTGCAGCAGCCAACCAGGGAAGGTATTCGGACTGCTGAGAAGTCTGTTGGCTCTGATTCAGTGACTGCAAACCTGGTGCCTTTTTTATGACTAGTAGCCAGGGAATTGTAAATGTGGCTCGATAGGTAAGGACAGTTTATTTTTGATAGGCCTAATATATTAGAGTTACTAACTAGCAGGTGACCAGCAAGCAAGAATTCTAGTCATGTCTCTAGGGTACCACTCTTCTGTTGTTATGAAAGCAAACATAGACTTCCTTTGAGCTGGCAGACTGGGGTGCCATCAGTCGGGGGCTGAATTTCTCAGGCAACCAAATAACATAAATGATATGCATAGAAGTATGGACCAATGAATTATCCATGCACCAATGTATCACATTGAGGGGATATTATCTTATTTTCTGTGACTTTCTTTGTTGTATGGATTTTAATTTCAGTACTATATAATCTTTACATAATGAAGCTAGATGTCCCCCCCAAAAAAAATAGATGAAAGATTAAATGCACACACCAATAAATGGCAGGGAAAGCCAACTTACCACAGATGGGTAGATTTGGATAATCTAAAATTTTCCCATGGATGTTTACTAGAATAAAGGAAACTTTAGACAGATCTTTCTCTAATTATAGATCTGTATTTAGGCACATGTGTTTACACACACATGCAATATGTTTGTGTACTCAGAACAATCTCTATCTATTTTGAAGTAAACACAAGGCATTTATAAAAGCACAACCCACAGCAAAACAAAACAAAAATCCCCCTCATTTTGGGGTGTCATGAACTCAAAATGTTGATGTTTGAATTTTTTTTTAAACCCAAACTAAATCTTGAAGTCTGCCCTTAATTTAATTCTATCTAAAGCTAAAACTCATTAGTGGCTCTCTGTGCACATCAGTTCTGGGCAAGCATGAAATTAAATCAAAGCCTTCTTTATGACAAGTGTTTGGGTCTTTTTTCCTTAATTGAAACCTGGGTTTATGCTAGAGGGAGAGGTATTGCTATTTTCCTTATAAACATTCTTTTGTTCTCTTAGTTTGGATTAAGAACTTTCAAAATTCAATGTGGCTTCTGGGCTACTCATTCTCATACTCCCTAAAAAGCTTCCCCAGGTTGAAGGACAATCTGTGGGTCAGCCCCTACTTAGAACCAAAGCTCATGAGTCCCTATCTATTTGTTGCTTTTTTAATCTTCCAATGATCTTGACATCGATTCCTGGGACAATTCTAGAAAGGGCATTGAAAGAGATGGTTGATGAACATTTAGAAAAGGAAGCAATGACTTCATCAAGAACAAGCATACCAGATAAACCTCCTTTCCTTTTTTGGACAAGATTACTAAGCTAGGAAATGTGGGGGATGCTGTGGCTATAGTTTACTTACACTGGAGTCAACCTTAGGATGAGTATCTCATGCTATTCTTATGGCCAAAATGGACAGATATTAAGTAAATGATAATATAGTCAGAAGGGGTCAGAGCTGTTTGGATGACTGAGTGATTTGGATCAGTGTGATTGGTAATTAACATTTCCATGGCAATGTGACAAGAGGTCCTCCTGTACTCTATCAGACCACATGTAAAGTCTTATGCTCAGTTCTGGGTGCCAGGACTTAAGGAAGACATGGAGAAGGTGGAGAAGGTCCAAAGGAGAACAACCAAGATTGTGAAAGATCTTAAGTTCATATGAGGATCAGTTGAAGGACTAGGTGAATTTATCTTGGAGCAGAGAAGATTCAGGGAACACAGGGTAGAAGTCTTCAAGTATGTGAAGGAAGTGGCAAGAAAAACCAATTTAGATTGGATGTCAGGAAAAACTTCCTCATAATTAGAGCCATTCCAAAGTGGAATGGTGAGTTCCCCTTCCTTGGCGGTACTCAAACAGATTGAATGGCCACTGGGCTGGTATGTGAGAGTGGCCATTCTTTTGGTGTGGGGGTTAGACCAGATAGCTGCTGAGCCCCTTTCACCTCTCACATTCTGTGATGAGAGGGAGGGGCACACATCCAGGGCACACAGAGAGCAGGGAACATAAATAAAGAAGAAGCTGCCTGGAGCTTGTGTGGCCAGGGCAGCCAGAGAGGCGACAGGCACGGTCAATGCCTACACCTCTTCCACTGGCAGTCCTCTGAAGATGGCATGGTGCTCTCTGAGGGTCTCATGTCTCTGTTCTCTGCTGCACACATGTGCTGCTCAGGCATTTCTCTGCTGAGACGAGTTTGATGTTTCCAGCTTATGAGCTTCATCTCTCTAGGACAACTGGCAATTTCTGTTCCTTATTGCTAAAGTTCAGTTATTAGTCTCTCCCTAATGTGGTCAGACTGACAGCTGTTTGGTCATAGATAAAGCTCAGAGACTTCACCCTCAGCTAAGGGACAGGGGAACAAAAGTCAGGGAGAGAACCCTGCAGGGCAAGATTATCTTCTCTTTTATCTTCCTCTTGGATGCTAAATCAAAGTTGTCCCTGACAGTTATCTGATTTGGGGTTAAAACCCCCCCCCCTTTAACTCTCATTTTAGCCCTTGTGGGTAGTTAGTTTGCTATAAACCTACAGCTGGGGTCTCTGCCAAAGAAACCCCATAGGTTGGGGGAGATCCTTTTTGGATTTTGCATACAAATCAGTCTGAGACAGGACACATGCTAAGCAAAGGAGGCAGAGCCTTTGACATCCTCTTGTCTGGCCCACTTTTTGCATCTTCATTGTGTATATCAGTCCACAATAAAACCAGACAAAAAAAACAATCAAAACACACACTTAGCTTCCCCTACCCACCCATACTTTGGCCTGTGAAAAACCTCTCTGTCTCCCTACGTCTAGATGAAGTTTCATTTTAGCAACAAATTTGATGTGTGTGACAAAGCGTTGTAGACAATCAGATTAAGTGAACTCTAGGAGTCATCCTCATAAGACCAAGTGCCCCTGCATTCTCATTTGTCTGCCCCCCTGGGCTAGTCATTCCTAAGTAGGCTAAGGGGGGGGGGATGTACCTGTGTGATGATCTTTTGATGGCCACCACACAATCCCTAGTTATCTTGTCAATTGAGCATCACTTTGGTAGACATAGCAAGGAGGCCTGGAATCAAAGTATGCCAGAGGGGTCAACTGTGCTCTCTTACCCAGAGCAAGCGATTTGTCATCTGGGCATCCTTAGGGTAATTGATGATGCTTTTTACTGCCAGGGATAGGGCAATTTTGAAGAGCCAGAGCTCTGGACGGCCTCCCACTGTAGATCACAGGGGGAGATATTTGGAGGATTAAGAAGGCAGAGATAAAACTGGGAGCAGCCTGTGTGTTTTATTGGACAGATGGCAAATAAATCGCTTTCATCCTTCAGGGCTCACTACTTTGCAAACAATTAGCTACATGTGTTTTTAAGAAAGATTAAATTTAGGCATGCAACTCTTTTCCATTCATTCCTTCAACAAGTATTCCTTTATTGCCTACTATGTGCAAGGTATTTTTACTTGGTGGCAAGGGCACAAAATTAAAAATGAAACAATTCCCTTCCTCAAAGATCTTACGTTCTGTTAAAGGAAAATAGATACATATATGCAAAAACAATTAAAAAGAAAGACTTGTATTTTAATTGGCATGGGAAATGACCAGTGAGGAAACTTCTGTAACTGATAGTAATCAGCAGCTGCAAACTAGAGGATGCAAAAAACACAGCTAATTTTAGACCCCACTAAGACTTTTAGGACATACTGAAAACTCAGGTCACTTTTTTCCTCAGTGAGCTTGTCCAGGGCTGCTTAAATTTTTTCCACCTGCAACGCCTTTTCATCCGAGAAATTTTTACGTGAGCCCAGGTATATAAATATGTAAACTAGGCTTGCAAATTAAACATTTGTTGTCAAATTTTTCGCTACCCCCACATTCAGTTATATGACCCCATGTGGGTTCCTGACCCACAGTTTAAGCTTTACTCTATGTAACACTCTGCATTGCTGGATGGAGTTTCCCCTAGTGATGAAATCACAGATTCTCTGTATCAATCCTTGAAGGAAGCTGGAAGGAAGGAGGAAGTCTATTCCAGGTGTGAAGGATACCTTGTTCATCAGGAATGTCAGGAAGTCCAGCTTGGCTAGAATATAGAAATGCATGAAATCCAGCCTCAGACACTTGATACTTACTAGCTGTTTGACCCTGGGCAAGTCACTTAACCCCTATTGCCCTGAAAAAAAAACCCAAAAACAAACAAAAAAAGAAAAAGGAATGCATGATGAAGAGTGGTGGGTGGGAGCCTGAAGAGCCAGACTGCGATAGGCCTTAAGCGCCTAACAAATGGAGGAGACTCAATTTTGTTCCAGAGACAACTGAGAACAATTTGAGATTTTTGAGAAGGGGAATAACATATGCTCAGGGAACTGTTTATGGCAGTGACCTGAAGGACTTGATAGAGAGTGGAGAGACTTGGGGCAAGAGAACAATTCAGAGGTTATTGGGAGAGTCTCTGATCTCTAGGGGCTTAGGGATCTATCCCAAGGTACTAGAATCCTTTCTCTGTTTCCTGTGTCACCAGAAAGATTCTGACCTCATATTGAAGAGGGTCTTTTGTCCCTCAGCTCACACACAGAAATGCCTGGCTGTGTTCTTCAGACCTTCTTGGTTCTGAGTTTTTCCAGTGGGTGCCAGGGGATGCTCATTTTATGTCTAGCTTTTGGGATTCATAAGAAAGCGGCCGGAATTCCTAGGCACATTATTCCCTATTCATGACAATTGCTCTTTTAGGTATAAATGGTTCCCTATAGGGAACTGAGTATTGGAGGAAACAGGCCAAATCAAAAAAGCTCTTCACACACAAAGGTAGAGAATGAAAGGAGAGCTGAAATAAGGAGGCTCTGGCTATCAGATTAAATGGTGATGCATAGAAATCTCTTTGTCACCAGTAACTCACCTGGCACACTTCCTCCTAGCATCTGAGTGGCTCAAGAAAAACCGAAGGAAAGAATCACGGGACAGTGTGATGCCTAAGGCCATATTGGCCGCTAGGAGGTGCAATGGGCCAAGCTTGTAGTCAGGAAGACCTGTACAGTCTTCAAATCCTGCCTCAAACACTTATAACCCTAATATGTATAATGAGGACTAGACTTGGCGGTCTCTATGATACCATCCAGCTGTCAATCTCAATTTGTAGTAAGGGGCTGTCACCCACATTCAGGTGTTGTCGTGAGGCTTTAAGGGAGTCAGGATAGAATGTTCCAGTTTCTTCTCCCCCCACCATTCTCTAAGGGTCAAGTCAAGTCACCTCTATTAGCCTTGGTTTTCTTATCTGTTGAATGGTAACAACAATATCTGTAAGTGCCCACTTCATAAAGTTTTTGTCAGGCTCAAATAAAATGATATATTTGAAACCTTTGTCAACTTCAAAGCATTATGTAAACATTATTCTTGCAAAAAAAAAATCCTTATAGGATCATATATTTGAGCTGGGAAAGCTTTTAAAGTCAGTCAATAAACATGAAGCAACTACTGTATGTCAGGCGCTAACCTAAGAGCAGGGGATACAAAGAAAGGCAAAAGACAATCCCTGTTCTCAAGGAGCTCACTGTCTAAAGGGTCACCTCCTCTAAAGTTTTCATTCTACAGAGGAGGGGACTTGTCCAGGGTCACACAGGTAGTACCTGAGAGGGGCACGGTCTCATCATCTTTACCATTACTTGGCTTTGAAGAAGTCACCCTAGCCGGTTGTAAAACAGAGCTAGCAAGGTAAGGTTACAAAGCTGAGATGTTGGATGTTCTCATGTAATCCACCCCAAGACCTGGTGAAGTAACAACAGCCATAACAACCACAATAACAAGAGGAAGAAAAAGGAGGAAAAGAATAGTGGCTCCCTTCAAACACCTTTTGGTCTAATAAAGGAGGAAGAGCTATGTGTATACATATGTGAATATGTAGAGTATTGTTATTACCACTGCCCTCAAGGCTCTTTGTCTACTAGACTCTACTGACAACAGTAACTGATCTCTTCCTAGACCTCTGAGACTCACTCCACACTTTCTCTACCCCAACCATCTGAGGTGATACTATTCTGCATATACGTATAGATGTATATACCACCTCTTCCATCAGAATGTCAGCTCCGTGAGGATAGAGACTCTTTTGTGTTGACTTGGTGTGTCAGTGCTTAGCACAGTTAATGCTGATTGGTTGATTGATGGTAATATCTAGCATGTATCCAGGTGTTTTGGCTTTGGAAAGTACTTTGTATACATTGTCTTATTGCCAAGGGTAAGACAACAAGTCAGTGACTGAGTCAGGATTTGAAACCAGGTCTCTGACTCCAAGCCTGGTACTCCTAAAGAAACAAACTCAGAGTGGCACAATGCCTTGCTTAGTGTCCTAGAGTTAATGAGTGGCAGAGGTGTGATTTCTACTCCAGGCATAATAATTAAGAGTGGAAAGGGACCTTTTGAGATTATCTCATCTAATATACTCATTTTATAGGTGGGGAAACTGAGGTTCATTGATTTGCTCAGGCTTTGTTTTGTTTTTTAAGTAATAACCAAGATTAGATTTAAATGAAATCATCAAAGAATAGTAGCAAGAGCATTGATACTGGAGTCAGAAGACCTGGGTTCAAATCCCCCTTTTGATGGGATGATAAACTAGTCTCTTAGCCTCTCCAGACCTCAGTTTCCTCATTAGTAAAATGTGGGGCTTATGGGGCAGCTAGGTGGCACAGAGGGTAAAGCACCAGTCCTGGATTCAGGAAGACCTGAGTTAAAATCTGGCCTCAAACACTTGACACTTACTAGCTGTGTGACCCTGGGCAAGTCACTTAACCTTCATTGCTGCGCCAAAAAAAAAAAAAAAATGTGGGGCTTATCAGTGATCTCTAAGGTTCCTTCCAGGTATTGACCCTATTGGACTTCCAACTATGTCCTTTCCACTCTTTTGAGGGCAGCGAATATTTTGTCTTTGTATCCTGAGCTCCTTGCCGAGTGCTCAAAACATAGTGGGTACTTAATAAATGACTGTTGATGGATTTCTTTCCACTCTATCATGCTTCTCTCCAGAAGCTGACTGTAGTAAATGTTCCCAAATAGTATGACAATGAGTTTCTTCCTAGCTCCCAAATACTACAGGGCAAGTCATGTAACATCTGTAAAATAAGGGGGTTGGGCTAGATCATGGTAACATTGTATCATAGACTGGGAGCTGAGAGGGACCCTAAAGACCACCAAGTCATGGGGTTATAGACACGTGGGTTTAGAGCTAGAAGGGACCTTGGTTATCCAGTCATTTCAATCATGTCTGATTCTTGGTGACCCCATTTGGGGTGTTCTCAGCAAAGATATTGGAGTGTAGTGAGGCAAACAGGGTTCAGTGACTTGCCCAGGGTCACACAGCTGGTAAGTGTCTCAAGCCAATTTGAATTGAGGCATTCCTGACTCCAGGTTCCATGGTCTATCCCAGCTGCCCATAAGGGACTTTAGACACCATCAGGTCCGCACCCCTTCTTTGACAGATGAGGACATGGAGGCACATATACTCAGGTTAAGTGACTCATCCATCAGCTAGTTGTTGTCCAAGGTAGAATTTGAATAAAGTTCTTCCTGACTGCAAATCCAAGGCTCTATCAATTATGCCACACTACTTAAACAAATACTGGCTCGGAGTAACTTGAATTTTTTTGACCCTTTGGTCCATTTTAGCTCTCAATCTAAGATCCTCTGATTCCTACAGTCGTCCCATTCACCCAAGGCCTTGTGTTTCTTTCTTTAAAGGTCCTAAGCAAGAACACGATGTTTCCTGTTGCAATCTTTATCTGTAGCCTTGAGTACCACATAAGGGATGGAGCCAATTTAAGGGCTGCCCCTCCCTTGGGTTCTCTATCAGAGCCCTGAGATTCTCTTGAAGACTGTGTTCAATCTTGCATTTCACTCTGCCATGGGAAGTGGGGGGCGCTCCACATTAAGTCCAAAGGTTCTTCCTGAATCCTCAAAGCATGTTGGGTTGGGTACCATGTGGGAACAGCTTTCTCCTGCAAGGCCAATTTCCCCCTTCCCCCATCCCAGGGATCCCCAAGCATTTCCTGAGTCAAGCAAACCGTGCCGAAACATGATTTTCCTTTAGAGTTTTCAAAACAACTCAGGTGCAGCCCAAGCCTGTACGGCTTCCCAAACAGAGACAAAAGTAGAGTATTTAGCCGTGGGTGGGGTGGGGACAAAGTGGGAGCCAAAGGAGAGGATGGGCCAAGAGCTGCCTTTCTGGACGCTTCCTCTCTGTCCTAATTCCAACTGTGTGGTAAGGCCTTTTGTGTGGGTGTACAGAAAAAAAGCAAAAAACCCCCCAAAAACCTGATTTATTATTTTAAAATCAACCCCACTTTGCTTTAAAGAAGCTTAAGCTGGATGAGAGGGGTAACTAATCAAATCAAAGGCCTTTATTGGTAGTAAAACATGATTTCTTACAATTCAAGGGAAATGAGATTGGGTGGAGGCTACCCTCTGCATTCCTAGGCTGTGCACACACAGCACCCAACAAAACCCAGATAGAAGGAAATAAGGTCAATTATCTGGAGCTAGAGGGACCTCAGAGATCATCTAGTCCAGCCTCCTACATTTTACAAGTAAAATGATTTTCCGGAGTCGCACACGTAATCAATCATAGATCTCAACTGGGAAAAGAGGCCTCAGGAGACACCTCAATCAAACCCCTCGATTTACATATGAAGAAACTGAGGCCTAAGGAGGAAAAGCAATTTACCCAAGATCAGGCAGTTGATACAGAAGCTGGGATTTTAACTCAAATTCAAATCAATTCCAGAAGCATTTTTGAAAGTTTTGCTTTTATTGATATCTTTTGATTTTATATAATCTAGATTTCCACTTGCATCTTTTCTCTGTTCACTCCCTGAGAACCACACATTTTTTTAAAAAGGAAATAAGGAAAAGAGAAAAGGACGAAAGAGGGGAAGAAATAGAGAAATAAAGGAGGAAAGGAAGGAAGAAAGGAAGGAAAAAAGAGAGGGAGGGACAAAAGGAAAATAAGGAAAAGAAAAAAAGAGAAAAAATTTGGGAGGGAGGAAGAGAAAAAAGATTAAAAGGAGAGAGGAAGGAAGAGAGAAAAATGGGGGAAAGAAAGATAAAAGGAAGGAAGAAAAATCAATGGATGAAAAAGGGAAGAGAGAAAGGAAGGGAGCAAGGCATGGAAAAAGGAGAAAGAAAGACAGAAAAGAGAGAGAAAGAAGGGAGGAAAGAGAAAAAAGAGAAAAGAAAAGAAAGAAGCAAGTAAAGAAGTGAAAGAAAAATGAAAGGGAGGAAGGGAAAGAATGAATGAAGTAGGGAGGGAAGAAGGAAAGAAAGAAAAAAAAGGAGGGAAGGAGAGAGAAAGTGAAGAATAAACTGATCAACACAGAAAATATCTGACATTTTATGCTCTGTTCCACACCTGTTGATCCCTGTCAAGGGACCTGTCCAGGAGCATTCATTAATCACTTATTGTGTGCTAGGCACTGTGCTGTCTACTGGGGAGGCAAAGACAAAAAGTAAAGCAGCTCTTATCTTCCAGGACCTTACAATACATTGCTTTAAAAAAGCCTGTGGATTGCCTTCTCTACTAGTGGTAAGCAGCAGGCAAAAAGATGAGATAGTAAATGCAAAAGAAAAGACAATGGGGTGGGGGGACCCAGAAGGGCATTATGGAGGAAGTGGCAGATTCTCTGACTCCAAACTCAATTATTTTGGTGCTCCCAGAGGTTTTGCATTGACAGAGATCACACTGTTCCCATTCTCTTCACACCAGGGCTGGCATTATTCAAGTATATCTAAAATATCTCCTCTCATCCCATTCAGGACTGGAAGTCAAGAGGTTCAGCCAGATGATAGATATACATATGGCATTGTAGTGTGTGTGTGTGTGTGTGTGTGTGTGAGTGATTTCCCCCGGAATCTGAAAAGAGAAAACAACTCTCAACCTGTTACCATGTCATGTAAAGGATGCTATTTTCATGCTGGGCTAATGTATTTTTAAGCCATGCAAAGATAGGCACGTCATGGAATCGGTGCTCCCCGTTGCTATGCTTCCCGGGTAATGTATGCGGGCTGAGGGGGCTGGACTCTCTGCAGGTAGAAGTGTGGCCTGAAATGTTGGCAGCAGTGAAGGGTATAGCTCGTGTGTGTGTGTGTGTGTGTGTGTGTGTGCGCGCGCGCGCGCGCGCGTGTGCTTGTGCATGTAGCAAAGCACAGCATGAGGCATGACTCTTAAGAGTGGGGCAGAGCATAGCTTACATGGATGTTTTCAAAGTTCCTTCGTGTAATGGCTCCATCTTTACCACAGCCATGCTCTGTGCTTATCCCGATGCCCTCACTTCCCTTTCCTCTTTGTTCCTCCTGTGGTACCTCTCCACTTCAAGCCCTCATCCCTTCTGGCTTAGACTATTGTAATAGTTTCTGACTATGTCTCTTTGCTTCAGGTCACTCCCCTCCAAGCAGTCCTCCACACAGCTGCCCATGTGATGTTTCTAAAGGACAGGTCTGACTATATCACTTACCACCCCCAAATCCTTCAATGGCTCCCCATGACTTCTAGAATAAAATATCAATCATCTTAGTATTCAAAACCCTTCACAATCTGTCTCCGACCTACCTTTCCATATTCACTCCAAATGAGTGATTTTCACACCCTCTGCATTCCAGCCAAATTGCACCAATTGCTTGTTTGCAAAAAGGCCATTTCTATTCCCTCTGTATCTTTGCCCAGTCTGTGCCCCATGCATGCCCTCCCTCCTCACTTCCATCCTTGCCATTTTAGCTAGATTTAGGATTACTTTCTACAAGAAGGCTTTTGTGATTCTTCCCATTGTTAGGATTTTCCCAATCTCTGCCTTTCCTTCCTATTTGCTTTGCAGATTCTGTCTATTTATATTCTGTTTACTTGATGCATCCCACCTAGTGGAACAGGAACCCTGGAAGACAAGGACAGTTTTCCTTTTTGTCTCCCGGTCTAGCACGGTACCCTTTTATTTGTTCTTCTTTCTATCAGGATTTCTGATTTATGCGATTTACAATGTTTAGGGCACAGAGAAGCTCGGTGATTTGCCTAGGGTCACACAGTTAGTAAACATGTGAGGGGATATTCCAACCCATGTTTTCTGATTATAGTCTAGGGCCCTATCTATCATCCCACACTGTCTCACTTTATAAATCAAAGAACAGATGGTAAAACAGAAGTAAAGTGTCTTACACAAAGATACACAGCTGGTAAGCCATGGAGCTAAGACCCTCCTGCAGTGGGAAGTAAACTCCATCCTGCAGAAGGTAAGCTCACTGAGGGCAGACTGTTGTCTTTTTATCCCCATCATCCAGCATGGATGGTGCCTACCATGTAGTAGGAATCAAGAAATGCTCTGTCAGATTTCACTGTCTTTGTACTGTGGAGCTTGGCACTCTCTTGGCTTCTGGACTATAAGTGCTTGGGAACTCCACTGAGGTGAAATGCCACAATGCTTCTATCTTCTTCAGTTCCTCTGACAAGTTCATTTGCCTTCACCTGCTTTCTCCCCCAACACTAGTCCTCTTGCCTTTGCCTTGGTACAGGCCTTGTGCAAAAGTCCTCTTGGGAGGGAGATTTACCTTTTCTGCAACAGCCCTAACTTCAGAGCCTGCCAGGTAAAGGTTGCCTCCTCTCTTGAAAACCCTTTCTGTTTGGATCACAACAGGCAATTGAAAAGGAAAGAATGAATGGAGTCATTCTGGCTGATTGGCATCAGGCATTCAAGCCCACCCTCTTTTTCACCCTCCTTCTGCCCTTCTCCTTCCTTTTCTCTCCTCTTGGGTGCCCTCTTGTTGTTTCCTTGTTTCCCCAGTGGTGGCCAGCATCTGAGACTTCTGTACCTGCCTACATTGTCAAATTTATTCTAGCCACCTTCATTACCTTTAAAATAATGGGCTAGAAAACAATTTGTGAATAGAAGAAAGGTGCTTATTTTTAGCATCCTGAGTCACAGTAGAAAATTCATGGGGGAGGAGGCTGAGAGGAGCACATCTCTCCAAAGAATGCCTGTGAGAAGAAAAGCCGCAGCAGGGCTACCTGACGAGCAGCAGTGGAAGCATGGGTTTGGCTTGGGGAGGGCAGGGTGCCCCCCAGTTAGGGTCTTTGCTTCTTGAAGGCAAGAGGGAAGAGGGTTAATGGAGAGAAGAGCTCGCATTTCTGTGGTGTGGGCTGCAGGCAGCGTGTGCCTTCCTCGGGGAATTCTTTAAGAGAGGATATAGTCTTGTATTTATTTTGGCCCTTAGTGAAAGTGACTCATATGTTCTCTCCATACAACAAATAATGCAGTTGTGTTTGAAAAATCAGCTATTTTTAGCTCTGTTTTCAGAAAGAAGAAAGACCGCACACAGAAGGGTTGGGGGGGAAAGGGGGGAAGGCCATGGGGAGCCAGGAAAGTGCTGAGCTCTGGGGATCAGTCCCAGCTTTGACCAGGAGGTTTTAAAGCATTTATGGAGAAGCAGGGCTGCCTTGGAAATAACCCTTCTGTCTACAGTTTTGGGGGGTAGGCTGGGAGGGGGAGAAAAAGACTCAACAGGTCCTTATGGAGAGGGGGAATGGGACATTCACTTTTTCAAGTGACTTTAGGCCATGGGGCTCCACCAGAAGTACAGCTAAGTCCCAGGACAAACCAATATTTCCCAACCTGGTTTTCAACATGGCCTCAGATTGTGGGGTTCTGGGACCACTTCTAGGTCTTAACCACTCAACCTAGGATTCCAGTAACTTCACTCATTTCTTATTCCCACTGCCATCACCCTGAGTGACTCTGTATAAATCTTCTCCATCTCTCTAAGCCTCAGTTTCTCCATTTGTAAGGTAGAGATGATATTTGCAAAAACAGTGTTATTTTAAGGTACTTTGTGAATCTTAGAGAACAATAGAAATGTGATCACAATAACAAAAAATACTTATTGTTTTAATGAATATGAAATCCAACTATTTCCTTTGTGATCTCTTTAATTTTAGACTTGCTTTAACAGCACAATACCATAATATGCTAATATTATCATGATTGTTAGTATTCGTACACTTAGCACCTAGAATACACTGTGCCATCATTTTCTTCTCTGTCCAGCCCATTGTGAACATTAGGGTCATAGTCCTAGAGCTGGAAGGGATTTCTAAGGCCATCCAATCCATCAGATCATTTCCTTGCTCGAAAACAGTCAGTGGGTCCATTTTCCCTGGTTCATGAGGCAATGGATTCAACACATCCTATGATCTGACTCAGTCCCCAGTTGTGGCCTCCTTCTTGCCACTGTGATCTTACAGAGGTTACTTACTTAACTAAGGGGTTACCCACCTCAGTGTTTAACAGAGGTTACTTCACTGATAGATGAAACACTTGGTTTCCTCATTGGGAAAATTAATGGGTGAGACCAAATCAGAGCTTTTAAGCCCCCTTTGTCATCCCCCCTTTGGCAGTTGGCAAAGCCTTTGGATTCCATCCATCTCAGAATCATGCTTTTAAATGCACAACATAAAATATATAGAATTATCAAGAAAACAAATAATGTTAGTGAAAATAAAGATGCACAGAAGCCTCCAGGTTTAAAACCTCTAGATTAGATGAGGATAACTCACAGTTTTATAATGTTTCAAGGATTATGACAGACTTTATAAAAACAAACAAACCTTTGAGGGAAGTTTTTTAGAGTGCTGTCCATTTCATAAATGACAAAACTGAGTGTCAGAGAAGTTAAGGGAAGTCACACAAGTAGAAGGTTTGAGAGCTGAGAGCACTTCTCCTGGCTCCAAGTTGCCCACCCTTTCTGCCACCACATGATGCCTCTAAGGGTCCCACCTAACTCCAACATTCCATGGCACCATTGCCATTGCCTTGACTTCCACCGAGCCCATATAGAAATTCTCCCCATCTACTCCAAATGGACTGTTTTCTGCTTGTTCCTGTCCAGTCCAAGTAGCATGATTGACTCTTCCCGGCCCTCCCCATTTACTCTGCACCACTCCTCTCACACTGTGGTCACTTTTAGGGGCAGGCAGGGCCTATCTTGTGCTATTGATCCTGCATAGTGTTTGCCCTAGAGCAGGAGCGTAGTAACTGTTTTTGACTGACTGACTTTTAGTAAAGCTGTCAATTGATTGATTGATTAATTGATCAGCGATCTAAAGCTGCTCATCCACCTTGAAGGCCCAGTATGATCCCATGCTACTATGTAGTCTTTGTAGCCTCTCCCCCTGCCCTCACTTGTGCTCGCTTCTCTGAATTACTGCCTCAGCCCCCCTTAGAATCTTAGGTTGTTAGCATTTTTTGTGCACGTGCCTCTGTGAAGGCAGACACCAGCTCATCTGAATGCTTCGAATCTTTTCCAAGGCTTACAAACAGATAATAAGTACTTGCTGTGGAGCTTATACGGGCTAAGACACTCCAGGTGGACACAAGCAGTTAAAGAGAGCTTTGGTCAGACTTTGTGGGGTGTTGTGGTCCTATTGCCTTATTAAACACAGGCTGTTGCAGGAATCACTTAAAAAACATTGATTAGGACTTCCTTTGCTCCGAGTACTGCGCAAACTTCTGGGGACACAAAAACAGAGGCACTGCTTATGCTCAAGGAGCTTATAACTGAATAGAGGAAACAACACATGTGGGCAAGTTTTAGAAAGCTGATTTTACAGACATTTCATACCTTCCAAAAGCAATTTTACATAAAGTTTGTGCCTTCTGAGGGTTACTGGTATGAGAGAGAATCATAGGATTACAGTGTGGGAAGGAACCTCAGGATCAACTTGGTCCAATAAAAATTGGACCCTCCGCCAGGTCCTTAAAATCTCTGCCCAACATCTTGGCCTCTGCATGGGGACTTCTGCTGGAGAAGGAAGGGCGGCTCCATCCTGAGGGAGCCTTGTTCAATTGTCACGAAGTTCTCCTTGGCATCCAGCTTAAATGAGCCCAATTCTTACTTCCACTCACTGACTTCTGCTAGTTCTTCCCTCTGGTGCCAGCAGTAAGTGGAACATCTCTTTTACCTGACAAGCCTTCAGGTTCTGGGAGGGCAGCAACATTCTGTCTCTTAAGTTTTCTTTTCGATGGGTTAAATTTGCCCAGGCCACTTTTTTCCTCATCTGTAAAAACAAAGAGAAATTTGGACCACTTGAGATCTAAGATCCTTCCTAGCCTCAGACGCTTAGTTGTATGACCTTGGACAGGTCACCTACCCCCCATCTGCCTCATTTTCCTCATCTGCAAAATGAGGGAAATAATAACAGCTACCTCTCAGGATTGTTGTGAGGATGAAATGAGATGATATTTGTAAAGTGTTTCGCAAACCTGGAAGTGCTCTATAAATGCTAGCTATGTTGGTGTTAGATTATTTTGTAACTATATCAACAGCCAAGGAGCTAACTAGTCAGCCTCCTCTGGACACTGTTCTGAAGGCTGGTGCTGAATTAGACTTGGATTCAATGCAAAGGAGACCACAGAAGGGCCCCAGGGAGGGGCACAGGTGTGCTAGGATGATGTCATTAATAAGAAGCTTTATCACTTCTTATTTTGGCAGCTCCTGCATGGTGCTATTGTAGGAAAGAAAATCTGATTATGCCATGGCTTCCTATCTCACATCATGGTTTAAGACAGAACTTATCTACTACAGTGGCTACCACTGGAACCCCAGAAATAATAGGTGTGCATATACACATAAATAATCATACATACACACATATACATGTGTGTACACATATATCTTGTATGTATACATATGTGCACACATATATATGTATATAATTGGCATTTATTTAGGATTTGTTTTTATGAATCTAATATATGTGTGTATGCATGTATACATTAGATCCACATACACATTACATTTCTCCCTTGTAAAAAGCATTCCTTCTGGCCTTCTTTTGGTGACCATAAGGAGTATGTTGAGGTGACTTGTCTGCAGGCCACTGAAGAGCCTGCCCGCCACCTGGGCACTAGCCGTCAGCAGACCACACATAAGTTATTTGTCTTTAATGTCTTAGACGTGTTTCAGTGAAGTTACAATTAGCCCATGGACAATAGAGGACAGGCTGTTAATTTAAAGCTGGACTTTAGGGGTTCCGTGAGGGCTAATTTAGACTAGATTTCAAAAAGTAAATAAACAACAGTCTGCCTTCCCATTAAAAATGAGGGTGTTGGGTTTCTATGTACTTAAGTCTTTAAATAATCTCTCCTTAGCTCTTGCCAGGGGGCCTGACAATCTTTAGGAAGGGGACATCCTTCAGAATCCCATGTTGTATGTGCAGAGGAAGCTAAGCAGTGGGGGTGGTCTTGCCTTTGTTACTAAAGATGGCTGCTTACCCTGTCTCATATGATGTGATTATAAAGTCTGCAGAGTCCATGAAGTCAGGAGAGATAGAAAACACTATATGAGACAGGGTTCAAAGGGATTTTGACAGGCAAGAACATTGAGACAAATTTAGTCTAAGGGTAAATATTAAGGTGTATGCCTTTGCTCAAAAAATCAGCTTTATAAATACAACATTGGGAGGTAGGGCTAGGACAGTAATTCATCTGAAAAGAACACATGGAGGCTTTAGTGGACAACAAATTCCACTTGACTCACCAGTGTAATATAGGATCCAAAAGAACTGAGGTCATTGGCTTTAAGAATTTTTAAGGGTATGACATCCACGAAGAAGAAGATGATTTTTCCTCTATATTCTAGCTGAGAGCACATCTGGAGAATACACTTCGAAGTACAACATATTCCTGGAGGTTTTCCTTTTGGGATCTCTTTCAGGAGGTGATTGGTGGATTCTTTCAATTTCTATTTTACCTTCTGCTTCTAGAATATCAGGGCATTTATCCCTGACAATCTCTTGTAAGATGCTGTCTAAACTCTTATTTTGGTCATGGTTATATTATAGCCATAGGTCAAGGAGGAAATATTGCAAGCAGCTAGAAAGAAGGAATTTAAATACTGTGGAGCTCCCATAAGGATAAAACAAGATCTAGCAGCATCTACATTAAAGGAGTGGAGGTCATGGAATATGATATTCCAGAGGGCAAAGGAACTGGGACTACAGCCTAGAACCACGCACCCTGCAAAGTACAACACATTAAGAAATATATTGAAAAGCCGGAGCATCTAGAGGAAAGCCATCAGGATAGAGAAGGGCCTTAAGTTGCATGGGCATGGGACAAGTCATTTAAACTCTCAGTGCCTCAGGCAACTTTCTAAGACTTGAAATGACAATAGTCACCAACCTGTATCTTTGCAGAAGTTTCCATACTTCATGTCCCTAGTAGCAATGAATCCCAGATGAGTTGGGAAGGGGTGCCACAGCTGGTATGAAAAGAGTTCAGATCTTGGGGTCAAAAGACCTGACCTGTGGTCCCAACACTGATTTTGACTAACTGTAGACAAGACCCCCCTGACCCTGAGCTCCAGTTTCCTCATCCATAAAATGGAACAAGAAGTCCCTATATCCCTTGTCTCCCATGGTGGTTGGGAGGAAACCTTAAAGAGCTGTAAGATTGAAAGGTGCTCCCAAGAATGAGAACATAGTGGATTGCACCAACATCAGAGTTTCTGTGGCTGCATTGGGGCAACATTAAAAGCTCTAGATTTTTCTTTAAAATCTTTCCTCTCTGTAAAGGGACCTTTGGGAACTGAACTCACACACACTGAGAAGTCTAATTTGTGGTGGCAATTTCAGGTTTCCAATACACAGAATGTTTCTTTAATGTAGCCATCAATAATTTAGAAGCCGCCCAGTCTCTTGGGAAATAAACTACATTAGAGAATGCTCTAGCTAAGTCTGGTTTTTCTTTCCAAATACTTCCCAAATACTGGTAATACTGACTCTGACATTTTCAAAATGTGTGGTAGAAGGGAAAATCACTGGATGTGGAATCTGAGAAACTGGCTCCATGCTTCAGAGATGGGACTTGAACTGAGGTCTTCCTGATTTCAAGGTTGGATCTCTATCTACTGTATAACCCTGCCCCTCCTGAGACCCCCTTTTGTCCCTTGGACCTGTGATTTTGTCAGCATAGGGGACTCCTGGCAGGGCAAATTTCAGTGCAGATTGGTAGCCATATATAATTTATAAACAAAGAAAATTGCCTTAGGCTCTGAAAGTTGAAGTGATTCATCCAGAATCCCACAGTCAGTATTTATCAGAGGCGCGGAATGGAAGACAGTATTCAATTCTGGGCATCACAATTTAAGAAGGGCATTAATAAACAGGGGAATGTCCAGAGGAAGGCAGCTTCCTAGTAAAGGGACTCTGCGTGTATGTCATATGAGTTTGAAGGAACTGAAGATATTTAGCCTGGAGAAGAGATGACTCAGAGATAGCTGGCCTCAAGGGTGTGGAGGGACGTCATGAGGAAGAGGGATTAAATTAACCTTGTTCTGTTGGGACTCAGAGGGCAGAACAAAGAGATCCACTGTAGGTTTGATGTCAGGACAAACAACTACTTCCTAATGATTCAGGCTGCCCCAGAGTACAGTGGGCTCCTGGAGCTAAATGTGGTGACTTCTTTTCCTTTAACATCTCCCAGCAGAACCTCAGGCATGTTCTGGTGAAGATTCCATTGGTGTATCTGTTGGAGCAGATGTTGGAGTACAGGCCACTGAGGACCCTTTCCATTCTCAGATTCTCCAATGAGACTGAGAATGTTAGAACACAGCTGTGAGCCATGTTTTTACTCTATTACTCTCTGAGGACGTGGCAGTGAGGTGGCAGTGAATGTTACTAGGTACCATGGGAATTAAAGAAGCCTTCTGAAAGAAGGTGGCATTGAAATTGGACTTTAAAGACTGGACAGTGTTTTGATGGGTAGAGATGGGAAATGTGGATATTTGGGGAAGAATAGTCAGTGTAAATAAAAGCCTGATACCTCCATTACCCTAAAGTAGATGCTGGGTTACCCCTAAGGCATAGAGTGATTAGCTGGAGATGATCCAGTGGAAGACATGGATAGTTAAGGACCTTCATTTGATTACTGGTGGGAGATGGCAATGTGTGACCTTACATGTTGGTCTTTCTAGAATCAAAGAACCCTCTGGGTGGATTGTCTGTCCAACAGTGCTCCAACATCACTACTGCTCCCCACCTTAGAAGGTTGTGAGGACTCTGTGTCCCCCCCGAAATCTAATTCCTGATTGTCCCCCCCACAGTGATTACTCCTAAGAATCTCCCTGTGTTTCTGTACTTCAGTAAAGTTAGGCTCTCAGTGGTCCATATCCCTCCTTCCCTGGGGAACCATTTTGTTGTTGGCCTTGTGACCTTTGTAAAAAAAAAATGCGATGCTTATAGTCCTCTCATTCAAAAGGGAGATGGAATGGAAAACAATGTGTGCACAGAGAAGTGATCAGCAGTATAGAGCCATGGAAAGAGCTGTGGATTGGGCACCAGAGGATCTTAGTTCAAATCCCAGCTCTGTAAGCTCTGGGATCTTGATCAGGATACTTAATCTCTCTGCACATCAATTTGTTTACCTGTAAAAAGATGGGCTTGCCCGAGATGACCTCAGAGATACCTTCTTGTTCCATATCTGTAACCCTAAGTAGATAGAGTCATCTGGGAAGGCTTGCTGTAAGAAAATGAAACCTTGGTGATAATGCACCCAACCAAGCTTCACAAATAGCTGTCAAGCTCCTCCCTTCCCCCCAGCCCAACCCTTCCCCAATTGGGGCCCACTTCATGGTTGAAAAAAAGGGATGACTTTTAGGGTAGGAATTGGAGACTATGAAATCTTGGGTTCCTAGAAAATCACTTGACCTTGAAGTCTAAGGCATTGCTGGTGGCTTTTGGCTTGGGTCCATGTATCTTTTTTAGACCTTGTCACATTTCCCAGTCTCTTGTGTTGGGGAAGTGATGGCTTTGCCACAGGGGCATGTGATTAGACATTCCCTCCTGCTAGGTTCCTGCCAGTCTGGCCTTCTGGTATCCCTGTTGTGGCCATTCCATGACCAGGCCAAACTAGCACCTAATAACCCTTTGGCTGCATTACAGGGATTTTTAACCTGGGTCCATAAACGTGTTTTAAAAATACACATTTTGATAGGTGTATTTCACTCTAATTGGTTTCCTGTGTGATTATATTATTTTACTTTATGTATTTAAAACATTACTATGAAAAAGGTCCATAGGCTTCAACGGACTTCCATGGGGGTCCCGGGCACAAACAAGGTAAAGAATTGCTGCCCTGGCAGGAGTGGTGTCCGGTAAATGAGGCTCCGTGCAAGTGTGGTTCCATTTCATGAACGCTTTTTTTTTTTCAAAGGAGAGAGAGAGGTGTTGTTGCTGAGCTCAGACCCCTTGGACTGTACATATTTCATCCCCAAGTAGATTTTTATGGGAGAGTCATAAACCCCTGCAAACGGGTTTATAATGGAAAATGCAACTTAACCCTCACTGGGGTTGTACCAGTGCACCTTACAAGGGCGCATTTTGGAAACCCCCCAAATCCAGGTTTCCCAAGGGCCACATCCTGGAGAGGAAGGAACGCTATAACCCTTTCATTTACCATAAATACCTGGCCCAGTTTATGATGATTTGATTGGGTTAAAAAAATTTCCCCCCATCTCGATTTTAATAAAGCAACCTACTGGTATAAAAGGATTGCAGCTGGGGCTTCCTGGCCATGGCCCCCTGGTCTCTGGGAGTGAAATGAGCAGCCCTTATTATAGGCTTCAGTTTTTAGAAGCTGGTTAATAAAAAATAATTTCCTTCCCTTTAGACTTGCGCATGCAACTGAGAAACGTCTCCCTGGGTCAGCAGGGAGGCGGTCATTGGGGAACCAGAGGAAAGCTAGACAGAAGGGTGGGGGGCTGGGGTTGTCTCAGCTAACATGTACTTAAAAGAATGGGTGGGGGAAGGGAATGTCTCTTCAGTACCACAGAAAGAGACATTCTCCTTCCCCATCACTTTTCCTTTCTAGAATTCCAGGAGAGCATCCCTGGTCCAGGGGTAAAAGTTGGGCAAAAGAAAAGCTGATGGTACCATGTAAATGTTGTCCACTAAATACAGGACTTGTCCTGTGGGGATCACTCCAGGGGACAGAATCAGAAACAAAGGGGAGAAGATGGAAAAAGACAATTTTTCTGCTGCATAGATGCAAAGCTCCTAACAATTAGAACTGTCCAAATGTGAAATGAGCCTTCCTTCTTTTATGACTTGCTCATCCATCTTGAAAGTTTTACCCAGAAGATGATCTGTCCACTTCTTGAGTGTGTGGTAGAGGAAAATCTCATTCAGGTATGAGTGTGGAAGTCTTTGAGAACCCTTCTGACTTAGAGATTTCATTCCTTTCTCTCCCTTGTCTAGAGATGTTCAGGACATCCTTAATTGATCTATTCTCTTCTGTCCCCAGGGGAAAACTCAAAAGGAAATTGTGGGGAGGTGATGGGTGACTTAATCATAGCATGATGCAATGAGTAGGAAGCATGAACATTTTGATAGATGGCATGACTTCCAAAGTAAATCATCTTTGGGAGGGACAAACTGACCTTTGGCAAGAGAGCATTATCTTGATCAGTGATGAGGAATGAATAGACACCTTCTTGATAGCAATAGGAAGCATAGCCAGAGTTTCTTTTTCATGTTTTCTTCATTCACTCATTCACCACTCATTTCTGAAATCATTATGCCATGTCTGCTATAATTGACATCTACATTTTATTTGTTTAATAAAAAAGTGTAGGGGGGTAGCTAGGTGGCACAGTGGATCAAGCACCAGTCCTGGATTCAGGAGGACCTGAGTTCAAATCTGGCCTCAGATACTTGACACTTACTAGCTGTGTGACCCTGGGCAAGTCATTATATGTCAAGACAAGGTAAATTAGTTTTGTTAACTGTTCTTGAGAAATTAAATTGTCTATCCTAGTCATTGAGAGATTAGCTTCTTTCTTTTACTGTCCTTTTCATTCATGTTATTATAGTCTCTGTGTACATTGATCTTCTGTTCTTTCCTATTTTGCTTTGAATCTGTTTGCATCAATCTTCCATGTTTCTCTGAAGTCCTTACATTTACTATTTCTTACAGCACCATAACATTTCATTTTCCATAGTACCCGCATGTCTCAGAGTTGGTAGGAGTTATTTTATTCTGCTTTCTTCATGACAAACTTGTCATAGAACTGCATTCTTATTAGGGTTTCTTTTTTCTTGTGAGTTTCCTAAAAGGAACTTGCTTAAAAATCTTTAAGGATCAGAGAAAAGTTTCTGAATGCAGCCGGGCTTGGGACAGCCCCGGAATGATGAGTGTCATGAAGGAGAGGGAAAACTTTTCTTGGATGCGATCCATAGCTTCCCAAGTTTTCAGGTAGATAGGGTCCCTCTGGAGAAAGCTCGTCTTCTGAGTGGATTAGCTGACTTCAGCATTCAGGATTTTCCAGGAAGGCATTTATTTGAGGGTAGATTAAGGCCTCTTGAGTATTGAAAGGGGTTTAGGTTGTGGTGGTTCACAGTTGGGGTTTTTTGTCCTTTGAGGGATGGGAAGGTTTTGTTTTGTTTTGTTTTGTTTTGAGAAGTTATAAGGACTTATCTTTTGGCCATGATCCATGAAATTACTACCTAAAGTAGAAAAGTGAGCCTGACTCTCCTCACCTCAGGGTGTAAGGAAGGGGCATCCACAGGGGGAAAGATCCCTTCCTCTCTTCCTTGTGATATTTGGGGAGTAAATGTAGTGCTTATTCCTAGTGGAAGCTTAGGTGAGGCAGGATGGCATGGGTGCTGGGGACCAAGAGGCAACAGTGGATCTGATCTAAATAGCCCAATTCCCAGCAATATCCCAGGGAGGATGCTGTGTCCCCAAACCAAAGGTCAGCATTTTCAGCAACAGTGCCAAACAACCAGAGTGTATGCAGCTCAGGATCAGGAGCACCTGGGTTAGAATTTTTCCTTGGACGCTGACTGGCTTTGTGACCTCTTATGCCTCAGTTTCCTCTTCTATAAAATTAGGGTAATAATAGCATCTACCTTCCAGGGTTGTTAGACACAAATTAATTAACAAATAGGAAACACTTTGCAAATCTTAATGTACCATATAAATAATAATAATAATAATAATAATAATTATTATTATTATTATTATATTATTGTTACTGATTGGGGCTAGACTTCTAAGAGAAAACTTAAGGAGAAGGTATAATAGTTTCAAGTATTAGAAGGACTAACTCTTAAAATTAGAACTAGGCTTTATTCTGGTGGCCTCAGCGGGGCCACACTGATATCTATATACTTCTGAAAAGATGATGGGAAGGGGACCCTGGGAATTGGGTGGGTGGTCCCCTGGAGAGGATTCATGCAAGCACATGAACAAGATTCCATAGAATTGGAAACCAGTGATGGGCATTGCATTGTTAGAGGATGTGTTCTCATCAAGGACTTCATAGACATGTTAGTGTATTTTGAAGAACCAGTCTGACTGTGAAAAGTCCTTCTCTAGATTTTCTGTGGGTACAAAAATGCTGTCTTTATCCTATAATGCAATAAAGTTCCATTTACTTAAGATCTAAATAGGATCCCAGATCTAGAACTTAGGGACCTCAGAAGCCTAGAAGACTAGTACAGTCTAGAAGACTAGAAGATTAGTACAGTCTGTTCATTTCACATATGAGGAACCTGTGAGGAACAGGGCAGGAAAAGGCATTGGTCCATGGGCATGCAGGCAGGAAGTATCAGAGGCAAGATTTTAATCTAGGACCCGTGATTCCAGAGTCCATATTCTTGTTTCCATACTGTGCAATTTTTTTTCCTGACAAAAGTATTTTATTATCTTCCAGCCACATGCAGAGATAGTCCCCAACATCCGTCCATACAAGATTTCCAATCTCAAACCCCTCTCCCTCCCTCCCCTCCCTATACTGTTCAAAATTTGAGCCTCTTTTCGGACGACTTCTCAGCTTAGAATGTGATTATTGATTGGAAATCATGGGAATAAAAAACCCAAAACTTCTTCAGATTGAGGCCAGTCCTTAGTAAAGGTGGTCTGTCTACTGTTGCCACCCTTCCAAATCCCATGCACCTGGGGAAAAAAGATTCCTCCTATATCTATGGGATCTTTTGGGGGGGGGGTGTCAATGAGGGTTAAGTGACTTGCCCAGGGTCACACAGCTAGTAAGTGCCAAGTGTCTGAGGCTGGACATGAACTCAGGTCCTCCTGAATCCAGGGCTGCTGCTTTATCTACTGCTCCACCTAGCTGCCCCCTCTCTGTGGGATCTTTCAGATGGATTCCTTAATGTGGTCATAATTCCTAATATAACAGATTGAGCTGGGCTGAAGACCAAGTTTTGGAAGTAACGGCTACTTAGTAGTCCTCAAGACTTTGTCATCTTCTAGGAATGCAATAAATGACATTTACCGCTTCAGTGGTCTGGAACATGAACAGGATGCTTGCTTCCCAGCTAAGTACTGTGGAGTTCCATAGTTCTTAAGTGACCTCCCTGGGCAAAGACTTTTGATATTTATCCCAGAATTGCAATGAAAATCAAAATTAGCCCATGCAGTAAGGAAAATGCCCCCAGTAAAAGTGCTTCTAAGAGTGCCTTGGCTGGGGTTGAGTTTTCTCTTGTGGAGTCTCATTCCCATGTCAAGTAGGGCTACCTGACTCAGTTCAAGTCATACCACAGACATCCAGACAGGCTGCCCTGGGGAGGGGAGGGGAGGGGAAGTGTGAACTTTTCAGCCAGAGCTGCCCAATCAATCTGGAAGCACATTCACACACAAGTTCATCATGGAGATAATGAAAGAACTTTCTTAGGTCATGTTTTGACCTTTGAATTTTCAGAAACTCTATACCTTTCATAACGAGTGAGCTGGCTCTGGTTGGTACACGCTGGGCTTCTCGGTGACCTCTCCCCTCTCTATGAGAAATTGACCATGAGGTACAATATCAGGTGGGTTTCTGTGCAACCTTTCTAGATATTTTGCCGCCCAGGTCTTAGAAGCAACAAACAAAATTAGGCACAAGGCTGGAGCGCTCAAGTCCTTATGAATTGGCAGGTTAAACTTTTATGGGTTTCTGGTACCCTGGTGATACATGACTATTAAAATTTGCAGGTGGTTCAAGGGGTGGGAGATGTGAGTTCCTGTGCTAGGAATATATCATAAAACTCTATATTTCATGTTGTGAAAGTGGAGACTTTAATACTTTTTCCCCATATAAGCTGATTAAGGAATCTTTATGGATCTCATTAACTCCATGGTGTGGTGGTAGTTTTTTTTTTTTTTCATAGAACAGTGAAAAGTATTACACTTATCAAGAGAAACCTAAAGTGGAATAATTAAGCAATCCAACGACTCTCTCAGACTAACATGAGGCTCAGCAGATGCGGCTATGTGTACCCCACTTTCCACCCTCAGATCTATCTTCACACCAACAGTTTGCCCTTGTTGGGGAAGTTGGGTTTGTCCAATTATTTTCTTCACATACAGTGGCAATTTCTGCAGTGTGTATTCAGAGAGTAATTTTTGTTTGACCCATTGTGCATCTCTGTTTATGGAGCAGCTGGGCTATATTGAAATGGTCCTGGATTTTATTATATGCTTCTCATCTTTCATCTGAAAATCAGAAGAGATGCATCACGCCACATTATGCTGGCTCATCTGTTGACTCTGTTTGGAGTCTCAGTCTGGGAATATAATTTGGGAGAGGACTGATAGGAAGATAGAACACATTGAAATGGTCTTTTCATTTTTTTAATGATAGCCAAATGAAGAATTTCCCACCAGTCTAAGAACCGGCTGCTTCCAACTATCTCAGTGTTTTTGTTGTTGTTTTGTACATAGGGAGATATCAAATTGATCAGTTTCTCTTCATTAATTCTTTGTTAAGATATTCCACTTTTCTTTTTATCCCATGAAAGTGTTTTTATTTGCTTAATTTCTGAATCTAAGTTTCTCCCTTGCCAATTTTCTCAGAAACAGAACAACATTGAATCTTATGCTTTGTGAACCAATCACAGTAGCAGAATGAGTTGGGTTTTCGGAGGATGGCATGTGAACTCTGTTATAGGAAAAGATGGATTCTTTGAGCCCCCATTAAGCCACCCATTTGTATTCCATGCTGTAGATGAAAGTCAGGTAAAAGTCATACCTTGCCTTTGTTTCTTCCAGTTTTAGAAATGACCAGTTCCGCTTAACACCTTGTTCAGTTCAGATATTTTTCAGTCGTGTTTGATTCCTTGTGACCCAATTTAGGGTTTTCTTGAAAAAGATACTGGAGTAGTTTTCCATTTCCTTCTTCAGCTTATTTGACAAGTGAGATAACTGAGGCAAACAGGGTTAAGTGATTTGCCTAGAATCACACAGCTAGTAAGTGTCTGAGGCCAGATTTGAAATCATGACGATGAGTCTTTCTGACTCCAAGCCTGGCATTCTATCCCCAAAGACTAAAAATAGTATGGTACACTGGATAGGGTCTTGCCTCTAGAGTGAGAGCACCTGGGTTCAAATCCCTCAAGATACTTGCTACCAATATTTGTTTTTTTGGTGTTTTACTAAAGATCCACTTTCTGCCAGGGATTATGTATGCTTATATAGATAAATAGAGAGAAATGGATGTATACATATATATAAATATAGTTTAAAGTTTCAACTTTTCTCCATCCCATCACCCTTCCCACAAACATTGAGAAGACAGGAAATATAATACCTATTAAACATAAGAAGTGATGCAAAACATATTTCCACGCTGGAATGTTGCAAAATAAGAACTACATCATTGTTTAGACTGCCATTTTAGCCTTGTCGGTTTCATTAAAAATATTCCATTGGTCCTCTAGTATATGTCATTCCTCCTTGGCTTGTGTCATCTGAAAAAAAAATTGCAAGCACACCTCCGTATCACAACAGAGCCAAAGCTATGATTTTGTGGCACACTGGCTCCCTTAAGACTGATTTAAGTAGATTAATTCACATTTTTGAGTACTATTGTTCAAACGACTATTATCTAACTCACAGTTTTTTAAATCTTATCCACAAATATATCATGAGAAACTTGCTACCAATGTTAACCAGCCTAAGTAATTCAGCATCCTGAAAGCCTCAGTTTCCTCATAGGTACTACAAATATTGTCCCTGAGATCCCTTCCTGCTCCACATTTATAAACCTGTTATCCTATGGTAGAATTGAACAAGAAACAAATTAACGTTGGACTCTGAGAATGAGTGTGTGAAGGGACATCCACAAAGAGCAAAGAGAACAAAAGGTCATAAGAGGTGACTGGAAAGGCAGGTGCAGTGGAATTATCCCTTCGACTTGTCACAAGCAGTTCTCTCAATTGAAAATAATAACTCATTTCTAGAGTGCTTCAATGATTTATAAATGTCTTTTGTATATTGTCTTGGTTGATTTTTGCAACAATACTGAGAGACAGGTGTTGTTATCCCCATTTTGCTGATAAGAAAATTAAAGCTCAGAGAGATTAAATTATTTGCCCAAGAACACACAGCAAGTGAGTGTCTGAAATAGGATTTAAACCCAGGTCTTCCTGACTCCAAGTGTAATGTCAAAGCCACCATGCCATAATGCCCCTCCAGTGATAATCTGGTTGTCAAAATTACTACAGTACTATGTTTTGGTGAAGGATCCCTCTTGAACAAGAACATCCCATTTTCCTTTATTCGTATTTATTGGTAGAGAATATCATTTCATTGTTTAGTTCTAAGAACTCATTTAATATTGCCTTTGAAAAAGGACAACCATTATTGAAAGCTTACGTTCCACATGTCTAGCATGAAGGTATAATGCGGAGAGAGATCTGAGCCCAAGAGGTTCATTTTAAAAGTGTTTCCTTTCCCCTCCCTGCCCCACATGCCTTTGGTTAAGAACTTCAGGTTACCGAACTTGTGAGTCTCTTTGTCCTGATATGAGATGGTAGGTATCCCAAGGAGCCCAGTCTCTATAAAATGAACATACTTGGAAATACCTCAGAGGAGTTTGTGGGCATCCAGGGCAGCTTTAGGAAGATGGGGTAGCAGAGTTAGTTTTGGCAAAAAGTCATGTTTGTGGAAAGGGTGTAAATGAGCAGCTTCATCCTTGGAGAAGGAACCCAAAGTCCCTCAGGATGTATTTGGGCATCAAAGGCCAGTTTTAGAAATCTCCCACCAGCCAACTGGAAAGGTGCTAAGCTGCTCTACATGAGTCAATTTGTGGAAGGCTTGGGTATTAGCAATTTCAAGGTGCTAATGAGCAGCCCACAGCTTGGTAACACAGAGCTCAGGATGTTGCCCCTCCTCCTCCTCCAATGCATTCCGATTAGAGAAATACTACTCTGAGTTAGCCAAATCGTCATGAGAATACTGAGTCATCCAACCGAGGTTGTGTGGTCTGAGGGAGAGCAATAGAGACACAAAATAGATACGTGGCCTTTGAGAAGTTTGGAGTTGGAAGGCATCTCCAAGGTCATTTGGTCTAGTTTTAACCTGCAGAAATAAGACCCTCTACCCAATCCCTGCCAATAACTGATAGAGTCTCTCAGGGCTTCAAAACTACCAATGGGCTCCAGCTGCCTCCCTTATTCCCATTTTGGGAAGCTATGGCATTTTTTCTTTACACCGAGCCCACACTTACTTTTTTGCAGCATCCACCCACTGTTCTAGTTCTGTCTGCTAGAACCAAGAAGAACAAATATGATCCCCCTGCCTCAGGAGGATCTATCAAGGCCCCACTCAGGCTTATTTTCTATAGTCTAAACATGTGGGGATCCCTGAAAAGGTCCCCATATGGTATTGTCTCTGGTATCTTTGGTCACTGCCCTCTGGACACACTTCAGATTGCCAATTTCCTAAAGCATGGCACCCACCTGGAGTGTTACAACTCATACTGAACCCAATGGGGCTGATAGTTCTCTTTTTCTGTCTGCTGGACTTTTCTGAATGCAGCCCAAGGTAAAATTAGTGGTTTGGGCTGTCATATCTCATTGATGAGTAATATTGAGCTTTTAGCCACCAAAATCCCCCTTCCTCCCCCCCCCATACAAAAGAGTAACTAGGCATGCCTCCCCTATCTTTAAGTCATGTAACTGATTTTTTTGGAACCAAATATAGGACTTTTCATTTATTCTCTTAAATTATGAAATGGAGATTATAAAAAGCACACACACATAGAAAAGTATATTTGGGGAGAAGGGGTTATAGCTTCATTAGTGTAGAGAACCCCCAGCTGAGGAAACTTCCTCCACCAAGACAGACTGGCACATCTATTCTGTGACTAAGTGTTGGGAAATGACATGAGGCTTTAGGAGGTTAGGGGACTTGCTTGGGTTGTGCAGCTAGTGTGTGTCCGGGGTGGGGCTTGACCTTAACTCTTCCTAACTCAATGACCATCGCTTTACCCTCCCCACCACTGGGTTCCAAGCTTTTGGGACTAATGGACACCCACAGCTATAACATGTTTTTTTCAGTGGAAACTTCACAGATATGAATTGGGTTGGCTTCTAACTCCCCTTTGATCCTGTCACCAGAATGTGGCAGGTAGCAGGCTTTGTGTGGCAGAGCAAGGTGGATTTTGGAGCTATCAAGTTTTGGTGGGGATTCTTGGAGAAAATCTCCATGACTGTCTGTGAGAGGAGAGTGCGACCCATTTTTTTCACTCTCCAATTAGGGGCAACTAGGTTGCATAGTGGGTAGAGCATTCGGTCTGGAGTCAGGAAGTCCCGAGTTCAAATTTGACTTCAGACACCAACTATGTGACCCTGGGCAAGTCACTTAGTCTCTGCCTCAGTTTTATCATCTATAAAATGGAAATAATAATAGTACCTACCTCTTAGGATTGTTTTGAGGATTGAATCAAACAAAAATTGTAGTTCTTAGCACAGTGACTGACATAGTAAACACTACTTAAATGTTAGTTGATGTTGTTGTTGTATGTGAAGTACTAAGTACAATGACTAACACATAGTAGGTTCTTAATAAATGTCTATTTCTTCCTTCCCTTCCTCCCTCACAATTGGTTAATGAAAGAACCCTTAGAAGCCAATTTAGAAGCCAAGCCATGGACTCACTGGGGTCAAGCTACACCTACACCCCCAACTTTGGGGGCCACTGCTTCATGCCATTATATATATATGTATATATATATATAATGGCATGAAGATATATAGATATGTATATATATAATGGCATGAAGATATATAGATATGTATATATATATAATGGCATGAAGATATATATGTATATATAATGGCATGAAGATATATATATATATATATATATATATAAAATTATCATGGGGAAAATTGAGGAACAGGAGTGTTGAGAAAAAATTTGGCAAGATATAAGTTCAAGGGGACTTGATTCAGAAATTACCTAAAAGCGAAAAAGTTAGATTTCAGAATTAGAAGAAAATAGAAAGAAACACATCACAGATGGAAGGATTTGTCATCATAAAGGTATGTTAGTTTGAAAAAGGCCTGTGTAGGGAACTGCGTTTGAGTGGATGGAAGAGGTGGGGGGGTGGATAATAGAGAATTTTTGTCAGAGGGATTTTAGCCACCCAAAGGAAGCCATCATGGACTGCAGATTAAAATTATAGTATGGTCAAAATGCTATATGTGGGAACTGGGACCCTCGGCATATTCTTGTTGCTTATTGCTAATGATAACAGAAAAATTTCAGGTAGGATAGCTATATGAAGAGGAGGAAGATGGACTTAATATTCCCGTGTCCTTTTATCTATATAAAACTTCATTTTGATATTGGAAATAATATAAGGACATGTATACTTAGTGAATGAAAATGGATTCTATTTTTCAAATAGATGTCTACCTGTAAAACCTTTTTAATAGTAACTTTACCTACTTCAAAACATCCTTTAACATTCTTATTTACTTTTTACTTTAGGAAGCAATGCATAAAATAGTTATCTATGCTCACCAAAGGTATTTGACAGCATCATGGATGATGCTTAGCTCAGAAATCACATTTGAGAAGGATTTCCTAGTATCGTGGAAATCATCATGCACACATTTACAGGCAGAAAAAGGAGGAGGGAACAAGCCACAGAATATTTGAGAGTCTCCTAAATGAGATCTATGATTAACTCTAATAGCTTGGCTGGACTATCCACAAAGGAGAAACCAAGTGGATGAAAACTGACTATTGGCTCAACCTTCTAGTGATATGCAATTATATGGCCAGCCCACAGAGCTGATACATCTTGGACAGACACAGTAAATAGATGGCCCAGAATTAAATCATAGGAGAAGAAAGTGAATAAGCCTTTGGTAAATTGCATAGTGCTACCAAAGTAACTTCCAAGTTTAAGAAACTTAATATGTTAAGGCATGATACAATATATGTGTGTGTGTGCATATATGTATGCATGTATAACATTACATTGTGAATGGATTCATACCAAAGAAAACTGTTGATATTCATCTATGAAGAAAATGGCAAATAACTCAGAAAGATGATACATTTCAAGCTAAATAAGTAGTACCATAGCTCTGCAAGGTCATTCAGGGATGTCTTGCCACTTGATACATGGATATATAAAACCTCACATATTCCAGCACTGGGTTCCAGCTGAATTTTACACCACGGAAAGCTTAGAAAAGTGTGTGTTGGGGATGGGTAAAGGGTAGTTCCTGATTGTCTAAAAAGCTGTCAACTCCAAGGTAAACTCCTTAGAGAGACCACTGGCATGCTTCAAAATTCTGTGTTTGCTTTGAATATTTTCCATCAGTCAACAAGTATTAAGTACTTACTGTGGCACCAGGCTAGCCTAATATTGAATAAATAATAATCCAGGCATTGTGGAAAGCCAGTACTGTTGGATAGGAGATTGAAATGGAGGTTTTCACTTTGGACAAAGATCACACCTGAGGAAATTCAGTTTCAAAGGAAACTTGGAGTCAAGGAGGAACTCACAACTACCAGTGAATGGAATTTTAAAAATTGTAGTTCCTTCCTTCACTCGACATTTAGAGAACACTTGTGATATTGGAAAGCTGACATCCATATTATCCTTAAAGTTTTGTAAAAACTTACCTCATATAATCTCCTTTCTCTCTCTGGGGCCACACAACCACCCTTTGAGGTAGGCTCTGTGGATGTTAGAACCTCCATTTTACAGATGAGAGAACCTAGACTTAGAAATTTGGTGACTTGCCCATAACATGTATTAAAGGTTAGATTTGAACCCAGGCTTCTTCTGACTCTAACTCCAGCTCTTTTTCCCCACTATACCCACTGGGCCATAATGTCTCTTTAAGCCATTTTTAAGAAATCTGGATCTACTTATTTGATTTCAGTAGAGCCTGGATTTTTCTCCCCTTGTTCGAGAAATCTAACCATTGAAATATCACCCCAAGGCAGCAATTGTTGCTCATTGTAAAATTTCTAAAATGCAATTTGATGTTTCAAGGGTTAAACAGTTCTTCTAAAGACTCCACTGTACCTCTCAAAACAAAGGTTCACCTTTGTAACGGCTTTTCATTTCAACCCCTGAAAGCTCTTGCTCTCTTCAACATTTAGTTCAAGTGCCATCCCCTCCTTGAAGCCTCTCCAGATTTCCCCAATCATTAGTACTCCCCACTTTGAGATGACACAGTGATGTTACATTTACCTATCTGTATAAAAGATGTATCTGTCAGAAAAATGTAAGCTCCTTGAAAGATGTCTAAAATTGTGTTTCTGTATCTCCAGCACCTAGGACAGAGCCTAGCACACAGTAAGTACTTCATGAATACTTATCAATTGATAGCTATTTCAGATGCTTGATTGGGAAATTCAAAAGTTGTGATGAATGGCTCTGTGTGGAGTGCTGCTGGGAAAACAAGACAGGAGAAGATGCAGCCGCTAAGCTCTGGGAACAGGGACAAAAATGAAGGGCAGAACTTCAAACTATCCAAATAATGACAGCTGTTCACAGATAGATGCCCAGGACTAAATGTTATAGCTAAGGCAAACCTACATCCGGATTTTTTTCAGGATAGTCACAATGTCAGAAATTTAAAACACCATATCTTTGTTGTCTTGTCCTACCTTCTCTTCCCCTTTCTATTATTATATGCCTTTTGTATTGACATCATAAATTTGCATATAAAAGGTACATTGTATTATATTTTTTCTGGGTCAGGATTGACTACTATAATTACTCAGTACATAATACCTATCTTAAATGAGTCTTTTCAAAAGATGTAGCCCATGTCAAAGAGACTCAGTATTCTGATATGAGGAATAATGGGGGAAATGATGATCATCATAGCTACAGTTTTCAGGGAAGTGAGAAGCATAGAGAGTGGAGAGAGTTTTCCATGATGACAGAGCATTATTACTCCCAAGGTATAATACTTTTAAGATGTACAACATGCTTTCTTCACATTAGTAAGTTAGGCAATATAATTATTTACACTGTTTTCATCCACTTTGTTTTTCCAATATGCATGGTTCCTAGTGTGAAAATTAGTTTGCCTTAAATATTTGAAAATGGTGGATCTTCTTTAGCAAGTAAATCTGTCCTTCCTACTAAAAAAATACTTACAGCATGAGAGCAGCTAGGTGGCACAGTTGATAGAGCAGTGGCCCTGGATTCAAGAGGACCTGAGTTCAAATCTCACCTCAGACTCTGACTAGCTTGTGACCCTGGGCAAGTCACTTAATCCCAATTTCCTTAACTATCCAGGGCCACCTCCAGTCATCCTGATACATATCTTGCCACTGGACCCAGATGGCTTTGGAGGAGAGAGTGAGCTTGGTGACCTTGCACTGCCCTCCCTCACTTAAATCCAATTCAGTGCAAATCATGACATCACCCCAATGTCATGGTCCTCTTCAAGAATGAAGGGCAGAGGGGCAGCTAGGTGGTGCAGTTGATAAAGCACTGGCCTTGGATTCAGGAGGACCTGAGTTCAAATCCAGCCTCAGACACTTGACATTAGCTGTGTGACCCTGGGCAAGTCACTTAACCCTCATTGCCCTAAAAAAAATATTCAAAAAAAATTAAATTAAGAATGAAGGGCAAACAACAACAACTTACAGTATTTATCTTGATGAATACTTTACAACCTAAATAAAGTATTTAAGGATGGGATGTCTTCTTAAACAAGTTAACTGTCCCTCCTACTGATAAAAACCCTGGTCATTTTATCAAGTTCTTGTGTCTTATGTGAATATATCCATACCGTGCGCATTATCTGTGAACCAGTTTTTGTTCCTACTATGTTGGGGTCCTTTTGGCTTCAAGCACAGAGTTGAGAGGGTGATAACTGGCACCAAGTGGCTGAAGCAGTTTCTGAGCCCTTTGAAGAGGGCAGGAACCAAGGGAGACAGACATTCCAGAAAGCATATGACCCAGGGGCATAAAACTTTCCTTTTCCTAAGATCTCTTAAAGAAATGTTTTCATTTTTTATAAATGTGTTCTGGTTCCTCTGTGAAAAGCACTGCTGGGACAGAGCCTGTGGGCTGGTTCATTAAAAATTACAAGCCTGCATCATTCCCACACCAAAAAGTCCTGTGGAAAGCTCCTGCAGGTTTCTGCCCCCAGGTTGACTTCCCCTGACTTCTGTAGGCAGGCACCTGTGGATTCCTGCCTTCAAGCCTGACTGTGGTCAGAGGCCTAACCCTGCTTTGGAACAACAAAAGTGGGTTACTATTCTAGAGCATGGTGGGGGCCCCAGAAGAGATTCCCAATAAAACTATTCATTGTTTCCAAGAGCGGGAAAGATGGCTTCACTCTAGAACATTGTTCAGGAACAAACGTTCATTCCTTAGATGCCATTTTCCCCCACTCAGGACAAGACACTGATATGATTTCTGAAAATGAGTTCTTCAATTTGCAGTATTGGCAATACCATTGCAAACCCTGTAGTTCAGACCCAAGAAGAGGTGTGCCTTTTGTATTGATTCATTTGGCAAAAAAATATCTAACACTCTAGGGTTGCCTATTGTGGATTTGGTAGCTAACAATGTGGTCTAAGAGCAGTCAAACAAAAGGCTCTGGTAAAAAAAAAAAAAGGTTCTGGTGTCCCTTGGGGTGTGTGGGGGGGGAGGGGGAGAAGTTTTTTGGACAGAGCCAGCAGGAACTTATCTAAACCACCATCCTTAATATCAGGATTCATTGCTCAGTTCTATTGCTCCAGCCTGTCTGCTTTCAGTTTTCTCCAAGGTAAATCTTTTACCCTTTAGTTTATATTTTAATTAAATCAGGGCAGCTGTGCTAGGGATCTGGTCTGTAAATGCAAAGACAAATGTGTGAGTACAGAATAGCATCCCCACCATGCCCATCATTGCTATCATGCCCACCACCATCATCATCTCCACCACCATTACTACCATCACCATCTTTCATCCCAACCATCCCCACCACCACCACCACCACCACCATCATCATCATCATCATCATCATCATCATCATCATCATCATCATCGTTCCGACCATCCGTACCATCCCCATCTTCACCCTGACCATCCCTACCATTCCCACTACCATCACCACAATTATTCCAGTCAAAATACCTTGTTGTTCCTCCTAGGTGGCTCTCCATCTTCCATCTCTGACACTTTGCATGGGCTGCTCCCCATACTTGCCATGCTCTCCTTCCTTATCTAGGCTTTTTATATTGTTACTTTCCTTGGCAACCCAGCATAAGATCCAACTCCTTTAAACAATCTCTGATCCCATAATTGATAGCCCCCCCCCAAAAATTACTTTGAACTTACCTTGTATCTATTTTGTATTTACTTAAATATGTTGTTGCCCACCCCATCCCACTCCAGTGGAATGTAAGTTCTTTGAGGACAAGGACTATTTTTGTTCATCTTAGTATCCCTAGTGCTTGGTACATAGGTGGCCCTTAATGCATATTGAGTGAATGAATGGATGAGAAAATGAATGAAAGATATATCTGCTTGCTATTATAGCAGCACATATTTGTGGACTCCTTATTGTGTCCTTATGTTTTGATGGGTCATCTAAGAATGATTGATCATTAGATTATTTTAAATTTTAGTCAAAGGACCAATTTTCTCCTTGGTACAAAGACCTTGCCATTCGGTAGAGTTACTGGCATCTAATATTGGTGTTTGTACCTGCCTGGATGAGTATTCAAACTGAAGAGTTCAAGAAAGTACAAAACCATCTAATTTTCTGGAAAACTGTATTCCTGTAAATATTGGAAAAACTCTGAAAGGGATAATTTCCTTCAGCTGAGATTCAGGACAATGAATTCATTCTTGGCAGTGGGGTTCATGGAAAGGGGGGACGGTAATTTTCCAGCAAGTACTTACTCCATCAGTGGAGAGCAAGATGCATAATTATAAGCAAGATTGCCTCTTTCTCACATTTTATTTTGATTGTGCCAGACCTGAAGAATGGGGAAGTGATGGATGTTCGGCTGAGCAATAATACCTCTGTTGAAGGCTGCCTGCTAAATTGAATTTGGGGCCTTCCTGGAATTCATATGAGATGGACTCCCAAGCAATGTGGATGTGTAATTAAGGGGAGGGCAGAGTTTGGGGGTAGATATTCAGTTTTCAGTTATTGCTAAGTGACTGGTGCCATAGTTAGAAGTGGAGTGAGTATCTAAGTCCTTTCTGTGGATTGGGAAGATGAAAATGCCCATGCCTCAACCATACTTATGTTGTATTGGTCTAGTGCTGAGGTGGAGTTGGGAGTATCCACAGCAAACCTCTAGCCAACAGGTGGGCTGGTTTTAATTCCCATTGCTTGACTGTATAGTTGTCTTTGGGATCCATGCTACACATATTGTAATGAGATCTTTTGGGTACTCCCAGTGAGTTAACCTTTTTGGATGGAGTTGAAGTGGGGATGAAGGAAGTAATAGTGCCCCTGTGCTCAGCCCTTCATTGGACCCCATATGGAGTATGATGTCATTTCTAGACAGCATTTCTAAGTGTATCACAGGGCATGATCCCAACCCATCTTCTCTCTCAGCTCTCCTTCTGAATTGGCTCACTTGCCCAACCTCTTAGTAGGTTGGGTATTCCCATATGGGCAACCACCTTGCTACACCTGGATATTGAGGCCCAATGGGTAACACCAAGGGAGTGGCTACTCTGCTACTATTCATTATACACTAAAGCTCCCAAGTCTTCCTTATTTGTTCAGTTGTTTCAGTCATGCCTAACTCTTCATAACACCATTTTGGGTTTTCTTGGCAAAGATACTTCAGTTTGTTTGCCATTCCCTTCTCCAACTCATTTTACAGATGAGGAGAATGATGTAAACAGGGTTAAGTGACTCACCCAGGGTCACACAGCTAGTGTCTAAGGCTAGATTTGAACTCATGTCTTCTTGACTCCAGGCTTAGCACTGGATCCACTGTGTCATTCAACAAACATTTTTTAAATCAACCTGAAGGGGGAAGAGAAAAGGAAAAGGACAGACATTTATTAAATACCTACTATGTGCCAAGCATGGTGATAAGCACTTTACAAACATTATCTTATTTGATCCTGGAGGTTGCAGATAATTGCACTAGGCTGGAGGAGAGAGAATAACAAGTCACATCCTCATGAGTCTGGTACCCTGAAGGTGGCATCATTAAATTAGAAGGTATAAGCATGTGACTAGGACCCACATCTTGTGTTCATTGGCATCTTTGACAGTTGCTGCTATACAGAAGTTATTTGTCATTGGAATAATGGACTAAAAACCTAGGCTTGGACTCAGGAAGACCTGGGTTCAAGTTTGCTGCTGATGTTTTCCTGGCTGTGTGATCTTGGGCAAGTCATGTAATCCCTCAGAGCTCTCAGGAAATTCTGTAAGATTGTAAATGAAAGTGGCATCACCCATGTGTGTCACTGAGAGGCGCTCTCCTGGGGGAATCCAAAACAAAACAACCACAACAACAAACCCATGAGCACAAAACGAAAGTCCCGAATCAATTTACCTTTTTCTTATAGGATTCTAAAATCTAAACAAGGCTGGACAGGACAGTCTAGTCATGTAGCAAGTTGTTTTTCGACATGAGGCAAGGAGAGGCGATAGGATTTGCTCAGTCATACAACTCGAAAGTAATCTAAGTCAGGATTCAAAGCCAGGTCTCTTGAGTACAAAAGTCTTATTCTCTCTGCTGCTTGTCTTCCTTAGAGCTTATGGCTTTGATTCAGGTAGGTGTAGACTTCATATGTAAGGGGGCAGATTGGAGGCAGCCCGTGTCATCCTACTGATGATACTTTTAGCCAGAGCCCCCCAGCTAACTCAGAGGTCTGTCTTGACCAAAATCACCAGGGCTGAATTTGTGGTTTATTTGTGGAGAACATCACTATGCTTTTAGAACACGTGCTTTCCCCTTCAGGTCTTTGGAAGTCCAGGTTCTGGCTGCGGGAGGTTTGTAATATGGAGAATGATTAGCCCCACAAACACACAAGCTTGGCGTTACCTTGATTTACTGCTCTTATTCTCATTTCAAGTCGACTTGTAGACTTTATGAATCCACCAATGATCGCTTTTGTGGAAAGGTTTGTGTGTTATTCAAGATGACTTGTAAAGTTTACTCAATCTTCCCTCACGAGGGAAACAGGAAATTCCAGAGAACACTAGACTCAGCAAACCTATAAAATTGGAGAATGCGGCCCATTATTCCTGGCGACTTTTCACATCACACTTTGGGAAGCAATGACTAATTAGTTTGGGGCTTTAACAATAACACTTTCAGGGCTTCTTTTTCTTTTTCTTTTCTTTTCTTTCCTTTTCTTCCTTTTCTCAGGGAGAGATGAGGGGGTTGTTTTTATAGCTTTCATATTAGGCCAAGAAAAAAAAGCAGCCCAGGATGATGAAATATTGGCACCGTCCACGTTTGGTTCTCAGCAGGATCTCGGCTCTTTGATCTCTGAAAGAGTCATGATCCTGGACTGGCTGTTGTTTCCACACTGGGAGCTAACAGCCCGTTGTTTCTGTGTGGACAGAATCCTCATACACTTGGGGTTTAATAACTCACTAATTGTTTGGCATGGAAGGTCCTAGTAACTGTACCTAAGTTACCTCTAGTCATTAAAGATGGAGGAGGTCATTGCTCATTTAGAAGAGTAGGAAGGGAGGGAAGGGAACAAACATTTATATGACACCTACTATGTACCAGTCATTTGGTCCTTGCAACAACCCTGGGAGGTAAATCCTACTACTCTCCCCATTTTCCAGTTGAGTGAACTGAGGCACAGAATGATTAAGGGACTTATCCAGGGACACACAGCAGTCATTGTCTGGGACCAGATTTGAACTCACATCTTCACGATTCCAAATCCAGAGCTCTTACCCCTGTGCCTCCAAGCTGCCTAGAACCATGAGAATGCCATCCAATCTTGTAGCTTTTGGTGGCTGGAGCCCTGAATGAGCCTCAATCATCAACTCACGTATGACCTACCAGCAACAGTCAGGTCATGGGGAACAATCCCAGTCATGGAATTTCCTGAAATTTGTGTTTTCATCTTTGTCTTTAAAGTTTATGCCAGACACTGTGCCAGGTGGGAAAGATGCAGACAAAAAAATGAAACCATTTCTGGCCTCAAGGAGCAAACATTCTGTTTTAGGGAGCAAAGTGATAAAATGCGCATATGTAAACAAGTACAAATGTGTACAAAGTTATGGGGGGGTACCAGCTAAAACCAACCAGAGATCCCTGCCTGCAAGAAGTTTGCATTCTGTTGGGGAATATGTGAGTGCCACAGTGCGCATTCGTATGTGTCTGGGTGTGTGTAAAAGTCTGTGTGTGTACACATATCCATATCCATATATATATGGATATATATACATGCATATATACATACCCATGTATGTATACTCATATACACAGATATGCATAGACACACATCCTAATTCCCGATCTAGGATCCTCTGTGCGACCCTGAACAAATCCTTAAATTTCCTCATCTGTAAAACGAGACAGTTGGACTACATGACCCCTAAGGCGGCCCCCTTGGCTCTAGAGCGCTGCTCCTCTGTCTGAGACAGGTATGAGGAAACTGCAGTTTGAAGTGTGGTGTTGGTACGCTGCCCATTCAGTACCTTGGAGGATATTTCAGTTCGACTCCCATGGTGCTAGACAATTATCCTTTCTGGCCCCATCACAACATGGATGACAGAGAAATGCTGCAGTTGTTGCTTGTGAGTAAACACTGCCCACCTGATTTCATGGCATGATGTGTGGAGGGCAGGTAGAGAGAAGGAATTTCTCATTCTCTACCAGGTTGGGATTTTTTTTTCCTTTTAATCTTGAGATCTCAATGTTGCTGTTTGGATTTCACACTCATTTCAAAAGAGACAGATCTTTAGGAATTCCATCTGTCTAATGATTTTGAATAGAATTAACAGGCGGGAGGGTAAACATCTTCCCATTGACAATAAGCATTTCTTTCCACTCCTTTGCTAGGGAAAGGGTGAGAAAATCCTTCAGCTGTCAGTTAAAGAGGTCCCTTTACAGGGTCCCTTGTAAATTGGAATCTCAGTGGATTATGCTTTCTAAGACAAACTTGATATTTGCTAAATGAGGCTTGATTCCATATAATACCGCCATTTACAGTGAGATCTTCCATATGTTGGTGGTGGCCAGATAATGAAAGTAGGAGAAAGGATTGATCTTATTTATTTATGGAAGGAGGTGGGAGGGGAAGGCTAAGGGAGAAAGATGATGTGATTGAGGGGACTGAAAGCCTGGTCCTGAAATTCTAGCCACGTTATAGCTCTTTCACTGATGTCTGGACCTGATGGAATAGCACTGAATCACTCACTCAAAGACGGACATGATTGGGAGGGGGATAATGAGGCCTTGTACCCCCCTGGGACTGGAGATGTTATATCCCACTTAAGATTCTATAAACCCACATTTAGCACTGGAAGCCAAGATCAGGGATGCTGAGTTGATTTTAATTAAAGTTGATTTTAGACACAATTTCATTTGTGTTTGAAGCTAAACTTATCTGCGAAAAGCATGTCTTCCATGAAGGAAGTTAATGGAAAAATATCAAAAGGGTTAGTGAGAGTGTGTGTGTGTGTGTGTGTGTGTGTGTGTGCATGTATACCTGAATGCTACACACATGACATAGAGTCAAGAGCATTGAGTGAAAAGTGGCAAAAACCAACTGAAACCATGAGAGTGGACAAAATTTTAGGGTTTTACATCAGTCCCAGAGCTAAGATAAGCCAACCTTATGAAGAACTTCTTCTACCTCTTGGTTTTAATGAAAATATTACCATTAACAACAGCAACAACAACAATAATAATAGGGGAGGGTAAGCAAAAAACCCAACAAGCATTTGTGGAGTACTTACTATGTACTAAGGATTACAGAAACAAACAAAAATGTAAACAGTCCTTGTTCTTCAAGCAGCTTACACTCTACTGATGGAAGTGCAGTGGGGCAGGTTGTAGACAGACAGATAGAGGATGGATGGATGGATGGAATAGAAATTGAAGGAAAAGAGAGAGAGATCGAGATAGATAGGAGACAGAGTCAGACAGAGACAAAGACAGAACACTACAAAAACAACTATGAGGACTAACAATGTTTCTCAAAGAAGGATTTGCTGCCTTAAGGGGCTGGGCCAGATCCCATCTCAAAATGCCGGCATTCCATGACTATGTCATGTGACTGCTCACATTCTTCCAGGCGTTAAAATGTTTACATAAGCTCTAGTCCCTGCATTCTATCCCCTCCATTAGCTTATTCTGTCCTATTCATCTTTTGTTATTTACACATATAGACTTATAATAGGATAGATTTGGAATTCGAAGATGCCCTCAAGACTAAGCAGTCCAAGATTGCATTTAGGAAATTGTGCGGCACTTTCAAGATGCTCCCTTCTTTGACGATCCCCTTCCCACTCCCACCCCACTGAAAAATATACCAGATCCTCCTGCATTTTCACTCAGACTGTGAATCAGAGACCGCCC
Organism: Dromiciops gliroides; assembly: GCF_019393635.1. Classification (NCBI taxonomy): domain Eukaryota; kingdom Metazoa; phylum Chordata; class Mammalia; order Microbiotheria; family Microbiotheriidae; genus Dromiciops; species Dromiciops gliroides. Next base: position 10,410,849 of record NC_057865.1, read on the forward strand.
CGATCTTTGTGTCCCAATTATAGATGGCCAAATTGACTCTAGAGGTACAAGTAAGTTGCAGTATTGAAACCATTTGTTCTAGAGATGTGGTATAAATATTCTCAAGGAAGTAGACAAAGAGGTGGGCTGGTCCCATGACAAAAATAAAGGCTGGATAGCCCACATGTTGTCCTGGTATGCAAAAGAACCCAAGGAAAGCCTGTGGGATGACTGTCAGGATCCTTTACAGAGGATTTACGGTAAGACCTGGGGAATTTCCCAGGATGAGAGGTCACTAGGTAGGTAATGATTAATCTGGAATGGAGACAGAGTGACCACATAGTTGAGAACATAGAACCATTGACGTATTGGCAGAAGTCTGTGAAGTCTGGTGCACATGGGACAAAGAATCGAATATTCCTAGAAGCAAGAATAACGTGTATCTGCCTCTCCTAGGTAGGGAACAAATATTGAGCATACTGAGAGATATTCTGTTTGCTATAACTACCATATTGGATATTGGTTGTGATTTAGGCTACAATGTTAAAATTAAATCCATTTTTTTAAAAGAATGAGTTGACAAATAATTAAATAAAATTAGCCTGTTTTAAAAAGTTCAACCAGTCAGAACCTCCATCCTAACAGATGGAGGCCCTGAAACCAAGAGGAGTTAAAAGATTTTCCCAAGATTATACAGGTAGTAAATGATAGGGATTTGAACCCAAGACCAGTTGGACTTTTTCTAATTTTTTTTCTCTTGTCTTTGGTTTCAGATGTTTTTTTTTGTTTTGTTTTGTTTTTGTTTTGTTTTGGGAGTACATTTTGTGAGTGGTAGGCAGCATGAAAATCCACCTTTGCTATTCTATATGGCATAGCAACTCACCCTTGGAAACATGCTGTAATTTATGCCCATACTTGTAAAACATAGGCAGAACTTCTCATAACCAGAAAATACTGAGCTAATAGCACTGACCTGGAAAGAATTGTCAAATTTCAGAGAAAGTTGTATCTATTATCAGTTCTTGTTTCCATATTGCAAGGAAGGGATAAAATTCCCAACTTCTATCATCCACAGCTACCTCAAAGTAGATAGAAGGGTGTGTTTCCCATCATTGGTGGGAGGATGAAACTTGTAAGGGTGATTCTGGATATAAATTGGACTAGATGACTTCTGAGATGTAGTGATTCTCTGAAACTAATTTTGAGGATTAGTAGATTTTCTACATACTGAGGCAGCTAGGTGGCTCAAGGGATAGACTGCTAAACCTGGAATCAGGAAGACCTGAGTTCAAACACTTAGTAGCTGTGTGACCCTGGGCAAGTCATGTCATCCCTGTTTTCCTCTGGTTCCTTAAATATGTAACGATTGGAATGACGCCACCTGCTGGAGACTTACTGTAGAAGAGTTCCACCCATGAAGCGAAGGTTTTTGAGGGCAAGACCAGGAGTCTTTTCTTTGGCATCAGGAAGTGACGCAGGCTAGTGGGAGGAGGAAGGAAGAGACTGGCGCTCGGTCTCAGGCTCTTCCCTTTGGACTCTGCTGGAGAGCGGAGCTAGAAATGCGCTCTCCCTTTAATAGATAGGAATCTAGGCCTTTTTCTCTCTCTTTACCAAATTCTTATTCTCCTTAATAAATGCTTAAAAGTCTAACTCTTGCTAAAGCTTATAATTTATTGGCGACCACTCATTAGATATTTTAGACAGTTTAGCTAGAATTTTAGACCTTAACAAATATGAAATGGGTATTCATCCCAGAGTTCTTGTGCAGATCAAATGAGATATGCTTTGTAAGAGTGCTTAGCACAGAGCTTCACATATGGGTGTTATGTAAATGCTTATTCCCTTCCCATCTCTTCTCCCCACCCCCAACTCATTTCAGGGCAATGAATTACTTGTCAAGTACTATCTCAAGGAATGGAGGGACGATCACAAACATACTATGCATATACATACTCATAGATATACTCATGGAAGCACATACATTTATTTATGTTCAAAGAGGGAGCATCAATAATGGAGGGAATGCCTTTCTGTACCCCCTTCCCCCAGATGCTACTGGGAGGAGTCACAAATCACCACTTATCTATCTGGCATTTGCTTCTGTTTATATATCAAACTTTCTTTGGCTGTAAGCAATTTGAGGGCAGGCATTTACTGGCACTGGGAGAGAAAGACACAAGTGGAAGGATCCCTGCCCTCAAATTGCTTACAGCCAAGAAGTGATATATAAACAGAAGCAAATGCCAGATAGATAAGTGGTGATTTGTGACTCCTCCCAGTAGTATCTGGGGGGAAGGGGGTACAGAAAGGCATTCCCTCCATTATTGATGCACCCCAGTGACTCTCCATGTATACAGAGTGGGAATTACAGTTTGAAAGTTGGAAGGGACCTGGGAGATTCTATGATTTACCCAAGGTCAAATGGGAAGTGGCAGAGCCAGGATTTGAGGTGGGTTCATTTACTTGCAGGGACAGCTAGGGGGAGTCATAGTGCAGTGAATAGAGTTCTGGGACTGAAGTCAGGAAGACTCATCTTCCCGAGTTCAAATCCAACCTCAGACACTAGCTGTGTGACCCTTGACAAGTCTCTTTACTCTCTTTTCCTTAGTTTCTTCATCTGTCAAATGAACTGGTAAGGGAAATGGCAAATCACTCCAGTATCTTTGCCAAGAAAACCCCCAGATGGGATCACCAAAAGTCGAACATCACTGAATAATATTGACTTGCCCATTGTCCCCAGGCCAATCAGGTCGAAGGCAGCTTTTAAACCCAGATCTTTTTGAATCCAAGTCCAGTCTAGCCATGACCCCCCCCCCCACCCCGAATTCTGATTCCCATGAATGCTATAGCCATTTCTCCATGCTTTCAACATCCAGATTCTGGGTTGTTTATGGATCATTAACATAGAGGGCATCAAGTGCTCTTTTTTAAGTAAGTATTTTAAAAATAAGATGCAAGGCAATGGAGTGAGACAAATAAGAGAGCTGACATCAGTATCCTGCAATGTCCAGAGAATGCTTTGGCCGGTTCATTGGGGTGGGAATCATAATAGATCAGCAAAAGGAAAATTGTACTCGGGTCGTGTGTGTGTGTGTGTGTGTGTGTGTGTGTGTGTGTGTGTGTGTGTGTGTGTGTGTGTGTTGTTGTTGTTGTTGACAACAACGATGATACAGGGGCCACTGATTTTTAGACAATGGCCTGTGACAAATAGAAAGGAAAGAAAACCCTCCTCAGAACCCCCAAAACTCTATTTAAAGAACATGTCTCTATTTCAGGAGTGTAGGCTGGCATGGGGGTCTGTAATCTAGCCAGCTCCATGGGTAACATGCTAAGACATTGAAATTCAGTGGAACCCACAGGACTGCTAGTCATTGCTGGCTCTTACCCTCACAGACTCATTCAAACAGCTCCCACAGAAGTTTGACCAGCATGGCCAATTTGGAAATGAAAGGGTGGCCCAAAATAAGCAGAGTTTGTTGTCTTATTCAGATTTCACTCTTGCCACTGGGTCTGACATAATTTCTAAATCCAGCCATTCATTCATCAACATTGGCTGCTCCCGTTTCTGTAGACCACTTCTTTTGTTTTTTAAAGAGGGAAAATGAGAAAGTTTTTAACATAGAAATGGTCAGCACTAAGGGATTTGGCACCAAACCTCCCTCTTTGAACATAAATAAATGTATGTGCTTCCATGAGTGTATCTATGAGCATGTATATGCATAGTATGTTTGTGAGGAAGGCTGTCCTAATGGATATAAAGATGACCCTTGAGTCAGAAAGACTTAGGGCCAAGTTTTGTCTCTGGCTTTGTGACCCTGGGGAAGGCAGTGCCTTAGGCCAGTGTTATCAAAGATGGAGACTAAACTCTACCTGAAGTTCCCTGTGGGCTGCATATTATCTGACGTGTTCTGTTCTAGTGTATGTTTATTTATTTTACTAAGTATTTCCAACTACATTTTAATCTGGTGCTATCTGAGAGGTTGTGACTTATCCAAGGTCATATAATTACTAATTGCCTAGGCAGGGATTTGAACTCAGGTCTCCCAATCTGGAGTCCAAAGTTCTTTCTATTGAACCCCACGATGTCCTGTGGTAGATATAATCTTGTTTATACTGAATTTTAAGTAAGTCACATAAGTTTAAGTTCTAATTGTTGTTGCTTGGTCATTTTCAGTCGTGTCTGACTTTCCATGACGGCATTTGGATTTTTTGGAGACAGATTCTGGAGCGTTTGCCGTTTCTTCCTCCATTTCTTTCTAGTGCCATCACTATTCATTGGGTATCCACATCAAGAATTCAAATGTCATGCCTCTCTCTTCATCTCATGGGAAGTCTAGTTTCTGTCCCGCTTGGCTCTGCATGCCCGATGCACATTCCCCCGTTAGCCCTGACGATAGCACAGGGCAGATAACCCTTTTGTTTGGAGTATGGAGTGACTATTACGTTGAACATAGTTTTTCTCTAAAATCCAAAGTGAGCCTGGGAAATAGGGGAAGGGCTGTGTGTGGTGGGGAGTGGGGCAAGGAAAGGCTAGAAGCAGAGGGATTGTGGGTAATGTGTGTTGATTGAAATTTCTAATAGGGTCCTCAACAGAGGAATAGCTCCTAGCTCTTGGGTTTTATTGGTGCTGTACATTCCACAGAAATGCTTCCAAAAGTCTTTGCCTGAAGGTTGAAGCCTCGTTTCTGGGCTTGTGTTTCTTCTCCTGCCAAATCCTCTACCTATGCAGCAGATTTTTTAAAGCTCTTTTTACTGTTTTGGATGGATCTCTAGGGATCCCGGCCAATGAATGTGGTCGTATCCATTGTGAGGGTATATTGAGGGAGCACGTCCTCATGTTCACCAAAGTTAGCAGAAAAGTCACTGCCACTTGAGGCTAGGGGACCCCACAGTGCTCAGAGCATTGGACCTGGGGTCAAGAAGACCTGAGTTCAAATGTTGCCTTAGACATTGTTAGCTTTGGGACTCTCTGTTTGCCCTCAGTTTCTCATTTCTTTTCAAATGAAGATAATAATAGCACCTACTTTCTCATGTTACTTTGAGAATAAAGGGACCTAATACTTGTTGTGTGTTCTGCAAACATTAAGGGCCACAGAGCACTACCTCTTTTAGGGGAGATGAGATGTGTGGCATCATTGTTATTTTCTCCACTAGGCAGCTGTGAAAATTAAGGCCCAAAGAGTATGCAGTGAGTGTCGAAGGTTGTCGAGAGTGTAGTTCTGCAGTGGGAGCTGAAGTCTTTTTCTTGATGCCAAGCCTCCCTGCCTCAACATGCCTGTTTCAGAACCATTAATAGTCTCAGGGAAGTAACAGTCTATGCATGGTGCTAATCCTAATAACAGCTGTGCTTTACAGAGCACACTCTTCATTTGCAGACCTTTTTTATTCTCCTTACTTGATCCTCACAAGAATTGTATGAGATGGGCTATTATTATTCCATTTACATGAGAAAATTGATGCTCAGGGAGATTCATTGTCTTGGTCAGGGTCTCACATGCTACTAAACATTGAAAGTGGGATTGGAACCCGGGGCCTTTGACTCCAGGTCCAGCATTCATTTCTATAAGCCCCCACTACAACAGGCAGAACCAGAAAGAGAGGTCTTTTGCATGTGATTTTAGACGTCCTCAGAGTTTCTGATTAAGAACACTTGTGGCCAATGGCAAGGTCCAGTCCATGACCATTCCTCTCGTAGTTGAGGTTGGGTGGATTCGGTCATCAGATTTTAAGGAGACTGAGTAATTTGGAGTCTAGGAGTTCAAAGTGAGCATCAGTGTGGATGGTGAAGTCAAGGGAAGGAGCTAGGGAGAAGACCAAAGATGACCCCAGATGGTGCTAAACAGTTTGAGAAAAGAGAAAGATGACTTGGGTGGGCAGCACACAACAGCCACCATGATGTGGACTTGGGAGAAGATGTCTATTGAATAGGCTTTAAAGGAGAAGATGTTGTGTGGAGGTATGAAGGGAGAATCTGGCAATGGGAAGCAAGGAGTGTTAGGATTCCCTCTCAGTGAGAGCGAGATGTGCAAGGAGTCAGAGAGAAAGAGGTCCAGGATGAAAGGGAACTTATTTACTAAAGAAGAGGAATCCCAGAGGGTACAATGGGAGGGGACTGTAGGGTTGAAGAGGGACATTGGCAAGGCAGGCCTGAGGATGAGGGATGACACTCTGTAATATTAACCCTATGTTAGTGTGTGAGTGTGTGTGTGTGTGTGTGTGCGTGCGTGTTTCCTCAGGTAGCAGGGGTCTGCCTAGCACAGACAAACACACCTCTGCAATGCAAGGTGAAGCACTCAGCACCTCCCAATGACCCCAGCGTGTTGGATACTGTGGAACAAAAATATAATGGTAGCTTGTTTTGTTCCCAGTTCCTGTTGAGATTTCTCTTACGTAAAATGGTAGCTGATGCATCGCATTGGCATCCGCCTGTTGGGTTTCTCTTGAACTGATTTTTAACCATCTGCCCAGGAGCAGACAGGTTATAATTGCTGCTCTTTTCTGGGCTGCTGTTTTGATTTACCCCTCCCTCCCCCCTTTTTAAGACTGGGTACTTATTTACTTCATGCAAAGTATCATGTTGGGATGGTACATGTGCATCAGCCATGGGGAGATCCGGACGAGAAAAGGTCACGGCTGCTCCTGGAGTTTCACACTGTGCTCCTGAGTCCATAGGAACCCGACCCCACCTCCCCCCTCTCCCTCCTCCTCCCCCACCCCTGATACATCACTGCGGAACTACCCAAAATGAAACGACACTCCTGCTCTCCACCCTTTCTGCTGACAGTGGAGGGTGTGTAGACGTGTTTCTCTCATTCCCCTGTAAGCTAGTAAAATCCTGTAAAGCTTAATAAGAATTACTTAGAATTGTTAATATCCCATAAGCAGCCTTCTCCCTCCATCCTAAGGAATATTTCAGTTTAATGTGAAATTGTATCCTCCCTATTGATTCTTTCCATAAACCACCCCAGTCTTTCAATAAAGTCCATATTAGGATCAAACCGTAGGGTTCCGTGTTGGGGTTCGCCCCCCTCCCTTCTTCAGTCTAATTTTGGAAAATAACAAGTGTCTAACCTGGGCATGGGTAATGACCAGAATGGCAATATCCATTTTTAATTAAATCTGGTCCAATCGTGGCACACAGAGCACAAAATGAGTCGCACATGTCAGGGAGAGCCCCCGAGAGCCGGCGGGGGCTGGCAGATGTCGAGGCTGGCTACCTAATTGTGTCTGTGCACTCACAGCCCGGCAGGGTTGCAAATCACGTCCCTGAATTTAAGCTGATTGGATTTCCCCCATAAATTATGAACGGCTCACTCACGGTAATGCTCTGTTCCCCATTTGCTACAAATAAGATTACTGCGAGCTATTACATCTTTTCACGAGCATTCTGCTGGGCCGGTTCAGAAATTTCCCTCAGTAGTAAATTAGTGCCAGGCTAACAACAAAAAAAGTCTGCAGACCCAAAGGCATTAAACCCCATAAGTGTGGGGAGGCTTTGAAGAAGAAGCAAGATAGGCCTGCTTAAAATTGCTGGGACTCAGCTGTACTTCTAAATCATAATTGCCTGAGCCAAAAGAATACTGTCCAATGTAGACTGCCCTTCATTGCACCCCTAAGAAATAACCTCTACATTGGTCATTGCCAGAAGGGTACCAGAATAATCCACAAACCCGGAGACAGATAAGATGTGGTCTTTGAATAAAGGCTTGGTTTGACTAGAAGCCCCTCATGGGCAGGGGCTATTTGGGGAAAATGTTTGTAAAAACTAGCCAAACTGAGGCTGAGGCCTCTGGGATATCTTGACTAGTCTTGGCAAGAAAGTCTGTAGAGGGATTGCATGTTCAGGTATGGGGTGGACTGTGTGGCCCACCAAGGCCCTTGATGACTGTGGGTGACATTGCCGAGCTGGACCCTTCAAATGTTTGCACAAGTAGATTCTTGGCTTCTTAAAGGATTTTTGCTTTCCTTGGTTACTAAAACACAAAACCACTCGTCCAGATCAATGGGCTTTATTTCTATTATTTTTTCATTTCCATAGCTGGCTTCTTGTCAGCTGCCCGGCCACCTAGACCACAAACCAAGCCCTGAGCACAGAACCTTTTCCTCCCCAGAGCTCCCACCACTGCTTTGATGCATTGGTCTGTGGGGTGTCTCCAAGGGCCCACAATTGCCCCAAGCCCCAGCCAGTTGTCTTGCTTCATGCTCTCCCCTCTCCAGTTCTGGAGCCATGGTAATAAGGACTAGGACTGGTATTTCATCAACATAAGGAACTCCTGCATGAGGAGTCCAACCTGTACAACATAAAGCCTTAGAGATTTGCCCCAAGCAACGAGATGTTAAGTGCCTTCCCAGGATCTGGAACTAGAATGACATCAATGCTGCTGTCACTCTGGGGAAGGAGGCACCATCTACTCCCCCAGGACTCCAACTTTATTTCTTTCCCTGAAATGAACAATTGCCAAATAAAATTATCATTCTCACATACCTAGTAAAACAACCACCACCTCAAAAGGAGGTCTGTACATGAAACTGGGAGTCTTTATTATGTATAACTTGGTTTTCTTTTAAAATATGTGAGAAAGCCAACACAACTTTCAAAGCTGACCTGATGGTCTGTGATTCTTTCTGTCCTTTCTTCTCTTCTGTGCATTTTTAAACACAAAAAGCTTCAATGACCTGCTTCCCTCCTTTCCTTCTTTCTTTTTTCTTTCATCCTTTCTTTCTTCTTTCTTTCTTTTTCTTTCCTTCTTTCTTCCTTCCTTCCTTCCTTCCTATTCTTTTCTCCCTCCCTGTCTCTCTTCTTGCTTCCCTCTTCCTTGACTACCTCCTCTAAATTAAAAAAGAAAAAAAAAACCTTGTTAGAACATCTATAATTATTATAATCAAATAGCACTTTTAAGTTTGCAATGAGCTTTCACATACATTATCTCATTTATATTACCTTATTTTATCATCATAACTCTGGAGTAGATGTCAAGTATTTTACAGTTGAGAAAATTGAGGTAAAGTTTAAATGATTTGGTCAAGACCACAAAGCTAGTAAATGGCTGAGTCAGGATTTGAAATCAGGATGTTTTGCACCCAAGTCCAGCGCTTTGTCCTATACCACCTAGCTGCTACAACCAGTCATCATCAAGAAAAACAAATTCCCTCATGTTGTTAACTCTGAAAAGCCAAATTATTCTGTATCTGAGCCCATCACCTCTCTGTCAGAAAGTGAGATTAATGCACCATCAGTGGTCCTTTGGAATCAGGGGCCATCATTGCAATGATCAGGTTTCTTGAGCCTTTCAACTTTGTGTTTGTAGTATTATTGTCAGGGCAGAAAGTCTACGCTTTCTTCTCTTATTACCCTCTGTCAGGTCAAATATGTCTTATCAGCTTCTCTGACTCTTCCCCTTCATTGTGTCTTACAGTACAGTCACATTCCATGACATTCATATTTCGTTATATTTGGTGCAATGATTCCTCAAGAGGATGGGAACTCTCTTGATTTCTGGTTTTTTGATCTAACAAAAAGAGCTGCTATAAATATGTTGGTACATGCAACTCCTTTTCCTTTTTCTGTGACATCTTTGCTGTGAAGTGTGATGTTTAAAATCTAATGTAGGTCCTAACCTGCCCCCCCCCAGTTTTTAGGGAAAATTGGCTAAGTTTTACTGCTAAATTCAGCAAGAGTTTAGGCTTTTAAGGACTTATTAAAGAGTAAAGACAACATATGAGATCCCATAATGCTAGAAAAGTCTATCTACTTTCCTCTCTTTTTCCCTGTCTACCTTTTCTTTCTCCCACCAAGCCGAAGTCCCAAACAAAAAGAGGACATTCCTCAGTAGCTTCTCCCAGAAGCTGTCAGTGAAACAGGAAGCAGGTCCACATACACACACACACACACACACACACACACACACACACACCTCCAAGCTAATTGGCTGGTAGATTTGATTGACATGACTACAGGCAGTTCTATAGATGTAAATTCCAAATGCCAAGTCACATGCTTTCTCCTCAGGGCGGAGCTCTGATTCTCACACATCCCCCTGTGCTTCATGTGAAGAAGCATCATTTCCTTAAATGAAGCAATAACATTACAGATGCTTATGACTAACAAAGTAAATGGAATGAAAAGAGAGAAAAGAAATTGAGTGACACATTACCAAAGGCTAAAGGGGGCACTCCCCTTTTAGCAGGAGGACATTACAAACAGAAAAACTAAAGCGGGCACTACCCTTTAGTAAGTGCACATTATAAACAGTATAAACAGTGGGGAAAAGGAAAACAGAAAAAGGTCCATTTAAGTCTTTGGAAGTCTTTTCTCAGATGATTCTTGGGATTTCTTCTGGGTGTAGTTGTGGAAAGGAAGTCTTTCAGGTGTGGATGCTGAAGATCAACTAACAAGTCTCAGCTGTAGAGTTTCAGGTGCAATTGTAAAGTCCCTCAGGTGTTTAAAGTACTCATAATCAGCTGGGAAAGTTTCCTACAAAACTGAGCTTAACACAACTTTAAATAGCTTTGCCAATAATCACATCAAACAATGAGAGTTCTCAAAAACATGTCTAAGGAAATTCGGAATCTTTTATAGATTTTACAATTATTGTCCAGTTATTATGCATGAAACATATAATAAAAACAAAAATTGAAACATTCTATAAAACTTAATATTACTACGCTCCCCCCTGTGGAGAATAAATTGAGTAGACAATAGTGATATTAATTTAGAAAATAATTTTTATCTTTTTTCATCACTTTTTTGCATCATCTGCCTAATTATCCTTATGCCATTATGAGAAATTAAAGGATCTAATATAATTGGTAGCAGATGTCAAGGCCAAAAACCAACATTGTATTTATCATGACACCTGAGATAATTATGGGGGTTACTATTAAAGAACAGAGAAATAACTGAGTCAGGCTTAATCAGATGCATAGGATTGAGATGTCCATGAAATCAGGCATATAGAAGGGGGAATTGAAGTCAGGTGTCAAATGAGATGGCATAGCCCAGCCATCCAGTGCCATGTGGGGGGGAAATTAAACCAAAAAAATCCAACCTTGACTCTTGCCAAAAGCCATTCTCTTGGACTTTCCCAAGGCAGTGTAGTACCTGGACTTCATTCGTGTCTCCCCTTTTGTGACAGTCCAATGCCTGTTCTTGTACATATTGCTCTCTTGGGTGAAGGCAATTAATGTCTTAAATGGTAACTTCCCATAATCCAAGTCTCATATGGATTTAAAAATTGAGGAAAATAATGATAGAAAAAATGTGAATTTGCTTTGACTCAGAATATAAGTTACAAGTGCAATAATTCCAAATAATAATATTTTTTCCTTTTTTGTAAAAATAGTATTTCTAGAATTAATTTATACTTATCATGGTAATCAATTTGCCAAGGAAATACTTTATATAATTTGATTAAATAATCAGTTGGAAAAACAAACAGTTTAGAAGAACAAAATACACATGGAAGAATAAAAAACAATGAAATTCAAATTGACTTAAAACTCAATTTAAAAAAAATGAAAATCTCCATGAAAATAAACTCATACTATTGATTTCAAAATGTAGATGTAATAGCATAGAAATCCTTTTGTAATATTTGAACTGGCATTATTTCTCTGAGTGAATTTAGAACATTTTTGATTCCGATGTCTAAAATCTCCAGCTCTCATATTAATATCTTGCTTTCTACTTCTACATTTCTGTAAAATACATCCCTGTCTATGGCAGAAGAAGCAAATTCTTGAAATATGATGATGATAAAGTTTCTCTTGTTTTTCTTCAACCCCTTTATTTTCTCTGTTGCTCCTTTCATAATACAAATGCTTTATAAGATTATTAATTAAAGGCAAAAGCAGATTAACAAAATAATTAAGAATGAAATGAGAATTTCTGTAATTTAAAAGGTTTTCCTCTAATTTTGGGAGTATTGTAGAAGGACTATAGGAAAAGTCTAAACCAGAGGACTTAGGTGCTGTGGCTCTCACTGTAGGATTGTATCTCCGGACCTCCCTATCGGGAGGATCAAGGAACATGGCTATGAGAGAAGTAGGAGGTGGTGCCTGGGGAGGGGGAGGAGGGAGGGTCCCAAGAGTAGGGGGCAGGACCAACTCTGATCGTTGTATCCAGGCGTGCAAAAGAAGAGAAACACTTAGTATTAGAATTTGAAAAAAGTGCAGAAGTCAGAGGTTTCTCTGAAAAGGCATGGTTGAGAGAGGGAGAGATATTTATATTCCCTTGTGTGAGCACCTTGCTCACTCTTCTAACAAAAATAAAAATATAAAATCCACAAAAACAAAGCATCAACATGATCTTATTCCCCATTTTGGTCTGGTTAAACAGACTAAAATAAAAACAGGGTACTTAGGGAGTTAAAAAAAAATCCATTTGACAATTTAAAGGAAAAACAGCCGATACTTAGCAGTACTTTGTAATTTAAAGGGACAGGCTAGGGGAAATCTAATGTAGGTCCTATCCGGCCCTCCCCCAGTCTTGGGGGGAAAGTGGCTAAGATTACTGATAAATTCAGCAAGAGTTTAGGATTTTAAGGATTTGTTAAAGAGTAAAGACAACACATGGGATCCCATAATGCTAGGAAAGTCTATCTACTTTCCTCTCTTCTCCCACCAAGCCGAAGTCCCAAACAAAAAGAAGACAATCCTCAGTAGTTTCTCCCAGAAGCCGTCTGTGAAACAGAAAGCAGGGACACACACACACACACACACACACACACACACACACACACCTCCAAGCTAATTGACTGGTAGATTTGATTGACATGACTATAGGTGGTTCTATAAATGTAACTTTCGTATGCCAAGTCACAAGCTTTCTCCTTAGGGTGGAGATCTGATTCTCACACTAGTCCTACTATTTCATAGCCTAATAACTATTGGGGTAGCATCTCTACTTGCTTTTCAGAATGACTAGGCTACTTCAGTAGACCAACAATTACTGTGCCTGTCTTCCCTCAGACCCTCCAACAATTGTCATTTTTTTTTTTTTATTTATTGTGATCTTTGCCAATGTGATGAGTGTGAGCGGGAAAATTCAGAGTTGCTTTAATTTACTTTTCTCTAATTATTAGTGATTTGGAGCATTTTATATGGTCATGGTATATAGTTCCTTCTTTGAAAACTAAACTGTTCATATTATTTGACTGTTGGAGAATGGTTTTATGTGTTTGAATTAGTTCCTTTTACTCATTAAGTATGAGACCTTTATCAGAAAAAAATAGAACAACCTTACTGCAAATGATTTATTTTCCCAGGTTAACTGTTTTCCTGCTAATTTTAACTGCATTGATTTGGTTTTTGTAGAATATTTTTAATTTCAGACAATCAACATTATCTGTTTTACATTCTGCAATGCCCTCTAGCCTTTGATCCTGAATTCCCCTAACCATTGTTATAAAAAAGCATTTTCTTTCTTAATCTTCTAATTGGTATATGATAGGACCTTTTATATCTGAGTCAGGTATCCTTTTGATGCTTATGCAGATATAGATGATATATTGGCACCTCCAACTTTTCAAGCCAAAATATCCCTTTGTAGACTCTGCTCCTGTTAATTGTTTTATTATAATGTAAACTCTGAGGCGAACGAATGACTGTCTCACTCTTTGTATTTGTATTTCCAATATTTGGCACATAGTAATCACTCAATAGTCATTTACTCCATTCATTCATTAATCCTGCATTATTGTCTTCCTAGAATATTAAATTTTTCTGATAATCTTATAACTTGGAAATTAGCACTTATGAATCTAGAAAACTGAAGTCAGAACAATGAGGTTTTTTGGGGGGGATTGGGGGATTACACGATATTGGAGATGATGAGATTGGTGTTAAGAATGGTCTGCAGGGGCAGCTAGGTGGCGCAGTGGATAGAGCACCAGCCCTGGGGTCAGGAGTACCTGAGTTCAAATCCGGCCTCAGACACTTAATACTTACTAGCTGTGTGACCCTGGGCAAGTCACTTAACCCCAATTGCTTCACTAAAAGAAAAAAAAAAAAAAGAATGGTCTGCAGCTATTTGGTGTTGTGTAAAGGGGCCTGGAGATCAGGGCTCTGTGTTGGTTTAAGGATGTTCCTGTACCCTGGAGCCAGGATATAGCAGATCCTTTTCCTGTCCTCCTCTGTTTTCAAGGGAGGCATTTTTTTTTTTGGACAATGTCACCATGAGAAAGAGCATTGGGTTTCGAGCTAGGGGAGATGGGTTCTAATCCTTATTCTGCCATTTACTACCTGGAAGACCTTGTAGAAGCTACTTCACCTCTGTCTGCCTCAGTTTTCTCATCTGCAAAATGAGGGGGTGGCACCAGCTGGCTCTTAAGGTCTCATCCAGCATTCAGTCCTTATGTCTTGAGTAGCATAAGCTTCCTTTTTCCTGTGACTAATGGAAGCCTCAGAAAATGCTCCATGGTCCCCAGTCCTTGTCCCTCCCCCCAACTCCAGATAAAATAGTCTAGAGCTTTTATTTGATTTTCATGGTACTCAAATTACTGCATTATTTTTTTTACAAGGACTGGATTTTTAAGGATTGGGTTGAAGCCCATCAGGGTTCCCTCAGGGATGCCCTGACCCTTGGGCTAGAGCGTATGACTTCCTGAGTAAAACGAAAGGAAATTGCCTTTTGGATTTCATGCAGTCCAACTTTCGCTCCTCATTTTTGGAAAAGGGCAAATGTCTGACCTACAGAATCCCCCACCAGCTTTTTTGGCTCTAAAAATAAATCACTGAAGCTGTGTGTACTGCTTGGGGGTCATGCAATCCAACAGTAAGTCATATCCCATACAAAGTGTGCATACTTTCAGCAGCTTTTGGGCTTTTAAGGTACTTTTGAGGGAGTATGTGGCCTTGGAAAGAGTTCTGGACCTGGATCAGAGCGCCTGGGGTCAAATCCTGGCTCCATCTTTGCTGACCTGGGCAAAGTTATTTAACCTGCCTGGGTATTGCTTTCCTTCATATAGAAAATGAAGGGAATGGATTAGATGGCATCTAAGGTCCCTCTGATGCTTGCTACTAGTATAAGTGAGGGTCAATTACTTTACCTTGACGGGCCTCAGTTTCCCCTATCTGTATAATTGGGAGGTTGAACTAGATAATCTCAACAGTCTCTGTAAGGAATGGATCTAGGATATTATCACATGTCAATGAGTCAGTCAATCAAAAATCATTGGGGGGGGCAGCTAGGTGGCACGGTGGATAAAACATTGGCCCTGGATTCAGGAAGACCTGAGTTCAAATCCAGTTTCAGACACTTGACACTTACTAGGTGTGTGACCTTGGGCAAGTCTCTTAACCCTCATTGCCCCACAGAACAAAAACCAAACAAAAAATCATTTCTGGAGCATTTGGTGTATGTCAGGCATAATGCTAAGTGAAAAGGAGCCAAAACTCCACATGATCTATCTGTTGCTCAATGAGGAAATCTTGGCTGTGATGATGCCAAACAAGTTCACTTTTGAGTGAATTGGTAATCCTAGGACAGAATTGATCTTCATTCCACAAATGTTGATGTTACTGAAGGAAATGATAAATCTTGGATCAGATCATTTTAATCTCAAAAATGTCCTACGCTGGCTTTTTAACTTTGCAATCATCAGCTCACAATTATCCTCTGGAAAATGAATGGATCAAACTAGAAAACCTTGGAGGCCCCTTCCAGATCTACATAAATGATCATAGAAACTTATGAACTTAACATATTTAATACTTTTAAGTGTCTTTATAGAGTATCAAAAAGGGATTTCTAAGAGCCCACCTGGAAATGGTTTGAGTTTTCTGAAAGGTAGATTTGAAATAAATAGAAAACCAACCTGGTGGTATTCTTGGGGTCCTGTGACTAATAGTTACCATTTATCATGTATCTTTAGCTCATTGTACTCAACAAGGTAATTGAATGAATTACTGATTCACTCACCTCATTAGATCAGTTTGTGTACAATGCATAGTGTCTGCTAGAAAAGAACAAGGGAGAAAGAATGGAATTCAATGAGGAACATGATTTTTGTGAAATAGAGGGTAAAATAACCATATCAGACAAGTTTGACCTTTTAGTCTGGACCCTGATCTCCTCTGTCCACCTTCTATCTAGCCCAAGAGTCTGTGATATCCCTGATCTGGGAAGATAGCAGAAAGAAGTCCACAAGTTTTGGTCAGTGATGGGAAAAAGAAAATGGAAATAATGGAAATGTTCCCATCCAGTTGGTTTTTTGAAGGACTCGGTGACTCTTTTGACATGAAGATAAATCTTGAAATGTCACTAAATGAATTTGCTGACAAGGAGCAGAAATATGACATTGAAGCATCAGAACCCTTTAACTCAACGTTTGAGTGGGCATTTTTCGTTTTAAACTGAAATAAGAGTGGAGAGCGGGAAAGGGGACTTTGAATGAATTTCTTTCATCTTATGCGTTTCAAATTTATCCTTATATTTTCTGTATTAAAAAAAGGACAGGGGCAGCTAGATGGTGCAGTGGTTAAAGCACTGGCCCTGGATTCAGGAGTCCCTGAATTCGGATCCGCCCTCAGACACTTGACACTTACTAGCTGTGTGACCCTGGGCAAGTCACTTAACCCCCATTGCCTGCCAAAAAAAAAAAATTAATAAATAATTTTTTTAAAAAAGGACAGCAGAGATCCTATAGAACCCAAGTCACACCTTCCCATCTAGATTTCCATGTTCTCCTACATAGAGCCTGTCCTGACCCCCACCTCCTGACTCCTTCCTTCCCTCCCCAAATCACCTGGAATTCTCTGTTTATATTCTTGGGTGTATCTGTATCTCTGTGTGTGTTTATCTGTGTATCTTTGTGTGTGTATGTGTGCATTTGTGTGTCTTTTTGTGCCTGTGTGTATCCATGGTATATCCCACTCATAGAATGGAAACTCCCGAGGGGAAAGGGCTACCAGTCATGGTAAATAACACATAGTACAGGCATAAGAAAATGATTATTGATTTCATGCTTGATTTGATGAGCTATAGGTCACCTTCCCTCCCCTTGGAAGTCAGAAGATCTGGATTCAAATCTGCCTCCCTCAGTAGATTTGTGTGAAGTTGGGCAAGTCACTGAAGCTCAAGGATCAAATTGCTTATCTATAAAGGAAAGGGGTGGGAATTCAAAGGTTTCTTCCTATAATCTCTCCCACTTGAACAGTGTGAAATACAAAGGATACATGGATGAATTTTCCTTTATGGTTAGAAAAAATATGTCATTTGCCCATTGCACCTTTATATTGATTTTATTACCCCAAATTCCCTTTTGGGTCATGGAAACAAGCATTTACAACAGTAAGAAACCAGGGGCCCATTTTTCCATCTGCCCATTTACCCAGGGGGACTGTCCCTCTATCACAAATGCCTTTAGCTGGGTCCTCCAGGAGAGAAAACAGGCTTCCATTGTTTGGGACATCAATTTCACTCCCTAACTGTCCTGAGATTTCTCCTCATAACCTTTAGAAATACACTTTCTTTTTTTGGGTATTTTCCCCCTAGACAAACAAGAGCCAATCTTAGAATTTCTGGCTTGTTCTATTCTGGGAAATTATCAGTTACAGGCAGCAAACTCAGGCAATGTCTTCTGAGTTCTGAAGACTGAAAACCAAATTAGGTTTTAGCAAAAGCTTCTTCCCCTCTCATACGTGTGGTGGTTGCGGGGATCATTTTTATATTTGAGATGTGGGATATTAATTATGAATGGTTATTGTTATAATTAGTGTTCATTATTATTAGTTAATATTAATTTTTTTCCTTTTAGGAAAAGTTGAATCTAGTTAGTGATTTCTTGGAACATGGGTTGAGAGTCATACCCAGACTATTAAAATGAACAGAAAGCTACATTTATGTAACCTCTTACAGTTAGCAAATTGCTTTATACACATATAGAATGTCTAAACGTGCATATGTCATATAAATGTTAACTACTATAATACTCGCAACAACTGTGTGAACTAGCCATTATTATTATCCCTCTTTTGTAAATGAAAAAACCCCAAGAGTAAGAAGGATTCAGTGACTTGCCCAGGGTCACACAGGTAGTGTCTGAAGTGGGCTTCTAGTCATGTCTTCCTGACTCTTAGCCCAGCATTCTATCCCCTCCATCATCTGTCTCAGCAAGAAGAGATTTTGAACATCCTGTAGTCCGATTCCATTGGTTTTCTAGGTGAGGAAACTTGTTGATAGAGAAGATTGACTAACTTAGGATAGTAAACTAGGACTGGAAGGGACCAGAGATGACATTTAGTCCAAACCAGTCATTAAACAAAGAAGCTGTGTCCCAGGGAAGTGAAGTGATTTGCCTTTACTGCCATAGGCTGTCAGTAGCAGAGGGATGTGAACCTGGCTCCTCAGCCTTAGCCTTCAGTGTCACATTGCCCTACAGTAAGTCATGTGAGGAAAACTTTTATGGAAGGAGGACTTTTGTGGTCATTGAGAACACTAAAATATGTCCATTTCAGAACAATGGGGTTCTCTTGGCATGGGATTCTGAATTAACGCACACACACATACACACATCTTTTCTTTATGACAATGACCTTTTTGGGAAATAGTTCCAATGGTGGGTCAGAGAGCACAATTTAATAACTTTTCTTGCCTAATTTTGAATTATTAAACAATTCACAGGTATCCTGTCTGCCTTCTCATATCTCAGCAGAGAGTTGAAGGTACTAGCCAATTTTTAGTATGTTTTTCCCATCTTACTAGGTGCATCTTTACAGCTTAGGATTCAACAATCTGTTTTTAAGGAATAGCATTTGTAGGGTATTTTATTTTGAAAAGGGAGATACTATGAAGGCACAGTATTGGGAAGAGTACCTCACTGAAGCAGCCAGTGATCTAGCCAGATGTCAGGGCATGAAAGGAAGGCTGTCCTCGCTAAAGTCAGAGTGGGGGTGGGGGGAATGCTTCGTAAGATTTGACAGATCTTACCCAGGGTAAGAAAAAGCGCAAGAGTGGGCGTAGGTGTTCAGTATTAACAACCTACCATTATACTTAATGAATGGGTACAATTCACAAATTTCCAGCAAACACAAAGGACTCGGTACAGGAGCATGGTCTGTCTGTGGCAGATGACTTTTTTCTTGCATGTGATCCATTTTAGGAGTGACAGTGTCACCTAATAATATTCGGGCCCAGAATCGTGCCCTTGGAATGAACATTCTTTGACTTGAAAAGCTAATTCACATCCAGCCTTTCTGTTTAGATTCATGTTTTTCCCATTCTAGACCTTGACTTTCTGATCTTTTACTACATTTTTTTTTAATGTATGAGGTATTTTATTTTTTCTGTTACATGTAAAGATAGCTCTCAACTTTTGTTTATACATGCTTTACAATTTCAGATTTTTCTCCCTCCCTCCCCCCTCCCCTAGACAGCAGGCAATCTGATATAGGTTATATCTATATATCTCTATACATATACATATATATATATATACACATATATATATACACATAATAACATTAATCCTATTTCTGCATTAATCCTGTTACAAGAGAAAGAATCAGAGCAGTGATGCAAAACCTCAAAATAGAAAAAAAAAAAAACAACAGCACCCAAAACAAAAGAAATAATATGGTTCAATCAGCATCTATACTCCACAGTTCTTTCTTTCTTTTTTTTTCCTTGGATTTGGAGATCCTCTTCTATCATGAGTTCCCTGGAACTCTTCTGTACCATTGCATTGGTGAGAAGAATATAGTCCATCACAGTAGGTCAACACTCAATGTTGATGATACTGTGTACAATGTTCTTCTGGTTCTGCTCATCTCACTCATCATCAGCTCACGTAAGACCCTCCAGGTTTCTCTGAACTCTTCCTGCTCATCATTTCTTACAGCACAATAGTATTCCATTGTATTCATATACCACAACTTGTCCAGCCATTCCCCAATTGATGGGCACCCCCTCAACTTCCAATTCCTTGCTACCACGTAAAGAGCAGCTATAAATATTTTTGTACATGTCCCTTTCTCCCTTCCATGATTTCTTTGGGCAAAAGACCTAAAAGTGGGATTGCTGGGTCAAAGGGTATGCACAGCTTTATCGCCCTTTGGGCATAATTGCAAATTGCTCTCCAGAATGGTTGGATCAGCTCACAGCTCCACCAACAATGCATTAGTGTTCCAATTTTCCCACACCCTCTCCAACATTTATTATCTTCCTTTTTTGTCATTTTAGCCAATCTGATAGGTGTCAGGTGGTACCTCAGAGTTGTTTTAATTTGCATCTCTCTAATCATTAGAGATTTAGAGCATTTTTCATATGGAATAGATAGCTTTGGTTTCTTCATCAGAAAACTGCCTGTTCATATCCTTTGACCATTTCTCAATTGGGGAATGACTTGGATTCTTATAAATTTGATTTAATTCCCTATATATTTTAGAGATGAAGGCCTTTATCAGAAGCACTGGCCTCAAAAATTGTTTCCCAGCTTTCTGCCTCCCTTCCAATTTTGGATGCATTGCTTCTGTTTGTACAAAATTTTTTTAATTTAATATAATCAAAATCATCCATTTTGCATTTTATAATATACTCTATCTCTTGTTTCATCAAAAACTGTTTTCCTTTTCAAAGATCTGATAGGTACACTATTCCTTTCTCTCCTAATTTACCTATGGTATCACCTCTTATGTCTAAATCATGTATCCATTTTGACCTTATTTTAGTATAAGGTGTAAGATGTTGGTCTATGCCTAATTTCTGCCATACTATCTTCCAGTTTTCCCAGCAGTTTTTGTCAAATACTGAGTTCCTATCCCAGAAGCTGGAGTCTTTGGGTTATCAAACACTACATTACTAGTGTCATTTACTACTGCATTTCCTGAGCCTAGCCTATTCCATTGATCTACCACTCTATTTTTTAGCCAGTACCAGATAGTTTTGATGACTGCCGCTTTATAGTAAAGCTCCAGGTTTGGTACCGCTAACCCACCTTCCTGTGAATTTTTTTTCATTATTTCCCTGTATATTCTTCTTTTACTACATTTTAATGAAAGCCTCCTATCTAATTATGGAGAGACAGTTGAAATCATGGGACCAGAAGGACCACCAGGAACTATATGCCCCAAGGAGATAGCTGGTCAGAAGAAAGCCCTACCTGCCCCCCCCCCCACACAAACACACCAAAATATTGATAGCATCACTGTTGGGGGAAGCAACAGTTTGCAAACAAAACAGCTGCCCATTGATTGGAGAATGGCTCAGCAAACTATGGCACATGAATGTAATGGAAGATGACTGTGCTGTAGAGATGATGAATGTGATGAGTACAAAGGGGCCTGGGAAGATCTACATGAAATAAGATCCAGGAGATCACTAGACATGATGACTACAGCAATGTAAATGGCAAGAACAACTGCCCAATGGGAAATCAAAAATAAATATTGTCAAATGCTAATGAACAAGTCTGGCACCCAAAAGAGATAGACAAAGGAACCTTGCTGTCTTCTTTGTAGAGGTAGAAATGGATGGGCGTGGAGCTCTAGCAATGGCAGGCTTTTGTGCTGTGTTGACTACTTTTGCTTCCTTCTCTCTCTTTCCTCTTCCTCCTCCTCTCTCCGTGTTGTTGCCTCTCTGTCCATCTGTCTCTTTCTCTCTCCTTATTCTTTATTATAGGGGATAGTTCTTTGGGAGTGAAAAGGGGAAGAATGTATTGGGGAATGTAGGTGATATAAAAAGAAAGTATATCAATAAAAGTGTGATTTGAAAAGCATGGCCATAACATTGGGAAGCTCCCAAGGTGTTGCAGCAGCAGCCAGGCAAGGTAGCCTGGTGGTGAGGGGGCTGCAGGTGGGGGTGAGGGTGGGGGGCTGATCAGATTGAGACAAATCCCCACGGGCCTTTCCTCTGCTATTTGAGGCCTTTTCCAAGACAGGCTTTTCCAGGGTATGAGGTATTCAGGATGGTCTTGATATCTTGCTCACCGGCTGCCCTTCTCCTTGCCCCTTCCAGTGGGTTTGTGGAGCTCAGCAGGCACAGTGATGCTGCCAGGGGGCAGGACACTGCCAGACACTGGTGTGCCTGCCTCCAGTGCCCTGCATACCTCTCCTCTGAACTCACAGCATCTATTTCGGTTTCATTTTTTTTAACCTAGTAATTTCTTTCTATTTTGGGCCAATTGGATGGCACCTGTAAACACATCCACGTCACAAGTCCTGGGGGCAGAGGCCTCTCACCCACTCATTTCTCCTCTTCCAGAAAGGTCAACGCAATGCTGAGCACGCCCCGAGTTACTGAGATGAACCCTCACAGTTTCATTGGAAATGCGTTGTGGTAGCTTGAGCAATAAAATATTTGTAAAATTCTCTTTGGATCTTAGATCTCAAGTTGGAAGGGACCTTAGTGGTCATGTAGTACAGCCCTTTCATTTTACACAGGGGGAAACTGAGGCCCAAGATCACAAAGTTAGTTAACAGAAAACCTGTGATTCAGAGGAAGATCCTCTTACTCCCACTCCTCCTCTCAGCCTGATTTCTTTGAAGCTCATAGGGTAACATTCAAATCAATTTGACTCATTAGAAGCAACGTGGTTAGTGGATAGAACACTGCCCTTGACCTGGATTTGAATCCTCCTCAGTCAGTTTCTGTCTAATCTTGGGTAAGTCCCTTAGTCTGTCTCAGGCTCAGTTTCCTCATCTGAAAAAGGGGATAACAAGAGCACAAGTTCAGCATGAGCATAAAAGGAGAGAGTGCTCCCCCTACCTGAGCTCATTTGGTCTTCACGATAGCCCGGGAGGGGGGTGCAGGGTATTCCCTGTTGTGGCTGCTGCATCACGTCATGCCACTTTTTTATATTTCCCATCGGGAATTTACTAACACCCATTAGGTCCACAGCACCGGGTCCCTATTCAGAACTCAAAAGTTTATTGGTCGATTGAGACTATTCTTGGTACTGGGGATACAGACAATAATAAGACAGTACCTGCCCTCAAGATGCTGACGGTAGATAGTCAATAAGCCAATTTTTCATTTCTCTGATATTCAAGGCTGCTTGTTTTTGTTTGTTTGTTTGTTTTCAGTGAGGCAATTGGGGTTAAGTGACTTGCCCAGGGTCACACAGCTAAGGGCTGCTTGTTTTAACCATTTCATTGGTGAGATCTCTCTACTGGCTCTCTGGGTACAAGACCATTTCCCAAGGGGTAACTGCATTTCATTGGATTGCAAGGGGCTGAGAAGAGAAGATGAGATTTGGATTCAGAGGACCTGAGTTCAAATGCCCCTTCTGCCACCTGGATAACCATGGGCAAGTCTCCTTGACTCTCTGTCTATCTGTTTCTTTGTTTGTCAGATGAGGAGGCCGGACTGGATGACCTCTGAGTGGCTTTCTAGCTCCAGGTTTATGACTCTACATAGACCATTGGATTTTGAGGTGCAAGGTCCTGTGCCCCTTTCCAGTTCTGCTGCTCCCTGACCATCTGTGTAAACCATCTCAGACCCTAGCTTGCCCTTGGGCTTAAGGAGAAGAGTGAATGGACTCTGCTACCTCTTAATACTATAGTCCCATATCAAATGTTATCATGGTTGCCACTATCATATTAGTATAGTATAGTACTTTAATCTTTGTAAAGCAGGCCTGGTAGAAAAGCCCCACCCTTCTTGGGCTTGGCCATACACCTTCAGCCTTCTGGAGGAGTGACCTGGGCTAGTTCTCCTGAGTCAGCTCCCCAGGGGGTAGGGAATGGGGGCTTCTGCTGACCAGTGGGACCATCCCATTATACATTCCTTATTTCATCTGATCTTCACACTCACCCTCTGAGGTAGGTGATGTTATGGCCTTCATTTTATGGGAGAGTAAAGGGAAGTTCCAAGTGTGCCCATGGCCACATATCTGGTACCAGAGATGGGATTCTGAGCCAGTCTCTCTGAGCCTCAGTTCAGTGCTCTGACTGCTCCTCCATCCTATTTAATGGAGACGCAGGATAGAGGTTGGACATTGTGACCAGAGCTCAATATGGTAAAACAATTTCTTTCTTGCTGCCTTATTGGAAGTCCTGTCATCCCCATATGGAAACATAGGGGAAGGGGCTCGTGTTCCATCATGGCTATTTCTGTCTGTGTCCTACCCTGATGGAGAGACTTGGCAACCTCCTGCCTTTTTTTTTGGATGCAGAGTATAGAGCCTCTATGGGAGAAGAAAATACAGATTAAAAATAACAGCCGTGGCAACTGTGGACCAAGGAGGGGGGCCTCTCCTCTCAGCCCAGGGACACCAGGGCTGATTCTGGCAGACCCTGATTTTCCTTTCAAGTCTCTAGAGAAGGGTCTCTGCATCCAACCCTGAGAAGTCCAAAGTTGCCCAATGAAAATAAGGTGGGGTCAAAAGATGCTATGCTTAAATACATGTATTTATGCATATGTTCACATATACAAGGGATTTTCTTGTAATTTTTGGTTATATCCAATGCATTAAAGAGGCAATGTGCAGGGAAACTAGGTGGCACAGTGGATCAAGTACAAGCCCTGGATTCAGGAGGACCTGAGTTCAAATGCGATCTCAGACACTTGACACTTACTAGCTGTGTGACGCTGGGCAAGTCATTTAATGCTCATTGCCCTGCAAAAACAAAACAAACAAACAACAACAACCCCCCCCCCAAAAAAAAAAAAGAAAGAAAGAGCCGGTATTGATTGAACAGAGACTGAAGCATGCTATTTAAAGAAGAAGAAGAAGAATCACTGTGTGTTCTAGTGGCCAGAGTTCCAGACTCTGGGTTGAAGTCTAGCCTCTGACACATTCTTGAGAGTAGAAATGATTTCCTTTCTGTTTTGTATTTGCATTGTTTATGCCCAGCATGGTGAAAACCACATAGTAGGTGCTTCATCAATTCTTGCTGATTTATAAAGATTACCTGTGCGACCCCGAGCAAGTCACTTAATTTCTCAGGGCCCCAGGTGACTCTTTTTTCTCATGTCTTTCCTGCATCACTCTCACTTCTCTTTCCATTTTTTCCTCTATCTCTCTGATTTTATCTTCAAAGTCCTTTTTGAGCACCTCTATGGTCTGAGACCAATTCATATTTTTCTTGGAAGCTTTAGCTATAGGGGCCTTGACGTTGACATCTTCCTCTGAAGTTGTACCTCAGTCTTCCTTGTCACTAAAAAACTTTCTATGGTCCTCACCTTTCTCTGTCGGTTCATCTTGCCTTTCTTTTACTTGACTTTTAGCCCCTTAAAGTGGGGCACTGTTTCCTGGCTGCACTATCCCAAGCTTCAGGAGGTCCCAGGTGGTATGATTTAAGGAAGATCAGGTTCTTCACTCACCAGGCCTGTTCCCTGGTCTGTAAATGAACCCAGACCAACTTGCTAATCAACCAGCTTTGTGTGTTGTGGTTGTCAGCTCTGACAAGCCTGTGCCCCTCCCCCACTTGGGCCACTGATACTCAAGCCTACCCCCTGGTTCCCAGCAGGGGTGAAAAACCCAAGTTCTGCCTCAGCACCAGCAGAGAACCCTGTAGTCTCCCCCCTGCCAATGGTTCAGCCCACTCACCAGACTGTGAGCTTAGTTCCAGACAACACTGGTGCTTCAGCTGATTCAGAGGGTCTGGGGGTCTCCTTCTCTGGTGAGGCCTTCCTGGGACTGGATCTGTATCAGGGTGACTGTGGGGTTGGACTTCACTCCTGTCTCAGCACAGCAGCTCCCTCCTTCTGACCTTCCAAGCCGTCCTTGGTTGGAAGATGATTTTAACACATTCTTCTGTGAGTTTTGCTGCTCCAGGAATTGTCCTATGGAATTATTTGGATGTTTTTTTGGAGCAATTGTGTCATGAGTTAGAGAGCTCACTGCCTTTCCTCCACCATTTTGGCTCGACCCTGGAAATCTCGTGTTTGTTAAATGTGTGATGATAGACAAGTAACTTTTCTCCACGCCTATTTTCTGCCTCCTTTGTAAAACGAAGGGGTTGGACTCCCCAGGTGACTCTCAAAGAATAAATTGCTGACTATTTCTGCTGATTTGCTTCACTCAGTCACCAAACAGTGGCCAGCACCATACTAAGTGCTGCATTTATTAGTCCCCGCCTTTGAGGAGCTCGTATTCTAATAAGGGTGACAAAATAAACCATGTAAATATGATTCATATAGAGGATAAATTGGAGTTAATCTTGGAGGGAAGGACCCAGATTGAAGGGGACCAAGCAAAGCTTCTTGCCCTTGATCTGAGTCTTGCAGGAAGCCAGGGGAGTTAGGAGGCGTGGAGAACCAGGCACTAGCTCTGTCAGGTTACTTGCGTCTGACTCTTTGTGACCCTATTTGGGGTTTTCTTGGCAGAGATACTTGAGGGGTTTAACATTTCCTTCTCCAGCTCATTTGACAGATGAGTAAACTGAGGAAAACTAAGTTAAGTAACTTGCCCAGGGTCACATTGGCTAGGAAGTATCTGAGGCTGCATTTGAACTCGGGAAAATGAGTCTTCCTGACTTTAGGCCTGGCACTTTATACACCCCCTAGCTGTCCCTAGCATAGGGGATGTCTAATGAAAAGGCAAGGAGTCAGGATAGGGAGCGTCTCACTTAAGAAATAGAAAGAAAGCCTGGCTTCATTGGATCAAAGATTGTGAGTAGAGGAATGAGGTGTAGGAAGACGGAAAAGTAGGAAGGGGTGGTGAATAAAGGACTAAAAGCCAGGCAGGGTTTTATATTTGATTCTGGGGGCTCGTGGGTTGGTTGCTGTCCTTGGTCCTCAGAGGACCAAAATGACCTCACTCTGGGCTCAAGGTGAGTGCCTCTGACTGTGGCTGATCATGCTCTGACGTCTCCACCACAGCAAGCCAGACACAAATAGCCCACGTGAACATTTTGGGCAGCAACAGCTCTCAATTGAGTAAGGGAGGCAATGGAGTTTATTGAATGGGAGTTTGGGGAGGGCATGGTCAGCTGAAGATCATCTGGCCTGGAGTTGGGGAGACCTGAGGCAAGGAGACCTGTTGGAAAAGTCTTGCAATGGGCCAGGTATCAGGTGGGAGGGCCTGCCCCAGGGTGTGTTAGTGTCAGGGAGAGAAGAGAACATGTACAGACCTCATGAATTAGAAACATTAGTCCAGGGAATTTCCACCAATGAAATCACAGGTTCAGAAAAAACGATGATCTTCACTTCTTTGGGGAAAAATGGAATTGGGTGCAAAGGATAAGGAAGCTGTGTGTGTCAACCCGAAAAAAACTAGCTATACTGAAAAACAAACACACTTTTTTTTGCCAGTTTTGTTTGTTTTAGCTCACTGTGAATACAATGGCTACTACAGAGAGAGGCTGGAAATGTCCTGGATAATTTAGAATATTTGTTTTTAAGGACCTCTTCTTAAAGGGATAAAAAAGGGGCCTTTGGGGGAAGGAACCGCAGTCATTTTTTTCTCTTCCCTCTTCCATCTTCACAACTGCCCCCTCTCCTTTCCTGATATCCCCTCATATTCCTGCTTTCACTATCTGATCCAACTTTATATTTTACAGATAAGGAAGCTGAGGGTCAATGGAATGAAGTGACTTGCCCAACTTAGTTATCAGCAAAACGAGGAGTGGTTTCCTTCTTTCCAAGAAGACAGCCATCTTCCTCCTCTGTTCCCAACCCTCCCTCCCCCCAGCTCCTAGACTTGTCCCCAGGATCCTCTGACTTATTAGGAGATAAGATGAGAGACCGCTTATGCCTCAGCCTCATACCTTCAGCACCACTGAATTTTAAGCTGCTGGAGACATTGAAAAATTAATATTTATGAAAGGTGTAGAGCTTCTTAGAAGCAATGGACCAGATTATGCTTATCAGCATGCTTTTGTCTCTGTTGTGGTGTTGGGAAATTAGCATTATTTTGTAAGTGAAATGTGGACACCAAAACAAAGACCAACCCAACAGGCCCAAATTGCCCAGCACCCAAGGGCTCCAACAGAGAGCCTCAGGACACTGCAGTTCCTGTTCTGTTTCTACCCTGTCCAGGGGCAGCGCCCCATCTCTCCACCTCCATCTTTGCAGCTGCATCACCACACTCCAGCTCCCTCAAGTGAATTAGTTTGTTGTGTAAACAGGTCTTCACCTAAGCAGGTGTCACGTCTAATGGGAAGCACAGAAAGACCTGTCTCCCTAAAGGGACATCTCCTTCAGTACTGAAACTTTGGGGCTGTGAGAGCCTGTACCTGTATCCATCACAAACAGCATTGGTTGTAAATAATCTGCTGGTCTCCCTATGATGCCAGCCTGGTGGAATATGCTTGGCCCATGGTTGGCATAGACCACAGATCCAAAAATGACAAAAGCATATGTGTGTAATAAGTAAACATAAGATTATAGATTTAAAGGTAGAAGGGAGTTTGGAGCCTTTCCGATACCATCCCTTTATTTTACAGATGAAGAAACAGAGAAAGAAAGGATTTAAATGACTCAATTAAGGTCACACAGTTAAGAAATGTCTGAGATAGGATTTGAACTTGGGTCTTCCTACAAGCCCCAAACTCTACCCACTGCACCACCTAGTCTCCTTGTGGTAACAGTACACGTTGGAGAAGCCCCTTTACAATATGCATGCCTTTGTGGGTGGTGTAAGCCACATTATATCTGAAATATTCCTCCTACTCTCACTGAGCTAGACTAGGATGTACCTAGTAGTCACGTCGTCTAAGATCAGGGGTGTGGCACATCATTCGACTCATTGAGAAGTACCCCAAATCCCTTTACCAACCTACAGAATTTCAGCCTAAAAATGTGAAAGGTCTTCAGAAGTCATGGTGTCCAACCCTGCCCCTGTGGGATAGCTCCTACAAGTGGTCATTTAGTCTTTTCTCAAGGACAACCAGTGAGGGGAAACTCACTTGCTCCCAAGGTATCCATGCCATTTTTGGGAAAACTCTTATGGTTAGGAAGTTTGTCTTCATGTCAAGAAGAAATATTCACTTTGCAATTTAAACCTAGTTCTTTGTTCTATCCTCTTGAGTAAAGCAGGGGGAAAAAGATAGATAGATAGATAGATAGATAGATAGATAGATAGATAGATAGATAGATAGATAGATAGGGAGAGACATAGGGAGGGAAATATAGAGGGATATATATATATATATAAACACACATATATATGTGTATATACAAATAAACATATATACATACATATAGATAGATGATAGATTTATATATATGTTTGTGTGTATGTACGTATATGTATATGTGTGTATATATCTATATCTGTGTATCACATATCTATGTCTATGTATCATTTATCTATTTATTTGTCATCTATTTTTCTTATCCCTCTTTTACCTGAATGGAATACAGGTCCTAAAGTCAGGAAGGCCTGAGTTTAGATCCAGTCTCAGACACCTTCTAGCTGTGTGACCCTGGACAAGTCACCTTGATCCTGTTTGACTCAGTTTACTCATCCATAAAATGGGGATAAAAATAGCACTGGCTCCCAGGGTTGTTGTAATAATCAAATAAGAGAATAATTTTAAAGTGTTTAGCATAGTGTCTGGCACAAAGAAAGCACTAAATAAATTTTAGCTATTATTATAATACTTCAGATACTTGGGAACAGCTATTGTATTCTCTTATTTTTTCTCAAGGTTTGATATCCCATATGACTTCAGTCAATGTTATTTTCTCTTCATTTAAATCTTTCTAAAAAGTTTGGAAAAAATTACTTGGCACATGACCACCTGTATCATATCCTACATCCCAGCAGTCACTCTACTAAGGACAGTTTACACTTTGTCTTAAACATGTACAGTTAATTAAGCATCTTTTGCACTTGAGCATGCTCTAGACAGAGCTAACATCCTATCTCTGTTGCTCTGTGTTGGTCATTTTGTTTTTCTTACTCTTTGATGGTTATCTCCGGTTATTGGTGTGTGCGCATGCTCATGCTCAACTATCAAGTTATGGTAAAAATTAGTTAATACTCCCATCTGCCATCCACTAAGCATTCTGTGAATAACAAAGCTACCTCTTCCTGAAAGAGAAAGCTAAAGTCATCATCTTCTTCTTTTCCTTCTTGTTCTTACTCTTCTCCTCATCCTCCTTCTCCTCCTCTTCCTCCTCCTCCTTCCACTGCCCTTTCCCTCCCTTCTATTATTCTTCCCTATCCTCCCTCCCTTGTACAAAATAAGCACCATCACACAAAACAAATTCACACATTGATCCATGCCTCAAAATGGGAGTCTTCCCCTTCTGCACTTCTAGTCCATGGCTATCTCTCTGAAAAGTGATGAGTAACCTTCTTCACAAACTATGATTTGAGGACCTATTTTAAAGTTGTTTTTAGGGGAATGTTGAGAGAGTTCAGCTGGGTTGTTATCTGTACTCCACGATCTTGGCTCTAAATTTCCTATCAGATCATTCTTTTAGCTTCTTACTGGGCTTGAACTGTAGCCCTCAGGGTGGTTTTGTTTGTCTGTCTGTTTTTTTCTGGGAAGGTGGTTTAGTAAGCCTCTCCCTTATCAAAGGGAGAGTTCTCGCTTTTTCATTCATTTTCTTCAGGCAATGACTATAAAACATGACTTTTCTTACCACCTCCCATACTTTCTGAGGGCACATATTTCCAAGACCCTATGTCCTTAACTCTCTTTCAAGCTTCTTTATTTTATACAAATCAAAAGGGCCTAAGTGATTGGAAAACAAACAACTAGTAACATTTGAGATAGGGTAAAGGATGGATAGAAATTCTGAAGGCAAAAAGTAACATTCATACACTTCATCTACCTGTGTAGAATACAAACCATGTAGAGGACAGGGAATGTGTTCCTTTAATCTTTTTTAACCATAATTTCTAGTACAGAATATGCCCAATAAATTGTGGATTGATGGGTTGATTAGTTTCCTCTCTCAATGACAAATATTGGCTGCTATTTTTTCCAAGCTCTCAGAGTTTCTTTCTATAGCAATAAATTTCCCTGCTTCTGACTTCTAATTTTCTATGAGGTGGGAAACCAGATAACCAAGCTTTTAAAGAATATGTCTAAAGTAAAATTAATAGACCTTGAATGAGATTCTGAGAGTTTCTCGTATGGGTAAAGGGGTACCTATGTTGTGATATCTGTTTTAGCTACTCAGGGCTTGCATTTATTTTTTTTTTTCTTACTGATTCTCAAATGTAGGAGCAGCATGGCATGATGAAAAGTACTTTGAATTTATGGACAAAAGATCTGGGTTTGAATCCCAGGTCTACCAATTACTTGGAAACCTCTAGTGAAGGGAACTTACCACCTGCTTAGGCAGCTCAGTCCACTTTGTCATGACTCTCATTATTAGGATGATTTTTCCTTATCTCAAACCTAAATTTGTCTTTTAGTGACTTATACCCATTGTTCCTAGGTTTGAGCTCTGGGACAGAAACAGAAAAAGTCATAGCAATGCCAGAAAACTCTGAGTAGAGAGGAATCATAATTCTGCACAGATCAAGCAACCAGCAAATACATACTAAGTACCCATTATGTTCTAGGCACTGGGCTACACTGGGATACAAAAAAGGAAAATGGTTTCTGCCCACACAGAACTTACATTCTAAAGGGGAACTGGGCTTCAAAGGAATTGAACAGTTGATGAAGCAGGCAGTTATTAGTGAATCAATAAGCAGGTATTAAGAGTCTACCGTGGGGCAGCTAGGTGTCACAGTGCATAGAGCACCAGCCCTGGTTTCAGGAGGACCTGAGTTCAAATGCAGCCTCAGACACTTGACACTTACTAGATTTATGACCCTGGGCAAGTCACTTAACCCCAATTGCCTCACCAAAAAATAAAAAAAATAAAAATAAAGAGCCTACCATATGCCAGATTCTGTGCTTGATTCTGGGAATAACAAGGCAAAAGAAATAAATAAGCAATGAAACAATCTGTGCTTTTGGAAAGTCTCCAGTGTTTGGTATTTATTGCCCTTCATCACCTGTTCTCTCCTACCTTTCTAGTCTTCTTAGACCTCACTCCCCATCCACCTAGTCTTTGATCCTATGTCACAGATCTTCTGGCTACTCCATCTTTCAGCTCCTGGCATTTTCTCTGACTATCTTCCATGCCTGAAATGCTCTCCCTCCTCAATAACTATAATCCCATCTTTTACTTGCAGCCTTCCCCAACCCCTTTTAATTCTAATGTCTTCCCTCGGTAAATTATTTCCTATTTATCCTGTATACAGCCTGCTTTGTAAATGTTTGTTTAGATGTCTCCCCCATTAGATTGTAAACTTCTTGAGTCTAGGGACTATCTTTTGCCTCTTTCTGTATTCCCATAATTTATTATAGTTCCTGGAATGTAATGCTTAATTGATATTTATTGATTGATAAGGACTCCAAAGATAGCAATGAAAGGCCCAAGGTGTTTACATTCTGACATTGGAGACTACATGTATATAATAACAGGGTTCCACCATGATTGGGTCATTCAAGTCTGAGGCTTAGCTTAGAATGATCTTCAGCATACTCTACCCTCCTGAAAGGAAGCTGGGCTCTTTCATCTTCACATATTATAATTGAAAAGTTAATGATTCAGTGACCAGCCCTAGGTTACTAACAAGTAAAGGAGAAAGGTCTATATTTTAAAATGACGATGTGTTGGGCTCTAAAAGATTCTTTTTGTGCTGTAGTACAATGAATGATTCCCTCCAGGCATAGCCAAAATGAAAATGCTCAGGGCCCCACTTCATTACAAAGAATAGCTTGTTATTGCTTCAGGTGAAGTAACTAATGTTAGCCTATTGATTTTTAAATAGACCATCCCTGACAGCTAAAAGGCAAACATTAGCTCTGGGAAAGTGCTGTGTCTATAGAAGGCAGATCCAGTCTTGCCATTAAAAAGCAAATTGGAAAAAGCCTCTCTGCACTCAGGGAGTTGACTGGAATTAG
Source organism: Dromiciops gliroides (assembly GCF_019393635.1). NCBI lineage: Eukaryota > Metazoa > Chordata > Mammalia > Microbiotheria > Microbiotheriidae > Dromiciops > Dromiciops gliroides. The sequence continues at coordinate 10,443,630 of NC_057865.1, forward strand.
CTGTGCTTCCTTCACATGGAGTTGACTATCCATGTCCATCTCTGGTGTGAGCTTTGAAGGTTTGGTCTGTCAACTTGAAAATTAATGAAACAATCAATATAGGAGATTTAAGGTCTTTAATAGGGGCAGAGGAGCTAGAACTAGTATCAAAAGGCAAGATTGCCATGAATACCCAAAGATGGGGACTGAGGACCCGGTTTATATGGGGTAACAGAACAAAGGGAGCTATGAGACTGCCCTTGGGTTAAGTAAGTTTTTCACAAATAGAAACTACTTAACTCTAAATGAACTTTTTGCATAATCATCTAAAGTCCAGTAAGTAAGTCTGAGAATTTTTGGGAGGGGGATAGTTTATTTGGGAGATCTGATAAAACAATCAAGAGTCTGGAATTGACAAACATTGGTCAGCCCTAGGCAATTCATTGACTTGGGAATGGGGAATAGGTGAGGATCAGTAAATTATGGTTATCAGGGTGGATTGTGGCCATCCATTGGCCATTCCCCCTGGGTACAATCTCCATTTTGCTTGCCTCTTTCCAGGGCCCTAGATCAGGAATTGTTCAACTTTTGTGTGCCCTGGACCCAGTTGGCATTTTGGATCCATTCTCAGAGTCATATTTTCAATAGCATAAAGGATTTACAAATGATAATAAATTGTGATTCTAAGTACAAGGAAATTGAAATTGTAACAATTATAAAGACAACGGTTATAATAAATATAGTTATTAAAATATGTTTTTTCAAAGTTCACAGACCCTGAGTTAAGATTTCTTGCTTTAGACAGACAATTCAGGAAGCATTTATTAAGCATTTGCTGTCTACCTGCAATTATTTTAGGACCTGGGAAAACAAAGGCAAAAAATAAAAAAATAAAATCCCTGCCCTCAAGGGGCTTATATGGGAAGGAATATACTGTGTACACAGAAAATGCATGCCAGGCATGAAATAGATGCCAAGTAGTTTCCACGAAGGGGAGCACTTACAACTGGGTAAGGAGTGAGGAATGACTTACCCAAAGAAGTACCCAACTGTTCTTATTGATGCAGGGACAGCCAACCTCTTTAGTGAACACCAGCATCTTATCTTCCCTGGCAGGCTTCCTTAAAGACATTGAAGTTAATTCCACTGACAGTAAGTTCTTGGCTTGGTAGAGTCAGAGGGGCATAGTGGAGAGAGGAGCCAACAAGATCTGTGTTCAAGTTATGTGTCTAATGAAAACTGACTGAATGACTGGGATCAAGTCATTAAGAGGCAGGAATTGAACCCAGGTTTTCTTGCTTCCAAGTCCAGCTCTCTCCCTCCCTCTCTCTCCCTCTCTCTCCCTCTCTCTCTCCCTCTCCCCACTCCCCCTGTCTCTCTCTCCCCAGACTATTAGACAATAGTGACACTGCAAGATTGACCCCTTACCAATAAATTCTAGAAGACAAGGACCTAAGCTGTTGACAATTTCATGACTCGTTATGTCTCCATCAGTTTTCTTTACCAAGATTAGGACTTGTGGGTGCCATAAATAAATAAAAGCCAGCCAAATCTAAAGTGAGTCTGATGTTCCCATACCTCATTTCCTTTCCTGCTCCCCAAATTTCTCTTTGATTTGAGAAACATACGGCTATGGAGTCCGTCTTCAAAGTTCCAGTGCCTTCGCTTTATCAATTTTTCACTGCTATTCTGTATATAACTGGGTTTGTTTGAATCGCTCCAATAGACTATAAACTCATTGAGGACAGGGGCTGTCTTTTGCCTCTTTTTGTATCTGCAGTGCTTAGCACAGCGCCTGAAGCATATTAGGCTTATGGACTGATGGACAAAATCTCTTGGTGTCCTGTTAAATCATTTGGGATGTCAGCTAGGATACCTCACACTATAGCTTTGATACTGATCAAAAGGGCATCGTCGTATGGGTCTTTTAGAGGAGCCTGGGCACAGTGGGGCAAGGTTAAGAGCACTGGGAGGATCACTCTGGATTTTGAAATGGTTTCTCTGGCACAAATAGCACCTGTTTTAGAGTAGGAGAACACTGAAGCTCCATGGGAAGTTTGGAATGTTGACTCTTTGAATTTCACACGTCTGACTGTATAAATCTCAAGCAAAGAAGACTCTGTGACCTAGAGAGTGGTTTCCCCCCTCCTCACCATGTTCCAAATGCAGGACGTTCAGCATGATCAGCATGTTCAGCAATGGAAGGGGGCATCTGTAGAAAAATTGGGTCAGATGAGGAAAGAAACTGCTGGGCAAAGCTGACAAGTGGCCACCTAACCTTTGCTTGAAGACCACCAGTAAAGGGGAGCCCAACACCTCCTAACAGAACCTGCTCTGATATTCGGTGGCTCTAATGGTTAAGAAGTTTTTTCTTGTTTTGAGACAAAGCCAGGTCTCTGAACTTTCTACCCATTGCTCCTAGCTCTGAGGTAAAGACAAAGTCTTTTTTCTCTCCCACAAGTCAGACTTAAAAGCAGTAGTCACACCGACTCTTTTCCTGTCTGCTTTGGGTCCTTTCTCAGCTTCCAGATTTTTGGAGCTGGGAAAAAACAGTATCATTTAACAATGAAAGGAATTGACTGAAACCCTTTCTCACTAATAAGTCCCCAAAGTATGCTGTTTTCTAGGTGCGCCTCTTGGTAGGAAGGAAGGGCCAGAATGACAAATCAAGCGAGTGGCTTGAATATCATCAATAATGCAGTGTCAGGAGGCCATGTCTGATGAACCAGAATTCTCCTGAGGAGGCTTTCACAGCCATCTAGCCAAAGATAGCCTTTTGTCTCAGAGCTGAGCTCTCCCTTAAGTGGAGCTGGCCTGGACTCTGTCTTGACAACCCAGAGTTTATGAAACCTAAAAGGAATTAGCCAGTGCCTTAGGTCTGGTCTTCCATAATGGAATGGGAAACAGAAGCTTTGCAAAGATACCACTTAGAAAAGAAAATCAATATATAAATAGCTTGGTGTTTGTTACTTAGGGGGAAGTGGATTATATTTCAATTTTCTCAGCTTAGGTGTTTTTTTTTCTTTAAATTTTTTCAGTTCAACTCAACATATTGTTATTAAACCTTTACTATGGGCAAGGTACTGTGCCAGGCCCTGGGAATACAAAGACAGATACAAAAAGAGAACCAGCTCCTCCCCTCAAAAGGCTTAGATTTTATTGGGGGAGGCGATAAGCTGTCCATAGGTCAGTTAGCACCAAGTAATAGGTGAAGGAAAAGCACTCACAACTAAGGGGGATAAGGAACGGCCTGGTGGTGGAGGTGGCACCTGATGTCTTCTGGGAAGAAAACTAAGGGAGAGCAGGCAATCAATTCCAGACATGTAGGACAGGCCTTGCAAAGGCCTGGAGGCAGGAGAAGGCCTGTCCCTTGTGCTAATTTGGCTCTCACAGAGAATGTGTGAAGAAGGGTATTAGAGAAAACTGGGACCTATAGGTTGGAGGGCTTTAGCTTGCAGGTAAAGGGCTTTTTCTTTTATACAAAAGACCAGTGGGTGTCACTGAATAATTTGGTAGAGGGATGGCAGGGCCAGATCTATATTTTAGGAATATCCACATGGAAATGTGAAGAATGGAAGGAAGACCAATTAGGAAGCTGTTGAAATAGACCAGGCAGAGGGTCCAAAGTAAGCTAAAAGTAGTGCCAGTGGAGAGAAGGGGATGGATGGGAAAGACATGCTATTGTCTTTGGTCAGGATAAATGAGGAAGGATCTCAATCAATCAGTTATTCAGCAATCATGCAGTCAATGCTTACTCCATGCCATACACTGTGCTATGCACTGGGGTTACAGAGGAAACAAAAAGAAAAACAGTCCCTGCCCTTAATGAGCTTGTATTCCAATGGGTGAGACAATGCATATTTAACTGTACGTTAAAATTGATACAAAGTAACTTAGAGGGGAAAGTACTTTCAGATTGTTTGGGACCACACACTTATATCCAGGGAAAGTAATTGAATTTCATGAGTGAAAGAGGTCTCTAAGTCCTCTTGCAGCTGTAAATAAGGACCAAATGAGGAGGTGGGGGAAGGTGCCTACTAAGTGCTAACTAAGAGCTTTACAGATATTATCTCATTTAGTAATGAAAAATGAGGTAACATAGGTAAAGCACTTGGTTAACCTCTAAGGGCTACACAAATGCCAGCTATTATTATGAACTCTTAAGTCAGATGGGCGCCATTGGCAAGGGTTAGAGAATCAGAGAATAGGAGCATAAGCAGCATCAGAGAAAAGTGGCTGTGGGACTCCCAGCCTGGGGAGTCTCCTCTTGTTCTTGTTCTCAGGTTGTTGGCATGTGGAAGCCACACCAGTGTTTTAGGATAGACCACTTGGAGAGTCCACGGCAGCCTCATCTACTCTTCTCTCCCAAATCGGGTCCCTACTGCTCCCTGCATTGCCTACGAAGATGGATTGTTTTGATTTTTTAAAAATTACTTTAATAATATGCCCCACTGGCTAATTTGGAAAATGGCAATAGAACAAAGACGCGCGATCCATTTATGTTTTTTAACCATCTAATTACAAGCTTTGAAAAAGACTGCCTCAAGAAAAAGCTGCCAAATTTCTCTGATCTCCAGGTCATTTATTTTCAGTGTAGTAAATATTTGGGGAGATCTTTTTTGTGAAGCAAATGCAGCAGATATGTTGATTCATTGACTTCCTTATGATACATCAGAATTCGATTTCTTTCCAAATTTAAAGTCTCAGGACCTGAGTTCCAATTTTGATTCTTCCACCTGTGTGACCTTGAGTAGCATCAGTCCTCTGGGCTTCGGTGTCCTATATGTGGTAAGTCTCGGCTAGGAGAGAGCTCTGACTTGTGAACCTGTGATTGGAGTCATGTTGAAAGAATGTTGAATGATGAAGCCTGCACTCAGTGACAGCAGGTCCTGGGCATGCTCCAAATGCTTCCATACTATCAGGGGAAATCAGTGGGCACATATATAAGCAAACACAAAATATATATAAAATAGATGTGAGATAATTTCTGAAGACAGGGCAAAGACAATGAGGGGATTAAAATAGAATTGACAGAGAGGCACTCCAGCTGACCTTTGAAGGAAGGAATCTAGCTCTGCCAAGAGGCAGAAGTAAGGAGGGCATGCTTTGTAAGAACAGCTGTACATGTAAGGCTAATTGGGGGGGGGGCTCATCTGTGGAGGACTAATCTGGGGACTTTTGACTGTTTGGCTATCTGACTGCTGTTCATTTAATGTAGGCCATGTATAAAGTTCCACCACACTGCTCCACTCCCAAATTGATAAGCAAAATATTAAGAAGCCTCTTAACTAAATAATCAAAGCAGAGTTTATTTATGAGATACTATTTAAAATTAAGAATACAGGGAAATAAAATGTACAACCTGACTGCATTGCAGCGTCTCTTTCCACTGTGTCTCTTTCCACTGTGTCTCTTTCCCACCTGCTGCGCCTTGAACTTTTTTAATACAATAGGGGCCTTAGCCGCCTCTTGCCTTAGGGCACTCAGGTCCTTTATTCTAACTCCGAGACCCTTTCACTTTGTAAATCCCCCTGCTTCTAACTTTCCTCTCCTTACTGCCACTGCTGAACCCCTGTGTTTCTCTCTCACCGACCTTCTGTCTGTTTGCTCCGTCAGTCTGCCCTTCAGCCTCTCTTTTCTCTGCTCCTAGTAGCCCCGTCTCTAGTCTGCTGCGCTCCAACTTTTCTAATCTCGTCAGCCGCCTCCTGACCTCTTCTCTGCCTTTTCTCATCTCTCCTCCTGAGTCTAACCCCCAGGTCTATATATATCTTTCTTTTCTCCACTCAAATCTCGGGGCTTCCTGTGCCCCCACAGACCAAGCTAATCTGCCAGCCAGGGCTGCGGCTGGTGGTGGGGGGTGGGGGGGGCGGTGCGCTCAAGCCTCACGTGCCTCGGCACAGGCTATCTGGGATCTTTCGGATAGTTCTGCTCAGGTCGGAGGGAGCTGGGGGCTTCTTCCCCCCAGCTGTCTGACCTGGCCCCTGAGGGCCTAAGGCTTTCCAATATCAGCCCAAAGGTAGGGTCCCCAAATCAAAAAAATTTCCACAAGAGGAAGGTGCATCTATTCCAGGAAAGGCAAGCTAGAGCCAGATTGGGACAGGATTTCAAGACAAAGAGGAGTTGTGGGTGATCCTAGAGGTAATAAATAGGGAGCCAGCTTCCTTGAGGGGTCACATAGACCCAACTACTGGAGGGTAGGCGCTGTTTCTCTTAGTCTTTGTATGACCAACCGAACCAATGTAGAGTAGATGTTTACTGAATGCTTACTGCCTGGAGATACTGTGTGTGTATGTGTAAGTTTGAATACATTGCATACTTATAAAGATAGTACATTATGAGAAGGGAGGTACATTTTAATGCCAAGTAAAAATTACTTCCTTTTTTATTCTCTTTTGTATCAGCTGTGCCCATTCGCCCAGAAATTAATGGGTATCATCAATGATTGACTTTGTTGTCTTCAAAATAATTTGGAGGTTCTGGGATATACAGGGATTGTCCCCTTGCATTTTCAGTTAAATTAAGAAATCTAAACTTTATCATGAGTAGTTTTATGATAACCAAGGAAATAAAGCAACTGCAGAACAAATCTGGTACAGGGCCCCCCCCCCCCCTCAGTAGGCACAAGGACCCTGAAGAGAAATTTACAAGGGTTTTTTTTCCCTTTGGTTTTGTTTTGGTTTTTGTTTGTTCTTTTGCAGGGCAATGAGGGTTAAGTGACTTGCCCAAGGTTACACAGCTAGTAAGTGTCAAGTGTCTGAGGCCAGATTTGAAGTCAGATTCTCCTGAATCCAAGGCCAGTGCTTTATCCACTGAGCCACCTAGCTGCCCCTACAAGGGTTTTTATAGTAAAGTACAGTTACTATTTTTAGCAGTTACTTTTTTTTTAAGAATTAGGGACTTTCCAGAGTTTGGGGACTCTAATTGGTTGTAGTCACTTGCATCCTGAAAAACAGTTAATGGTACAATAATATATAATTTCCCTAAAGTCACACGGCTTACAGGAAAACTAAGCTCAGTAAAACCAGACAACTCCAGCAGCTGTATAAATGTCAGGATGATATAAAATGGAGTTGATTTGGTTTTCTCAGCTTGCTATAATGAAATATTTGTGGTGGGGATCTTGTCAGAGCCTTGTGTTCTCTTTCAATGTCTTCTTCTCTGACCCTTTTAAGTTCCCAAAAGCTATTCTGAAATCAAATGAAAAATGTGACCTTTTATTAGTAATTAACATTATGTATAGCTTGGATTACTTTCCTATAGAATATTATTGATATTACAGACAGTTCTCTTTTTATGTTAGAGGACCATTCTGCAGACCTCTATGTAAAGTGATTTTTACATAATGTGAATTTGCCTATCAGTGTGGGAAAGGGAGAGAGGTAGAGAGATGGGAAGAGAGCTGCATACCTGTGCAGGGAAGGGATAGCATGTGGTTAAAGGAGATGTGGAGATCAGGGACAGAGAAGTGAGAACAGGAGGAGGAACACTATGGCCAGGGCCAGCCAATAATGACCACAGACAGGAGATGTTGGAAGACAGGTGGTATTCTGGTGGGGGTGGTCTACTTTCTTGATAACTCATACATACAGCACAGTGACCAATAGTATTGCCAATCAATTAAGAAACATTTCTTAAATGCTTAAGCAGACCCAAACTTGTTACAAAGAAGATGTATCATCAGATGCAAATAGTAGGTGTTTCTAAATGAACTTTGGAATATATTTTGGTTTTTAATAGTGCTGGGGAAAATGATTATCCTTATTGATCCAAAGATGTATTGATATAGTCACATTGGAACCTATTACTTAGTATCATAGTATGAATGAATGAATTCATGTACATATGTATGAATGAATGAAAAAATACTCAATACTATTTATTTGTCAAGCACCGTGCATGGTGCTGGGAGATACAGAGAAAAAGTGGGATGGTCCCTCCCTTCAAGGAAGACAAAACATAGGGAAGTGGTTGCCAGGGAAGGGTGTCTTGGTCAAGGGAGCTACAGGGTGGTTGCCACAAGGCAAACCATTGTCAAGTGCTTTCCGGAATTCCTGGTCATATCAGCTGGATGACTGTAGTTTATTCAAGAAAGATTCTCATATTCCAATGGATCTGTGGTTTCCCTGATGAGGACAGTCTCTCCAGTGAAGGGGATCAGAACCAGTTCATTCCTGTCCATACTGCTCTATCCAGGATTCTCATGTCTGTTCTACCTTGGACAACAACGGACTAGTACATAGAACTTGGACTCAGGAAGATGTGATTGAAGGAGGTCAGTTAACTTTGTAAGCCTTGGGATTTTCATTCACAAAAAGGATAATAATAGCACCTGCTTCCCAGAATTGTTAAGACGATCAAATAAGACAACATTTAAAGTGCTCTGTAAACTTTAAGGTAAATACAATAACTGTCAGCTATTATTGCTCGGGGGGCGCTCAGTGAGATGGGAAGGCAGTTTCTGTTCACATTCAGAGGAGACTAGTGAAGCATTCAAGATATTCCCCATGACTTTTCTGGGTATCTATTGCATATTTCCAGATTTTTCCTTTTCTTGGGTAACTGGAGTCTCCTGAGAGGTGGACGTGTTGCATACATAGGTCTGCAGTTCTCCCCCGTATTTCTGTCTTTAGAAATCGGAAGAATCAGAGTCAGTAACGCTGGGAGGCTATGTAATTGAAAGGGGATGCTAAGACAGCAGAGGGATTTGAGAAATGGACAACTGAGATGGCTGATAAACACTTGGGCTGGGGGGGGGGGGTAGTGAGGAGAGAGAAGGACTCCTGCTTCCAGAAACCACCTCTCCCAAATAAATCTCCTGTCAGTTCAGAAGTTAGGAAGGCAGCAAAGCTTCCAGGGCCACAGCCAACTGCAGTGCAGCCAGAGAAAGAGGCAACAAAAATAGCACTCCAGGATTCTGTGCGTGGGTGAGGCAGAAACCACACACTGGAGCAAAAGCTGCCAGTGTCGTTTTAGAACCAATGCGGGGCTCTTCGCTTTGGGCTTGCTTAGTGGCTTTTAAACCAGAACCCGCACTGCAAACATCAAATGTACGGCCAGTGGCCCCTTTCGCATCTGGGGCTGCCACTGGCTTCTCGGAGCCTTTGCAAGCTTTGTGGTCCCCGCACAGGGGTCTGCCTGCATGAATGCATGCGTGCACACCCAGACGGTGAGCTCCTGAGGCAGCTGAGGCAGGCAGGCTGGCGGCAGGCGCAAGGAAGGGGTTAATTCCTTTTGAGGCTGTGCAATAGAGAATTCTGGTTTGCGAGATAGAGCTGGGGACAGCTGTGTTTGCGGTGGTATTTTTAAATGCATTAATTCAGGCTCCAATCACTCAGCCATGCTTGACCTATTTTTGGCTCAGGCCAGCCATTGTTCTATTTCTGTTGCCTGTGGGCCAGGCTGTTGTTGATTCATATGCAAATGGATGATCACTCGCCCTAGCCAACTTTAGACCAGAGACAGAGAAAGGGGGAAGACACACACACACACACACACACACACACACACACACACACACACTCCACATACACACACTCTCTCTCTCTCTCTCTCTCTCACACACACACACACACACACACACACACACACACACTCTCATACAAACACAGGGAGGAGAAGTAGGAGAAAGAGGAGGAGAAGGAGGAAGAAGAGGAGGAGGAGGAGGAGGAAGGCACCAGCACCGAAACCACTTGTCAGGAGGGACCGAGGGTAATTTCAGCTCAATGTCTATAGTCTCCAGAGCAGAGCCTCCGGTGAAGCCGGGGTCCATAGGCTTCTTTCTCTTGTTAAATCAGTCGTCCTTTGCTTGTTAAGATCACTCTGGGAGGGAAACGACAGACAGACAGACAGCCCTGGAGTGGCGCTGCTCTTATCCACCTGCTCCGGGTTTCCGGGATAGGCTCGAGCCAGGAAGGGCTCTCTCTCTTCTCATTTCTCTCTCTCTCTCTCTCTCTCTCTCTCTCTCTCTCTCTCTCTCTCTCTCTCTCTCTCTCTCTCTCTCTCTCTCTCTCTCTCTCTCTCTCTCTCTCTCTCTCTCTCTCTTTATCTATCTATCTCCTGGGTCGTTTTCCTTCTGCAGCAGGTTGCCAATGTATTCAAAGCATTTAGATGGGGCAGAGGGGTAGAGGGAAGTGGGGGGCAGTGCATGTCTGCATGGATGGAGGTGGGGGTGAGGTACCAAGTTTCTCCTCTGCTGTCCTGCCCACCCCCTGGGAGCCAGAGAGGTGCTCCCCCTTTCCTGCCCCTGTTGCCTGGGCGAGCCCATGCATCTTCTCTAGCTAAAGCGGGAGGGAGGGCAACCTGATTGGAATAAGCTGCAGGCAATTGACGAGGCGGAATCCTGTTTTTCTTCAGATGGGGTGGCTGGTCGCGAGCAGCTGTTGGCTCAACAGAGAATGCACAGCTTGATCAACTCAGGTAAGAGACCTTCCCGGCATGGGCATGGCCCCCATGCCTCCATCCTCTCCCTTCCTTTGCGACCGGAGACTTGGGGGTGGGGGGCGAGGGGTCCGGAAAGGAGAGGCTCGGCTGTCCAAATGCAGCCCGGGCAGGGAGCCGCTCCGGCTGTACCTTTCTCTTCTCGGCAAGTGTATGTGACCGGGGAGCAGCCCGCTCGGGGCCAGACCTTCCATAACTTGGGGAAGGTCCCCTCCGGGGCTGGCCAGAGGGACTTGGGCTGCTGCTTCCTGTACCCCCTCCCAATCCCTCCCTTCGCCGCTGTGACCAACAAGTGCAGGAGTGTTGGACCGTGGCGGGTCTGGCTTAGGGCAGAGCTAGGCTGCTTGTGAGTTTATACAAATCCGGATTGGATCGTTGGGTCGTGGTGGTTGTTTTTGTCGATGTTGTAGCTGTCGGAAGCCCGGAGGCATCCGACTCGGGGCACCTGTTTGGACAACGCCCTACCTGGACCGGGCAGTCCAGCTGGATTTCCTGGGTGAAAACGGGGTAACGTCATTTCTTTATAGACCAACCCATCAAAATGGGTTCGCTGCTTGGTGTGGTGGGTAGGGGCGCCTTGTCCTCTCTCCCTGATGTGCTTCTGGTCTAGAGCCCTGAAGTTAAAACTAGATGTTGTGAAGATGAGAAGAACCTTCTTTTCATTGTTTTGAATCCTTTGGGGGGAGTCAGGCAGCTGGGATCAGTTACCAGAAATCCAGAGGAATGGGATGGAAACAGGTGCATTCTTTCCAATACTTCTGGGCATAGCCCCGTGTGGGAGAAGAAGAGTTTTGCTTCCTCCTTTTCTCAGAATGCATGAATGTGCTTAGAAGGGGATGCTCAAATGGGATTGGTCTCTCTAGCTCTTTTGGAGGCTTTTGCCTCTGGTGAAGGAGCCTACCTTGCTAGGCAATATCAGCCTCCCGGGGATGAAGTGTATCAGAGTCCATTCTACCTGAGCTCTCTGTTGTACTGGTTTCCAGGAGAAAAGAAACAGCTTTGAGGTCTGCCAGTTGAATCTGTAATTGGCTGGAGACCTTTTCAGTGACATGTCAGGTAGTCATCAGGAAGCTCTGGGGGACACCTTAGGCAGTTCACTGAGTTTCTCCTTTAAACATGGCTAGTTTGGCATCATTAAGTGGGAAAGGAATATTCCACAGGTTGGCATCCGCTGGGTTTGGGTGGTGGAGCAGCTGTCGCTCTTTTGACGGCACATGCAGCTTTATCTTCTGAGATATTTGTAAGTCAGATTTTGCCTACCCAGTATTTTTTAATGATTTATTATATGTTTGATATTCAACATCAATATAGCTAATTAAACTTGCTTTGCACTGATTTCTGTTTAAATGAATTCATTGGATGTAGTATTGGATGTTCTAGGATTTGCAGTAGGACAGGAAGGAAAGAATATTAGAGGGATTAACAAGGGAAATAAAGAAGTAAACTTGTAATTATTTGCAGAGGACAGGATAGTAGACTCCAGCATTCTATGAGACTCGGAATAGATAATTCTCTTTTGTACAATTTGAGATGCTTAAATTTAAACGAGGTTATCATCCTGAGGATTGCCTGCTACCCTCCCTTTAGAAAATTGACAACCTCATCTTCCCTCTCCCCTCCCCAAAGACTTCCCAAGATATTTTCTTCCCAGAATTGATGAGAGAAAGAGATATTGGGGAGTGAGCTGATTGGACCCAGTGGGGTATTTTGAGTAGTCTTGTAAATTAAATAATGGTTTCAATTACTCTCTATATAATAATAAAGTGCCTAGCTGAGGGCTTCATGGGACAAATGCAGTGTATCTTCCATGTGTGGGAAATACACTTGGGCTCCTGAAGCCTATGTGTTCTAGCCAGTCAGGATGGGGGCGACCCCAGGGGGTGGTACAGGTTTTGGAGTAGCTCCCCTCCCACCCCACTGCCACTCTGCTGCCAGCCTTGCTTTGCTGTGCTAACATGTGCTCTTGGTCCTTTCTAAGCTAAGTTTGGCCCTCACCTTGATGTTCTGGATGGTTTTTATCTCAAGCACAAATGCCCTCTGGGAGAGATGAGTGAGTTTGAGAACATGCTCAGTTTTCTGGGTGCCTTCATTTCACACATGAGGAAACTGAATCACTGAGAAATGAAGTTGCTTGGCCACCATCACACAGCACTGAGATCCTCAGCTCACAAAGGGCTTGGATTTGAAGGACTCGTTTGGTTTGCTGTGTTTTATTTGGAACCTAGACAATCACAACAGCCTTTTCCTTCCCAGAATTTCATGGAGTTGATGCTTCTACCTAAGAGAGGCAACATAGCATCATGGGTAGAGCTCTGGATTTGGAATCAAGAAAATCTGGGTTCAAATCCTGCTTCAGACACTTATTAACTTGGTGACCTGGGGCAAGTCACTTGATTTGAACCTCAGTTTCCACATCTGTAAATGGGGATAATAATAGCATCTAAATCACAGGGCTATTTTGTGGCTCCAATGAAATACTATGAATGAATGAAAAAAAGACTCAGCACTTACTACGTGAAAAGAACTGTGCTAAAACAGGTCCAGTACTCAAGGAGTCCATAATCTCAGAGGGAGAGACGGCAGTTAGAGAAGGTTTCAGTGGTGAGGCATGTGGAAAGGTCCCATGGGCCTGAGGGTGGGCTGGCATGGGAACTCCGCTGTAGAATGTCAATATGATCAGAATTTCAGCGAGGAATGTCCTGTACAGACAGAATGCTGCTGAAATATCTGTGTTCTGCCAATGAGGTGGCCGCTTGGCAGAGGATTCAGGGTTTGGTGCAGGGCCGACGAGGTGATCCGCAGCTCCTTTCCTGGACTGAGATGGAATTGCTCTCATTTGGGTTCTGAACGTGAATGGATTTTTGAGCGCTATGAATGGGTTACCCTCTCAGCCATTGTTTCTGGTCTGATTTCTCTCAGGATTGCAGTATGGCCTTGTAAAACAGTCAGGGTGGGAGTTCTCTGGCCAAGGCTTAGAGCGAAGACAAGGTGTTTGAGTGTAGTGGGAAGAATTAAGATTTGAAATGGGAAGATCCTGGACAAATCATTTACTACCTTTGAGCCTCAGTTTCTCAGTCTAGAAAATGGGTAGTAGAGTAAAAACCTATCTGGTCTACCTCATCAAATTACTGGGGGGGGAGGGGTTCAGTGAGGTAATATAAAAATATGTCATTTGTTTGAGGACCTGCAATTTCCTCACTATTGAAACTGGCTTCACAATGAGTCCAGCTCTTCAGCAGCTTAGGGACTGAGAAGTGGCTGAGCCTCAGAGACTTCAATCCATTGACTTGCCATGGATCCACCAGCTAGTTAAGAGGCCATGGGTAAATACCAAGGCTCTGCATTTCACAGGCTCAGTGATATCAGTCCATATTTCTAGACAACATTCTGGTTTACACAGTGAGTTTTCTCTTGATGAGCCTCTGATATAAAGTGGCACCAATGGTATCATTCCCATATTTCAATGAGGAATTCTTTCAGTGAGGTTGATATGGTCACATAGCTACTTACAGTATAAGACAGGATTTGAACCCTAGTCTTCCTGTCCTAAGTCCCAAACTTGACTTGTTCAAGGAGATAGGACTTGAACCTTGATACCTGATGCCAAGGCCAATGCTGTCTTTTCTCTATACTGATGTGTGAGCCTAGATGACAAACCTTTTGGGGATTTGGTTTCAAATTCAGAGGTGTGGGATGGGACTACCCAAGATTCTCATGGAAGGAATGGAGCAAGGCTTGTTGGGAGGAAACTCAATAGGTTTGATTTCAGCATCATCCCAATGCCTTAGTGGATACAGCCACATAGCTCCTGAATGATTAGCTCAATGGAATTGAATAAGCCAGCCAGAAGATGCCTCATTACTCCTGACCCCTGGCTTCTGATTCCTGGAGACATGGGGACCTCATAGATAACATGTCTGGGATTCTCCCTCCGTGTGTTATGGGACGCTGTGGCAGAGGGCATTTTCAATCTCGAAGGAGCTAAATGACAACATCTTGGGTGTATCCTCTTTACATCCTTTGGAACAGAGGATAGACACCCTAATGGGGACAAGGAAGGCTAAGAAGAGCTTTTGGGATGGGGGCAGCTAGGTGGCGCAGTGGATAAAGCACTGACCTTGGATTCAGGAGGACCTGAGTTCAAATCCAGCCTCAGACACTTGACACTTTACTAGCTGTGTGACCTTGGACAAGTCACTTAACCCTCATTGCCCTGCAAAAACAAAAACAAAAACAAAACAAAAACGAGAACTTTGGGGGGCTGCAAAGAGGTGGGAAACAAACCCTTGGAAAAGCAAAGCTGAAGCCAAGCCCACGTCATGAGTACATCCCAAACCTAAAGGTTGTTCTCAGTCCCACTCATCTCTGCTATGGAAGTACTACTCACTATCGGCACAGTCCACTTTTTATGACCAACAAAGAAAGAGAAATCTTGGAAGATTGGACATAGAACTGTTGTCCTTCTGCACACAGGCTGGCTTCTGCTACAAAGTGGAGGAAGACTGAGAATTTGTGTTTCAAGATTTCCTTATACATCAGAGGGAAGAAACGCTTTTTAAGAAAATATTTTTAAATATTAAACGAAGCCTCCCAGTTCTGACATAGTGAAGTGTTTGCAGTACCAAGCTTGGTCGTGTGAACATTAGACAGAAGCTTCTGAGCTTCATGCATCGATGTTGGATCTTTTTTTTCATGTTGACTCAATCTAGAAGTCTGGTGGGGCAGAAGGACTTTTCTGCGAGATCCCTTTATTCATGGCCTCCCATAAGTTTGAAACACGCTGGGGGACTCCCTCTAGGCCTGAACTGTCTGGAGTATTGGACATTTCCAGGCCACTGGGGAGCACACAGGCTGCCTGCCTAGTGGTTATTTCCTGCTCTTTCCATTTGCTTTCTCAGACGTACATTTCTTTCATGACGTCTTCGTGATCCATGAAATAAATGAAAACCTAAGCAACCATTTTCTGAGCCTCTTGACAATTACCACTGGGGAAGGAAAGGGATGCCAGGAGTCTTCTTGGTAAGACTGTCACTCCCTCATTTGGACCATAGGTGTCTGAGTGATGGATAGAATGAAGTCATCTGTGTTTATTGACTTCCTGGTGGAAACATTTCAGAGAAAAAGACTAGACAGACACAAGATTTGGACAAGCCCACCCAGCAGCTGTTAAGCACCTACTGTGTGCACTAAGCACCGGGGATACAAAAATTGAGGCGCTCCCCATATAATATGCAAAAGGAAATGACATCCAGGAAGACTCCTATTTATAGAGTGTGTTTTTAATCCTCTGGAGAGAGGAGCAATCAGTATGCAGTCCATAGCTTTTCCTATACTTATTCTACATTCTACAACCTCTTTCTGCCATTTCTTGTCCTCTTATTTTGTTGTTGAGAGCAAGAGACGCACGCCCATTTTGGTGCTCACTGATGTCCCCTTGAAAAGCAGAATTATTGTGGAAAGATTGGTCTGCTATGAAAGGTATTTGGGGTGCTCTTTCTAGTCCCTTGAATTATTGTTGTGCTTCTCCCTCCCCTCCCCTCTCCTCCCTCCCCCTCCCCCTTTCAAACTCTCTTCTTTTTTAAGTGAAATCTTCAATGGGCAGGTTTGATAGGTGGCCATCAAAGGCTGGGACAGAAAGAAGGCATTTTACCTTCTTGGGGTCACATAGGTGGACCAGGCACAATTGGGTTTGGTCAGGTGGGAGCTAAAAAGGAGAGTGAGGTTAAATCCCCTCAGAAGACGAAAATAGAGCAGCCTTCAGAGCATAAAAGGACTGAGAAAAGGTGGTTTCTGAGGAGGTGCCCTTCAAGGTTGGAAAGGCTTTTCTTCTTTTCTTTGAACTGCTGCTGCCAGGCTGTGTGAGTCAAGCAAATGGACTGTGTTTTCCATTTACGGTTTGTTTGGAAAGTGGGCAGAAGCTCACCAGAGAGGTGGGAGACATTCAGAGGTGGTGGACCTTGGGGGCAGAAAAAGGCATACATTATCAAACAGAGGAGCTGCTGTTGGTTTTATTTCTTCTTGCTTAGCTGCACTGAGTTGTCAGAGATGGATCTGTTGGAGTATGGGTGGGAAATAACAATGATGTAAAAGATGGACTAGTACTTAATTATTGAAAGAAAATAAATCAAAAATGAGAAAGGTGGGTGCTGCTTTATTTACATGAAGATATAATGCTTCATTTAAGATAGAGATATGTTTTTTGTTGTATTGAATAGAAGTCCATTAAATTCCTTCTCTACTAAATTCCTGCCATGCCTTGTTCAGTGCCTGGCCTAGAGGAGCCTAAATAAGTGCCGGCTTGCTTGCCAAGGCCCTATCCATCAGGCTCTGTGTTAGCCACTGGGGATCCAAAGCCAAACAGTAACGGTCTCCAGGGGGATACAGCTGATGCACAGACAAGATTTTGTACGAAGCAGACGTCAGCCAGAACTGACAAGGGGGACATAGGCAAAGATGACACGGTGGTAGGTGGTAGTTGGGCTGGACCTTGAAGGGAACAAGGAAGTCTGAGAAATGGAGGTGAGGAAGGAAGGCCTCCCAAGCATGGGGGAAGGCATGTGCTAAGGCACAGGGTGGCAGATGGGACGTCACAGGAAGAGAGTAGCCCGGGGATGACCCTGGCTCCTCTGGGACTATGTCCATGAAGAGCAGGCTCTGGGGCATTCAGTGACACTTAGAAAGCTTTAAGGACCCCCTGCTTGTGCATCCCGGGAACAGCCTAGCCAAGGTTAGCTAAAGATGATGCTGTGCTTCAATCAACACATCTCATGAGGACCGTGGACTAAGATACTGGGAAGTGGCGACGTGTGGCCTGAGTGCAGCCACACTCTGGCACGTTAAACAGTCTTTGAGGATTTCTGTGGCTGAGAAATTCACCATCTTGCACAATTGGTGATGGCCCAGTGTGGTCCCCTCACACAGACTGGCTTGCTCGCTCGCTTGCTCGCTCCCTTGCTGTCACTCTTGTTACAGCTTTTCTCTCTGCACCATTGTCCAAGCTCTACCCCCATTTCTGGAATCTTACCCTCCCTTTTTTCAACTCTTTAAACCCCTAACTGCTTCAAAGCTCAGCTTGGAGGCCTCATCAGGCCTTCTTGCCCCCTCTTTTGTAGGAGTACATCTTGCTGTCCTTCACAGTATAGAAGCTCTTTGAGGTCAGGCATGGTTCTGTGTTTGGTTTTGTGTTCTCGGTACCTAGCCTAGTGTTTGGCACACAGTAAGCATTTGATTATTGCTTATTGATTGATGATCCTCTCTGAACTCAGATCAAACTGTCCCTGGAAGATTGACTTATTCTTCATGGTGTAAACAATTTTTAATTGGATCCTAATCTGTAAATTCCTGGCTGGAGCTCACCATTCTGAAAAATTATAACTACCTGAAAACTTTTAGTTGGGCCCAATCTGTAAAGGGTTTAATTTAATATGGGAAGAGCCAATTGGGAGGTTCCCCCTCACCCACTGCCTCCCAGACTGACAAGAAACAGCCTCTTTTCAAATAAACAAAACAGGGTTTATTTATATGGAACAAACTTAGAGGTAAATACAAAGAAAAATACGACCTGACTGTGTTTTTACTTTCTCCCTGAAATTTTCTCACACATCTCTCAGCTGTGGGTGTGGCTGCCACTGTCTTGCTGTGTCTCCTTGTCCGGTCACACCCCTCTTTCTCCATAGTGTCTCCCTGCGTCTCTCCTTTCTCAGTCCTTCTACTGACCACCCCTCCTCTTCACTACCTTCACTTTCACTCTTCCTCCTCTCCGTCTCTGCCCCCAGGCTATACAACCCTTCTTCCCGAGGCTAATTTTAGCCGCTTACAATGGGCAGGGTCCTTTCTTGGCCTTTCTGACTTGGTTGTACCTGCCAGAGCTGTGATTTGCAGGTAGATTCTTCTAGAAGCAGGATCACCTTCTCTATGAAAGGGTATCTGAGATGATCTTGATTGCAAGATCCTAGAGTTAGAGCTGGAAGTAACCTTAGAGGCTTGAGGACAGTTCCCTCATTTTACACTTGAGGAAACTGAGGCACAGAGGTCACACAATGAGTCCATTTCTGTAAAAGAGTTTTGATGGAGCAGCTAGATGGTACAGGGACTAGAGCAATGGGCTTCGAGTCAGAAAGACCTGAGTTCAAATCCAGTCTTAAACACTCACTACTATGTGACCCTGGGCAAGTCACTTCACCTCTTTGGCCTTGGTTTCCTCTGATGTAAAATAGGAGTACGAATGGCATCTCCCTCCCAGGCTGGTTGTAAAGCACTCAGCAGAGTGTCTGGCGCAGCATAAACTCTGTAGAAATGTCATTGTTGCTGTTTAGACTTTCTGACTCAGTGTTTGTGAGACCCTCAGAACTGAGGCTGGGGCTTTCTCTAGGTTGTGGAGCCTGAGAGGGGCCACCCCCAGCCCTGTTTGAGGTTACACGGTCATCGAATAAAGTGAGTCTGTGGCAAGCCTTCCTTTGAACTTGAGCAGCCTTCTTGCAGGGTGGTGAGGAAGCTGAAATGAGACCATGTACACGGAGCTTATTGAAGGGCCATGGAAAGGCCAACTCTTATTGTTTGATCCTGAGAAGTTTGTCATTCATGTCTTGGACTTTCTTTTCAGTCTGTGGAAGCCCAGGCTTCTTTGCAGCAGGAGGGATGTCACCAGCTCAGTAGGAGTGTTGACTCCCGTGTGAGGCGGCCACCCAAAAACCCCACTTCCATCCCCTAGGCTGTGTTCAGAGAAGCCAAGCTTCCTGGAATGAGAAGGCAGGCCCTCTTTCCTCTGCCCTGGTCAGGCCGTACCCCAAGGACTATGTGTGGATTATGGTGGATGCTCCAGTTAGGAAGGGAATGCCAGACAGTGTCCCCAGGAGGGCATCCAGGATTGGGAAGAGTCCTGAGGTCAAGCCATCCAAGGATGGGGGCTGGGCCTGGGAAAGGTTAGATCCCAGAGAAGAGAAAACACAAGACACTTGGTTATTGCCTTCATTTGTCACTTAGCAAAGCCATGGACTTGCTCTGCTGGGTCTCGGAGGGCAACACTAGGAGGGATGGAGGGGGAAATTCTTGGCTTCCCTCTTGAGAAAAGGAATCGGTTCATTTTTTTGTCCTGATATTCCCAGCCTAGCACAATGCCTGGCACATAGTAGGTGTTAACAAATCCTTGTTGCTAAGTTGATTCTAAAGAGGCAAATATGGGCTTGATTTCAAGGAAGAAAAAGCAATCTGAAAATGGAATGGATTGCCTGGGAGCTTAGGGCCTCCCCTCAGGGGAGGTCTTCTGCCAAGGGCTGAGGGACCGCTTGCTTGCTCTGTAGGTTGGTGGGAGAGTTGCTGCTGACGGACAGATTGGATTTAGATCCAGGCTTTTTAACCAGGGGTCTCCAAACTCATTTTTCAAAAATATTTTGATACAAGGATTTTGATAACGGTTGTTTTCATGTTTTGTAATTTAAATGTAAAACAATGGCTCTGAGAAGGGGCCTTTAGGTTCCATCAGACTTCCCAAGGGAGCCATGACACACACGCAAAAGCGTGAAGGACCCATGAGCCGGGCGATTTCTGAGCCCCCTTCTGACTCTTTAATCCTGTCATATGTTGCTCTGATTGTTCCATGTTTGGAGAAATGGGCTTTTCTACCATTGCTCTGGATTCCTGAGTGCTACCTGTAGGTACACATGCATAGACATGTATGTATGTGTACTTACATGCATGTATATATACACACGCACACAATATAGACATGTATACATGCATGTATGTTTACACACAGAGACATAAAATATGTATTCCTTAGTTTAATAACCTGAGGTTAAACAACAGTTCAGTCTGGGTGGCCTCTGTTCACATCCTGCTCAGTAATCCCGGATGGACACAGTCCCCCAGCGGGGTTTAGCTTTGTTCCATCCCTTGAGAGCCCCAAAGTCGCTGGATTTGAGAGTCTGTCATGCTTAGAAAAGGTCTGGCCAGTGCTCTCACTTTTCAGGGGAGGACCCTCAGACCTAGGGAAGCTCCAGTTTGTTCTAGAAATCAGAGAGGGGGGGATAGCCTGGGTGCAGGGCCCTCCAGAGTGTCAGAAGCCTTTCCCTGCACAAATCTCAGAAACTCAACTAAATTCAAATCCATTTCACAAGCATTTATTAAATGCCTACTGTACGCACGTCACTGTGCCAGCTGCTGGGGCCGTCCAGACAAGTGGAAAGTCTCTGCTGTCGAGAAATAGGTTTGCAATAAAGAGCTCAGATGTATTGTTGTTGTTTGTCCTTTCTTCTCAGAGGACCATTGCCCCCAGGAAGGTGAAGTCTTAGCATGCACGTGACTTGGACCGAAGTGAGGCAGGGCTGTGCAAAGTCATCAGCCTCACTCTGCCCTCCAGAGCCATGGGAGTCCAGTGTCCAGACATAGGTCAGGAAGACCAGCAATGGCCCCAGTGCAGTGGGAGACCTTGGCCTTTCCCAGGTCTCAGGTTGCCTGAGGCAAAGCCTATTCAGTGATTTAAAAGCTAGGGAAGAAAGGAGGCAAAAGATGGCCTAGTTTTCCTTCATGAAAAAATCAGCTTGGGAGGGGAAGACGCTCAGCATTTCTGGCCAGAAAGGAAACAATTGCTATTTACACTGGCTCTTCATCAAAACCCAAACAATGAGCAAGTGAGGCCAGTGCCAGAGCCCATTCTTGGCCAGTCGGTGAGGGCCAGAGTGATTTGGGTTTAAGGCCTGGTCAAGTAGCACTATTTGAATCCCAATGGGCTTTATCAGAGCCTGGTCTTCCAGAGTTCTTTTTCAACAAGTCATCAATGAAAACTCCATGAGACAAAAGAACCCCAGTTTTAAAAAAAACAAACACTGATAGAATAAGTAAGTAGAGGAGAAGAAAATAAATCTAGGCCCCCCCCAAACCCCAAGATATGTTGCAAAGTACAAGTGATCAAAATTTATATTCCTTTGGACGGAGCACCTACATGTCAGGGCATGACTTCCCACATGGACTGAGGGAGAAGGGGGTGGGGTAGGGAGAGGAGCAGAGAGGGGGAGGTCGAGGGAAGGGGAAGGAGGAGGAAGAGATGACTTTCGGTCTATGGATGGAAGTGAGGTAGCTCCCAATAACAACAACAGTGATTTTGATGACTATGGTCAGAGCCCCTTCAGAGTTTACCAAACACCTTATGTACATTTCCAATTCAAAAAGCATCTATTCAGCATCTACTCTGTGCCAGCCTCCATTATTTTGCCCATTTTACTGATGAAGAAACTGAGCCTCAATAGTGTTGAGTGACTTGTCCCTAGCTGTGTGCCTAGTAATAATCTGAGGTAAGACTTATACTTCCCCATTCCAAGTCCGGTGCACCCTCCCCTGTGCCACCCTGCCTCTCTCCTATTAAATCAGGTGGTACAGAATTCAGTGACAATTGAACAATATTTTGCTGATGCCAAGTGTCTTGCATTTTGCTGAGGTGTTGAGGCAGGAAGGAGTTGATAATGGAATGTTATTTACTTTTTTTTTTACTATAGGCTTCTGTAGGTTGTGAATATTCATACAACTTGATACTCCCGCCTCCTGAGAATAAAGGGCTTCCATCAAGACAACTCAAACCCCACTTTCTTCTGGAGCCTTTCTCAGCCCCCCCAGCCCCCCATTACCTTCCATGTATCTGTAGATGTCTTGTACACATCAGACTAAAGGAGAGAGAATTAGACCATGGTCTGAGAGGAGGGACTAGTTTTGCATTTTTGTTTATCCCTGTCACTTAGCAGAGTAAACAATGATTCCTACTTCTTCATTCATCTATTGACTGACCATCCCTGATCCAGAACAACTTTATGGCCCATCATAGCAATAATACGTAAGCATTGTCTCCCCTAGTTAGAGTGAGTTCATTGAAGGCAACAGCTGTTTGTGCATTTCTCTCTCCCCCCAGGGCTTAGCCCAGTGCCAGGCACATAGTAGACACTTAATAAGTGCACACTGATTGTCCCTGAACTGAATATTCAGTTCAGGATTGCAAAGTTAAGTCATGGGGGTTGTGTGGTTATTAATTGCAAAATGCTGGCTGGGTCTTGGACCCCACCCCTCCCAAAAAAACACCTTTAAAAAGGGAAATTTACCTCACCTCTGAAGTCAGTCAGCCATTTGCTTATGGTAAAATAGCTTTGCATGCCAATGAGGTGGGAAATGCCCAGAGATTCTACCCCTTCCCACCCACTTTCTTCTTAAGCCTGAGAATAAAACTGTATTTTATCCATAACTTTATTTTTTTTTTCAGTTCTAGAAACATGGGTGGGATGTTAATTGATTTCAGGTAAATTTTGGTGTATTGAAAGTGTTTGTGGTGTGATGAGATTTCCCATATTGGCCCCCAAATAGGAGAACTTAATTAGGGCTGTTTTCAAAGTCTGAGATTAAAAGCATCTTCTGCCTGCTGTGTTCGTGTGAAGCCTAGCAGGCAGCCAGGTGTTTGTGATTTGGAGGGGGCTGGCTGCCTCTCGAGAGATTCTGTGAAGTAGATGGAGCGAGGTAAAGGTAGCCATCGGGATGGGACTGGCCCTACTGCAGCCCCCAGGGGCTGGCCCAGCTTTTCCTTTCCGGGTCACTAGTCAGTCACCCCACACTTCACGCGTGGGGTACTAGTGATAGCATCCAACAGCCCCTGGGATTGGCCCTGGTGCTGTGGAGAGTATCTACGTGGGAGGAACCCATGGTTCAGATCCTACCTGCTGCCCTGCCTACTTGTCTCTTCCCTCAGTGGGCTCTGCCTTTGATTCCTTGGTCTTTCTTGTTTGCCTGCCACAGCAGAGTTCTCACCATGGAGTCTGTGGTCTACTCAGTCTGGAATTTGTGATCTACTCCCCTTTAGCCTCATCCTTTGATTGGTCAATGCTTCTTGGAACCTAGGGGGTGCAGTGAATAAAGCACTGCCCCTGGAGTGAAGAGAACCTGAGTTCAAATCTCACCTGAGACACTTACTAGCTGTGTGACCCTGGGCAAGTCCCTTGACCTCAATGGCCTTAAACATCAGGGGCCATCTCCAGTCGTCCTGATTTATGTCTTGTCACGGGAGCAGGTGGCTCTGGAGGACAGCGTGGGGTGGGTGACCTTGCACAGCCCTCCCTCTCTTCAACCCAATTCAGTGCAAGTCATGACATGATGCCGTGGTCCTCATTGAGAAGCCACCGCCACCAGCAGCAGCTTCTTGGATTCTCCATGTTGAGGAACATGCTCAGACCAGCCTGGCCACTTCACTCCTCTCTGGGCTGCTCTGACTCTTATGACTCGCTTTGCTTTCATGCCCCACACAAGGACTGACGCCCTCCACCCCATTGCTCTTCCCTCAGCCTTCTTTGTGTTGTCTTCTCTGTTATCATGTAACTCCCTGAGGAAAGGCTCCGACTTTCTTTTTGCTCCTATTTGTATTCTCATTAATCATTAGCAAGGTGACAGGTACATAGTAGGTGCTTAATGCATGCTTGTTGAGTGACTGACCCTATGACTCACTCTGAGTAGAATGAGGATAATAATAGTACTTATCTTAGAGGATTGTCTTCTCAATCAGATAAGATAATGTATGAAAGGTGTTTTGTCAGATTAAAGAACTATCCATTCCTGCTGCTCTTGTGATGCTTATACCATTATATATTGTTCTCTTCTTCTGTGGTATTCAGGAAGAAATGGTCCTGGGACAAGTTATTATCTCTTATGGGGTACTAGATGGGGCCTGGAGTCAGGGAGATTCATCTTCCTGAGACCAAATATGGCCTCAGACACTTACTCGCCGTGTGACCTGGGCACTTCACTTACCCCAGTTTGCCTCAGTTTCCTCGTCTGTAAAGATGAGCTGGAGAAGGAAATGGCAAACCAGTCTAGTATCTTTGCCAAGAAAACTTCAAATGGGGAAACAATGGAAAAACAACTGAACAATAATAACTCTCTCCTAGTTAATTTTCTGTTGCACAGGTGGAAAAAATGACTGCTTTTGTAATTGAATAAATGATTAGGTTGTTAGCTGATCTGTAGACTGGCTGAATGCTTCTTAAGCTTTATTCTCATCCTCCTCCTCATCATTATTTTTGGATGAGAATTCTAGTCTTGGCTGTCCTGATTCACTGAGTCATTGTGGGCAGGGAACTTCCCCTCTCTGGCCTCAGTTTCCCCATCTGTTAGATGAAGTAGCTGGAGCAGACACTCTTTGAAGTATTCCAGCTCTAAAATTCTAGGATTGTCTCAGAATCCCTGGGCTTCCTTCCAGGTCCAGCTTAACCGTCACCTTCTTGGGGAATCCTCCCTGGTTTTCCCTAAGTTTTTGAGCCTTCCCTTCCAGGGTTACCTTCTCTCCATTTCTCTGTCTTTAGTGCATACGTATTTATTTACATGTTCTCTCCCCACTGTCTCCAGCATTTAGCCCAGGGCCTGGCACAGAGAAGGCACTTCATACATTCTTGTTGATGGATGGATTCTAGGGCAACAAGAAGGAGGGGACAGGTGTGGTATCATTTGTTCTTCTTCCCCCTCCTCCTCCAGGCCTAAGCCTCACCTCAACCTTTCCCCAGATTTTTTCTACTTTCATTCACATATTTGTCCCAAGGCCAGGCCCCTTTGGGCTTATCTGCATTTTTACTCCTTGAAGCTACAAAGAGTGATGCCACTGAGGGCCTGCCCTCTGTTGATGCTTGCCACCTAAGTGGAGCCCAGGTTGTGCGTTGGTTCTCTGTGTCCCCTGCTCCATGACCAGACCAAGGTAGCGTGGAAGTGACCCCTCGCTCCTTACGGCTGTCCAGCTGAGTGCTGGTTCTGGTTGGTTCTGTTATAGTGGAGAGGATTTTGATCATGTCCTTGGCAATGGATCGTTTGTACCTTCTGAGGATTAGCTCTTTGCTAACAACCAATTAGCTTCTCACCAACAGACTGGGAACTCATGGAAGAAAGGGCCTTCTGTCATGTTTGAGCACCTTACACCAAGGGACGGCTCTGTGTCACCACTCATGGGTGGGAAAAGGGGGAGGGTCCTAGGTCTTGCACAGTTTGTAGATGGATATAAATGTAGAAACTTCCTCATGTGTTTTCTTTTTAAGGTACAGACAGGCATGCCAGATTAAAATATTGTCCAGCTCCATGGTCCTTACCCCCATTAGAGAATTAAATTGGAAGGAATTGCACACTTTCCTGTGATGAGCAGTGGGGTGTAGGTGACTAGTCCAGGGTCATACAGCTAATAACTATCTGTGGCTGAATTTGAACTCGGGTCCTACTTACTCCAGGACCAGTGCTCTATACACTGTGCCACCTAGATGCCTCTTGAATACTACATTCTGCCATGGAGTTGTGCTCTTCCCATGGGGGTGTGGCTGACAGTCACAAAATGAGTTTTACACATTTTGCTGAGATATAAAGTCTGAACATTCACAAAAAGATATTTATGGGGAGTGGTTTGTGAATTCTCTGGTAAAATTTAGCATAGGGGAAAGCCCTTAAAGATTCCCCCCCCCCAGACAATAGTATAGGGTTATTTGCTTATATCTTTTTTTTATTTGTATTCAGATTGTAGATTGGTTTGACATTTTCAGTTCTTAATTTGGACTGATTTAGCCGTGGGTCCCATGTAGGTATTCTTAACCCAGTTGGATCTTTAAACAAAAAACAACCCAAAACAACAATACTGTATTTCAGCAAAATTATTTTTTCTTTGTAATGCTATATAGTTTATTTTACACATTTAAAAGCATGATTCTGAGATGTTCTGGGCCAGTCCTGACTCAGGCCATTCCTCTGGTACTTTGGGGGAAAAATAAGGTATTTCTAGATCATTCAAAGTTAGCTCTAGGCTAGTCCACAAGGATGGGCCGTGATGCAGCTGAGCAGAGGTCCAAGGAGAGTCAAGATTCCCCAGCCCCACATCTGAGTGCTCTTCAGCTCCTAATGGCTGGCTTGTACCCAGGTGCTGAGGAATTGATGTCAGCAGCCTGAGGGCCCTTAATAGGCACCACCAGCCAAGTCTTGAGGAATGTCTTGATACCTTTTAAGGAAAAAGTAGCCTAACCTGTATGGGGGAAGAGGTGAGGATATTGTTCCCACCACAAAAGGGGTCCTTAGGTTTGAGCAGGTGGTTAAGGGAGCCTATGACTGAAAAAGGAGAAGAATCACTGTCTTAAGGAGAAAGCCACTCTCTCTGCTGACTGGCTGGTTTAGGGTATGCCCAGGAGCCATTGAATTGAATGAATGGACCAAAAGTTCATGAGCTGCTCAGTCAGCAAGCACTTAGTAAGTATCTACTATGAGCCAGGCTCAGCGCTAAGCCCTGGAGGTACATCAGAAAGGGTGATCATGTTTTCAGAACTTGTGTGCCGATGGGGAAGAAGCTGTGCTAATGCCTCCGTCCATACAAGGTATAGAGTCTGTCAGCAGCACCAAAGGAAGGCACTAGTGGTGGGCGGAGGTCACCAGATGCATTAAGGGCAGCTATTTGAATGAAGAGGGAACCGATGCACTTCTTCCTCACCACTGCTTTAAGCATCCCGAGCTACCTTTAAAGCTAAGCATATATGCCATTTGTTCTGAGAAACTTGTCATGGTTCCCTGAGGTGTTGATGTCCTCTCTTCTATGTGATCACCCGTCCACCTCTCTGTTGGACACTTCTGTCCCCTTGGTTGAACATAGGGAAGCCAGGACTGGTAGAATTATTGTCTTCTCAGCGCCTCGGACACTTTTTGTGTGGAGTAGGCTCTTTACAGATGTATGCGGGATGGGGTCAGAATCTTGAAGACATCTTTCATTCTGGCCTAGCTAGAGGAAAAGGGAATAAGCTTCTTTTGTTGGCCATCCCACTTCTGTTCCTTGGGGAAGCACAGATGTTTCCAAAGGGTAGACCGGTGGAGCACGGACTCCATGCTGGTAAGCATTTGGCTATAGCTTTGGTAACAAGAGATTGTGTCTCTATCCCCTAAGAATGGCAGACATTCCTAGAAGAATCACCGGGACAGGACATCCCAGATGACAACACTCCCTGAAGCCAGGCAGGTTCATACCTTCTCAGCTGACCCAAGCAGCATGTGTCCAGGGGAGGATGGGGGCTCAGGGCTTCCTTTCTCTCAGAAGCCCTTCCATAGCCAGCAGGCCCTGCGTAAGAATCGTAGCATTAGAAAAGTGGTCCTGTGAGCCTTACAACAGTCTCAGGGACTATAGGTTTTCATCCCCATGTGACAGATGGAAAGGTCAGCGGTGACTTGGAAGGAGTCACCCAGTCAGTAAACATCTGGGGGGAAGCGCTGACTCCGGCCCCAACCCTGGCCCTTCCTGCTGTCGCTGCGGCCTCTCTGTGACCAGGCTGTCCCCATTTGATAAGATGCTCTGCCAGGACGTTGGTCACTAGGTCATGCATTTATTTATTTATCTGTTTGGGTCCCAGCCAGTCTTGGGTTCTATCTCCTAAGACTGGCCACTCTTTAGGTCTGGACCAGGGATGTGCTCTCTGACCCGGAGAAATCATGGACCCCAAAGGCACTCAAGGATGCCAGTGACAGGTGAACTTTTGGCTCGAGGGGAAGTTGAAAGAACCCCTGTCTTCTCTTTGGGGGCTTCCTTCCATCCAGGGTTTGCTGAGGACATGCTGTTCTCTCCACGGTGGTCTGACTCTCTTGTCTCCATAGGGGACTGACTGATGTGTTCACTGTGGGAGGCTTGGGCCACGTTTATGAATTGATGCTTGGGAAAGAACTGACTAACATGTGGATCTCCAGCAGAACCCAGTGAACCCAGTGAGAGTGGATGGAGGTGCGGGCGGGCAGGGACTCCTGGGAGCGTGGCTGATGCATTCCGACTTCTAGCCTGCATGTCTGTGGGTCTCTTTAGCAGGCTGACTCCTTGGGGTCAGTTATTCTTAGCCTCGTTATTTCTATCTTATGGCATTGCAGGTCTAAGATTAGTTCGTTAGGCGCTATCATGCCATCTGAGGTGCCTCCTAATATAACTCTACGCTGAGAGAAGTATTTATAGAAGGAGCATTCTGTCATTTTGGGGTTATTTCTAGTAGTTTAAATAAAGACGAGCAACATTCAAGTAAAACCACAGATTCCTTCCTGCTGCCAAAAACAGGCCACGTGATGCCTGCCTGCAAAGGGGGGGGGGGGGCGCGGCAGTGACATTGTTGGAAATGATAGAGACGCAGGATTGGGTCGATCTCTGCTACCTTCCTAGGGAGGGGAGGCCTGGGCCCAAGCTGCTGAGGCTGGGCAAAGGAGAAGGCAGCCATCCTGCCCGCCTCCTGCAGAGCACTCCCCCAGCTCCCGCTTGACGATGACAAGGAGGGACATCCAGGCTCTATTTTTAGAGACAGACGTTGCTAAGCTCTCTGGTTGGTGTTAACAGGGCTCATAAATAGGACTGCATTGCTGTTGACCCTTCTCACACCGACTTGTCACACATAGCCAAGGAGCACTTTCCATTTGGATGGACCGGAAAGAATGAAGCTGAGATGAAGAATTAATTCTGGCATTGATAATTTTCCTTTCCGGCACATCTTTATTCTTCCATTCCCCTCCCAGACAACCTGCTGCTTGTCTTTCCACAGTCTCCAGGGGGTGCAGATATTAGGGGGGCTGGGGAGAATTGAATTCAAGGCTCACTGTTTTGGAGAAAGGACATGTCCCTGTTAAGAATGTCACGCCAGCCATTGGTGAGCGATGCTGAAACATCGTTTGGTATCTAGAGAGCAAAGCCTGGGTGGGAGTCAGGAAGAGCTAGATTCGATCCTTGTGTCTCTGTGGAGAAGCAGGAAGCTGGATGCCACACACAGGGGTCGTCTCTTAACGAGCATCCTTTTACCCTCCCACAGGGTTCTGTGGGAAACAAAATGTTCCCCCTGGTGTTCACGTACTGAAAAACTACAAGCCGTTCATTCATTCATTCACCAGACACGTAGCACGCTGGGGGAGCGCTAGTCAGAGGTCCGGGGTTCAAATGTAGACTCTGCTGCTTGCTGCTTGTGTGGCCTTGGAGATGTCACTGCAACTGTGGACCTTGGTTTCTTATAAAGAGAACTCATGTTTATATAGTGCCTACTATGTGTCAGGAACTATGCTAAGTGTTTAATGCAGATTATCTCAGTTGCTTCTCACAACCACTCTGGGAAGTGGGTGCTATTTTTATCCTCTGCCTATAAAATTAGGGGATTAGACTCAATGTGGTCTCCCATCTCAGACATCCACTATACGCCAAGCAGTGTTGGAGGGGCCAGTTACAAAAAAGATCCTTGACCTGCTGCTCCCCAATGGCTTACCATCCCAGTGATGAAAGAAGACTCGGACAACTGGGCTTATTGCAATGCTAGCCTTCATTCAGATTTTTAAAAATGAGATACGAGTTTCACCTGGAGTTTTAAATCCCTCTGTTTCTGAGGAAGGGACAGAACAGAAGATGGGCTTTGTAGATTGTTGAGCATTTCTTTGCTCCTGCTAGGAAAATGGTGAGCAGGCTGGCTGAGGCCAGTTATACTAGTGTCCTCATGGTTCTGCATTGAGATAATTAAATGACAGAGAAGAGATGAGGGCTTTGGAAGTGTTCCCCCCCACCCCAAGAGAAAAATCACATTTCCATCTTTGGGTTGACACTGCCATGACCTTCTCGTCGTGTGTCTTTTTTTTGGGGGGGGGAGGCAATTGGGGTTAAATGACTTGCCCAGGTTCATACAGATAGTAAGTGTCAAGTGTCTGAGGTTGGATTTGAACTCAGGTCCTTCTGAAACCAGGGCCGGTGCTCTATCCACTGCGCCACCTAGCTGCCCCCTCAGGTGTCATTTTAAAAATCATTTTTTAGTGCCCCATCAGCGTGGGGTCTCTGAGGAAGAATGGGCCCAAGGGAAATGAGTGCAAGTGCCCAGTACTGGTAATTAGGGAACTCCTCCCTGTTAATTTGCATTCATTTATTTTTTTTCCCTGTAAAAGTATTTCTTTATTTTCCAGTTACATGTAGAGCATTCATATCATTCTTTTAAATAGTTTAGAGAAACTAGGAGATAATGAGGGGGCACATTGAATAATATTGAGAAGCAATGAATGGGGCAGTTGAGAGAGGGCTGGGTTCAAGTGTCATTACTTGGGGCGAGACACTTCGTGTCACTGAACCTCAGTTTCCTCTTCTGTAAAATGAAGAGGTTAGACTGGATACTGATCTCCTTTATAGCTTTAAATCTATGATCTTATAATCAAAGAAAGCAATTAGCTAAAATTGCCCCATCCTGTGGATATATTTAAAAGTGTACTCAGCATCCTGCCCTGGTAGTCCTCCACCTTTCCGCTGCAAGGAAGGGGACTTTTTCTTTTTTCTTTCTCAGAATTCCCTCCCAAATTCTTCCTCAACTCTCTGCCAGTGAATGGCTACTTTCCTTGAAAACGCAGTTCAAGTCACATAACCCACTTGGGGACCTCCCACATTTCCTCTCCTGCCTGTGCCCCCCTCCCCCCAGCTATTGGTACTGCCTGTCATTATGGTATAGTTGGTTTGTCTATACCTACCTATAGGTGTACATGCTGTCACCCTGTATAGAATGCAAGCTTTTCAATGACAGGGACTGGCTTTCACCTTTATCATGGTTTCCCCGGTGCCTAGCAGAGTGCCTAGAACATAATAGATTTTGAATAAATGCGTGTTGATGAATTAATTAGTTTTCATCCATATTTTGGGAGGCAGTTTGGTGGCACAGTGCACAGAGCACTGGCCCCTGGAGTCAGAAGGACTTGAGTTCAAATTTGTCTTTAGGCACTTACTAGCTGTGTGACCCTGGGCAAGTCACTTAACCTTATTTGCCTCAGTTTCCTCATCTGGAAAATGAAATGGTGAAGGAAATGGCAAACCCCTCCACTATCTCTGACAAAATTGTGACAAGTGGGCTCATGAAGAGTCGGACATCACTGAAATGACTAAAAAAAACAGTGAAACCCCCAGTTTCTGTGCTTTGAAAGAGAGGAAGTCAGTGGAATACTCAGAGAAGGAGGAAGAGGAAGAGGCAAGATGAGCTTGGCTGGGTGGACAGCGCACAGGGTGCTGGACTTGGAGTCAGTGAGACTTGGGTTTCACTCCTGAGTTACAGACAAGCTGTGTGACCCTGGGCAAGTCACTTAACCTTTCTCAGCCTCACTTTCCTCATCTAGAAAATGGTCATAATAATAGCATCTACCTCCCATGAGGATGAAATAAAATAACATGTGCCAAGTCGCTTTGCAAACATGATGCTGCTAGACAAAGCTTCCTGCTATTACTTTTGTTGTTGTTATTGTTGGACTGTTGGGAAGCACTCCCAGTGTAGCCGAGTCCTGAGCATTCAGCTGCAGGAGAAAGCATGTGTATTCCCTTCATTCTCCTCTATGGTGTATGACTGAAGGGATGGAGTCTGTCCCCTGGAAGTTAGCATATGCACATGCAGGGCAGTTGGCCCAACGGATGAAGCACCACACTTTCTCCTACCATATTGCTCAGTGGTCTAGACCCTGGGAGGCTGCCCTAAGTAGACAACGTAAGTAAAAGCATGGCAGGATCATGGAGGGGTAAAAAACAAGTCCAAGTTTAAATGGTGAGCTCTTGTGAATGGATGTAAAAGGGTAAAGAGGGTAATGGAGACATCTTGGGGCCATGGACACGTGAAGATGTCTTTGAAGAAGAGGAAGGGTACTGCCTTCTGCTTTGGCTTAGAGGCTCAATCTTCCTCTATCTCTGTCTTCCTGGCTCTCTCCTCCTTTCTTCCCCTTCCCACTCTCCCCCCCCCTGCCCCCCCCCCCCACCATTTGCCGAGTCTTGTTTTTATCTGTTCCCTTTCTCTCACACCTGGCGCCTCCCCCAGGACACACAGGATCCATTTTCATTCTGGCCCTTCATCTCTTCTTACCTCCTCTACCATTGTAATGTTCTTTCCACTGATCTTCCTACCTCCAATTTCAGATTTTTCCAACCTCTCCTTTATGCTGTTGTCCAGATATTTCTCCTATTGTACTCTTGTAGGTAACACAGTTCCAAAGCCTTCAAGTGGTTTCCTGTTCTCTAATGAATGTGGTTCTGTTTCTAAATTCCTAACTGTGGCATTAAAAGTCTCTTACTCTCTGCTGCTGACCTACCTGCCTAATCCTTTCTCATGTTAATAATCTTTCTGAGCCAAAATACTCTCTGTCACTTGTCCTGGATTTGGAGTGAGTGGGACTGGGTTTAAATCACAGGATCCTGGATTCAGAGCCAAGAAGGATGCCAGTGGCCATTTGAACCCCATGATTAAAATCCTGCCCTCTTTGTCCGGGGGCCACACCTCTTGAGAGCGGATCTGTGAGTGAGCCAGGGCGGGGTTAGGGACATTCTTCATCGATGGAATGGCATTCTTTCTCTTGGGTGTAAGGTCAGTTAAGCTCCTCTGCATTCTAACAGGCCTTCAGTAGGAAATATCATTTTCATTTTTCTGTTGATTTCTCATGTTTGATTTTAAAATTAGTTATGCCTAAGGGTTATGTATTATCTAATTCCACAAGCATTTTATTAAACGCCAACCATGTGCAAAATATTTGTTTTGGTACTGGGGATGAAAAATAATAATAATAACAATAACAACAATGATGATGATGCCTGCATGTATATGCCATTTTAAGATTTGTATTTATGGTGATGATGACGATAAAGCCAACACGTCTATATCTCTTTAAGATCTCATTTGCTCCTCACAACAAGCTGTGAAGTGGGTGCTTTTATTATGCTCATTCTCCAGATAAGGAATCAGAGTCTTGGAGAGGTGAACAGACTTGCCCAGGGTCCCACAGCTAATATGGATCTGAGGCAGAATTTGAACTCAGGTGCTGATTGCTGATTCCAGGTCTGGCACTGTATGCACCATGCTGCCTAGCTGCTCCATTCGATGTAGCAAGCCATCTTGGCCAATCACTGTCTAGATGACATCCTTAGTGAAGTCTCAAGCAAGTGTTTGTTTTTTTCTTTTGAATTAGCAAAATTCATCCCAGATGATCTGCTAATTGGAGGATGTTGTCTCTTTCTAAATGGTGCTGTCACTTCCAGGTCAGAAGTAAAGGTCATTTGGGGGTTCCTGTTCCCAGAGGGTCCTGAATGGAAAACCCCAGACCTGAGAAGTCAGGAGCCACTTGAGCCAAAGCTTCTTCAGCCTTGACCTTAATGACTCAGAGCCTAGTCACACTGTGACTCCCAGGGTGTGCACGTGCGTGCTGTCTTTGAGCACTGATTGCTAATATGAGAAGAGCTGAATTGAATATATTTTCTTCCCAAAGGGGGAAAAACAAATTTGTTATGAAAATAGCTATCGGTATGGTGTCATGCACAATTATTATTCTTTAATTGAGTCCATTTTTATAAAGAGACTTCTCTTTTCCCCATGAGATGATGATGCTTCTGGATGAAGGACAACAATGGAAGAATATAAACATTAAGGCTGCGATCTATTTTTGGCAGTCTTAGCACTGGGGCTTTTTTTTTTATATCTCTTTCTTTATTCTAGTCTTATGAAATGGGCCACAGTCACTGAATAGAGGCAAAGAAGAAAGCCTCAGTATATAATCTCCAAATGTTTGAGACCAAAGGTTAACTCCCTTAGTGCAACTTACTAGCACTACGGAGCCTTCGGGAAGCTTGAACAAAACATCAGAAGCAGGAAAGTTGTGGAGGGCTAACAGGAAAAAGCAGATATACCATATCTCAGCAGGAGAAAGAGTCAAGTCCACAAATACTTTGGGGACTGGTTGCCTGATTTTGGATGGGATGAACGAGAACAAGGAAAGTTGGAGAGAAAGAAAATGAGTCCAGTGGATGGAACCCTAGGCTTGGAGTCAGGAAGACCTAGGTTTGAATTTTACTTTAAACTCTTACTGTCTGTGGGCCCCTGGTCTAGCCACAACTTCCAAGCCTCAGTTTCCTCATCTGTAAAGCATGGACAGCAATAGCTCCTAACTTGCTGTGGGGAGCAGATGAGATATCTGCTATGTGCATTGCCAATTTAAAATCTAGAAATCTGACCTATTGTGATCTTCAGCATATATGGGCGTGTGTTTGTATCTGAGGATGTATCTGTTGTACTTACTGAGAGACAACTCAAAATCAGGGCTTTGTGGATGGTGAGTCAGTTCCTGACCTTTATGTGTGGGTGCTCCATTGGAAGGGAAAGAGTGCCCCACTGTTGTGTTGCATTCTGTGTGTCTATATAAAGGCTCACTCTCCTGTTAAGGGTGATTACCCATACTCATCAGATTCTGGATTGTGTATGAAAACCATGTGGATGAAATTGAGACTAGAGAATCTTTTCCTCTTTCAAAGGCCACTGAGAAACTTATATATAGATGAAAAGAGAAATAAATTAATTTCCCCTCTTAGCGAACTATATATAAAAGAGTCCATTCATTGGTAAGTACAAGCAATGTTCTGTTGGTTGGTAAAGCCATTCTTTTCTCCTCTTTGGTTGGTCTTCATCCTGAATCCCTAGTCACCTGCAGAACCCCCTAAACCAGCCTTTGGAGGGTCTGCTCTGCATGGAACAGCTCTGTCAGCTCAGCACTAGATCAGCTGACTCTGGGCTGAGCTGTCCTTGATGCCCACTTCTCTGCTTCATTTCTCTGAAATGAAATAGCTATGACCAAGACCAGGATTCAGACAACCCAAGACCTGGGTTTGTCCCCTTCCCCTGGACTTTGCTATAACATTCTGGAACAGTTCATGCAAACCATTTCAGAAGTAAGTCTTTTGTTTGTAATTCTTTTTGTCCTAGATAAAAAGGCCAGAAATATTCTAAGTAGGAACAAAATACATACATCGCACACTGCCTAGTTCAGGAGCACTGTGCCCCAGACAGATCATCCCAAGAGATGTGTCAGCTGAAGGACTGCTTCAGCTCTCTTCTGTTCTCTTAGTGCCTGTGGAGTAGAGGTTCTAGCACATTCTCTCAAAATCGGGCAGATCAGCAATCAACTGACAGCCAACTGTTTGATGAAGAATGATGGTGGCGCACTCTTGTCATGAGATCCATTTCCTCTCCCGTGATCCTTCTCCATGGGAGGATGAGGGGGATGAGGCAGCAGGAACATGGCGGCTGTGACCGTTACTTTAATGGGCATTTTGAAAGAGGAGCTGGTGTTTCTAAGACCTGCTTTGCAAACCATGATATTTCTATGCTGGATAGAAAAAGAATAATTTCAGGGTAATTTTCTTTTTGGCATTTTGTTGCTGCTGCTACTGTTGCAGTGGTTGTTCACTCCCAAAAGGCAGTGTGGTTCAGTGGAATGAATATGGCATTGGGAGGGCAGCTGGCTCTGCCACTTATCACCTCTGTGACCTTGGATAAATCACTTAACCTCTCAGCCTCAGATCGTTCATCTGTGTAATGAGTTGGCTGGAGGTGTGGGTCTCCTTTGATTGGTCCCTGCCTCTCCTTGTGATGAGGGTCCCAGGAGATGATGACTATAAAACCTTTTGCAAAATTTAAAGCACTATACAAATACCAATTGTTAATTAAGAGAATAATAAGGATATTAAGAGGTATCATGTAGTAGCACAAGGGCCAGCTTTGAAGTCAGGAAGGCTTGGGTTCTGATATATATATAAAAGACAGGAGACCCCAAGCAAGTCACTTCATCTCTAGGTCTACATTTGAGAACAGTTCCTGCCTGTTTGCTGCATTGGTAGAAGGAACTTCTTCATTAAGAATTGTCTGTGCTGGGGCAGCTAGGTGGCCCAGTAGATAAAGCACTGGCCCTGGATTCAGGAGTACCTGAGTTCAAATCTGGACTCAGACACTTGACACTTACTAGCAATGTGACCCTGAGCAAGTCACTTAACCCCCATTGCCTCACAAAAAAAAACAACACACACACAAAAAAAGAATTGTCTGTGCCAATGAAATCATTAGGTCTGGACTAATGATACTGAACAGCATATCATGAAGCCTCTCCACTTTGGTAGATTCTTTTAGTGTGCATATTTTAAATACCTACTGTATGCCAACTATTCTGCTCCATGCTGAACCTGCCTTGAAACTTCACTCAAGCCTTTACAAAGCCAAGTTCATTTTCCATGCCATGAAGAGGGGTCAGACTGGAGCTTAACAGTAAAAATATAATAAGCCAATGTGGAATTATTTACTAAATATTAGAATTGCCCTGATATTTTCTGATGATCAGTGGTTAAAGTTTGTTAATGACCTTAAATGTTATATTTAGATATTACAAACTTTCACTTATGTTAAAATTAGCAGATATTTATGAAGAGCCTACTAAGTCCATGAAGCCACCTACTAAGTTACACTTAGCAGCCATCTACGAGACATTGCTATTAAATGTAAGGCATGTTAGGCATTGAAAAAACAGACAGAATGGCCCGCTTCTGTCCTCAAGGACATGACCTTATCCTGGATGCCATCTTGGATTTCTCACAGCACTTCATGAAGGAGGGAGTGTGGCCACTTCTTTCTCCATTTTATAGATGAGGAGATAGGATCAGAGACATGATCTGACACTGCCCCCCACCATATCATGGGGCGGCTGTTCTGCAAAACATTGGGGGCAGATCAGGGCCAAGATTTCAAGGAATGGAGGGAGCACTAGTGGTCCCTTATATTATAAGCTCCTGGGTGGGAGGGACTGCCTTTTTCCTTTCCTTGAATCCTTGGTCCTTAGCAGACAGTTGGAGCTTAATAGATGTTAGTTGTCTGATCAGTCTAACTATGGGGTTTACT
This sequence comes from Dromiciops gliroides, assembly GCF_019393635.1. Classification (NCBI taxonomy): domain Eukaryota; kingdom Metazoa; phylum Chordata; class Mammalia; order Microbiotheria; family Microbiotheriidae; genus Dromiciops; species Dromiciops gliroides. Next base: position 10,480,733 of record NC_057865.1, read on the forward strand.
GATAATATAGAGAAGGATTGTGTGGACTTTCTCAGACTTTTGATTAAGGAATGGTATTGGCGCCTCCTATCTCACTGCTGTACCCCTCCGCTCTGTGGCCTGGGTAGGGGTATTGAGCAGTTATGTCTGAAACAGTGGGCTCCATGGATGTAACAGATGGGTTCTGGTGACCCACAGACCTGAGAGATTCTCTAATTTATACTAAAGTAGACAAGGGGAACTCAGCTTCTCTACTAATTCACCATTCTGGGGGCAAACAGACTTCAGGCACTTTTGAATGTACCAATCCTATTAACCTGGGGCTTAGGAGGGTCTTCTGGTGTCACGGGATGTGCTCATGAATATGCCTCTCTCATTCTGGCTGGTTCTGGCTGGGTATCCTCTTCCTCCTCTGGGATGAGGAGCCAACCTCACAGGTGTTAGAGTTCATATTTTCATATTCATTTTTAATTTCATATTCATTTTATGACTGATATAATGAAAATAGCTTCTGCTTAAAAGCTCACTTCATTTCCTTATTTTTTACTAAAAGCAGCTTCAAGAGCCTGATTACCCACTGCCTTCACTGATGTGGTCACCAGCGCTGGCTCGAGATAGGGAGGCAAGCTTGATGTACTTACTAAGAGAATGTCTCGGCAAATGAACAATTATTGTCTTGACAAGGCAGAACGTGGGGCTTCAGGTACAATCCTTATGACATCAGACTTCTTTGGATCCATAGGCAGACTTGGGTGTTTTTCTTACATCTAACACTGACTACCTGTATGACCTGGGACAAGTCATCTGGGCCTTGTTTTCCTTGTCTGACAAGAGGTCAGGCCGGATGACCTCTGAGGTCCCTTCCCCTTCTATATATATGATCTAGAAGGATTAACGAAAGAATGAGTTGCAGTGATACAACAATAAACATAAACCATATTATGGTAAGATTAAAATGAAAGGAAGCCCAAATTCAGGCAATCATGCCTGGAGACAAGAGGCAAAGGAAGGAATGGAGAACAAAACATAGAAACCCACTTTTAAGAAAAATGAAGTAAGAAGGGGAGGAATGAATGAATAATAAAAGAAAACTAAATATGGCTGGTGGGGAGGGGGAGGGGGGAAGCCAATGTGGAAGGATTAAGAGAGGGAATAAAACAAGCATGTTGGAAATCAGCACAATACATGGCTAACAATAGCTCTCCACTGGGGAGGCCTGGGACCGCCATAGCATTATTGAAAGGTATTATGGTTTTTAACAACAGGAGTCAGTATTGTCATGAGTATCAAATGGAGGAATGGGTATAACAGCCAAATTTAGGTTCATAGAAGGAAAACATTCCTAAAGATTGGAATCATCCCCAAATGCACCATGTTTCTCTGGAAAGCCGTGACATTTCCCTGGCTGGTGGGTGGTCTTCAAGGAGAAGTCAAGCATTGTTGTAGGGAAAATTCTTGTTGGGATAGTGGCAGGACTAACCCGCAACCTTTTGGGTCCCTTCTGACCAAGCTGCTGTGAGAACAGCTCCCCATTGGTGCAGGGGTTTCGGGCTGTCTTCTGGGAAGCAGGAAGTGATGGGAGAGGTCCTCTTGAGGGAGTCAGAATCATGAAATGAGAGCTAGCTGGAACCTTAAAGGCCGTGGAGTCTACCCCCATCATTTAACAGGTGAGGAAACTGAGGCCAGTAGAGATCTAGGGGCTTTGACCAATGAGCATAAGTGGAATGGTCTGGGAGGTCACCCCCGGGGTGAAAAAGAAGAAGGCGTAGCTGTAGTCAGAAAGGAAAGTTCCTGTATGAGAGAGTAAGGCAGGCACTTGGGAAGATAGATGCAGCTCAAGAATGTGCGTTCTTGAGGGCTAAGGAGTTTGGATGTTAGCCCAGGGAAGTAAATATAGCATTGGCATAAATTAGGAATACCTATCTGTAAAAGAGTAAGTGAAGAGCCCAGGAGGAATAATTGATAAGCTAAATAGGAACTCACAGTAAGGGCTGTCAGAAAGAAGGTGCTATTTTGGGCTGCATGTTGCAGAGGGTCTCATGTAAAATTAAAGAGCCAGGAGGACTTCTTGACCCTGTGGTTGAGTTGTGTTTCCAGGATTCTGGCCTTGGGCAAGATATCCAGGGGCTAGACATCAGATTTTCTGGACAACCTGTGGGAGGACATGGGCATTTGTAGTGGAGGCTGATGATCTAGATGGATATGTGGAGATCTCTGCTTGAGGTCTAAGAACCAGCATCAGTGAGAGAGCTCCTCAGGTCCTTCTGAAGTATAAGCTATGTGAACAGCAGAGGCAAGAAATGCACAGTAAATCTGAGTAGTGATTAGGACATTAACATTACCCAGGACTCCGTAGCTCAAGATTGCAATGTCATCATTTGCCTAGAGCCTCACACAGCCTAGCCCCCCGAGTCAGACTCAGCTAGGTTCAAGTCCAGACTATGGTACATACTGGCAGTATGTGCCATTAGTGCCCCAGGCAACAGTTGCAGAGACATGTCAGCTGGTCTTGATAGAGGAACTTTTCAGGTTGGGAAATTTCCTTCACCAGTGAAATAAGCAGCCCAATTCCTGGCTTGATTTCAGTTTTCACAGCTGATTTTATATTAAAAAATAGTTTATGCTCCTTTTCTTTTGATTTTTTTAGGGATTTGGAACCTGGAAAGAACCTGAGACTACTCAGATCTGGGGTTCTTAGTCTGTTTTGTCTGGTGACCCCAGCCCCCTGCACTTAAGCTGAGTGGAGGATGTGACATGGCTGGTGATCCTTAGGGACCTTTTCTCAGAATCATGTTTTTAAAGGCATAAAATAAAAATACAGAGGATTAAAAAGGAAACCAATTTACCATTAAAATGGTAATGTAAATAAATAAAATTATATATCAAAATAATAAATAATCAAGTAAAACCATTTTTTAAAAAAATCAAGGTTCCAGACCCCTGAAATATCTCTGGCTGAAATATCTCTGTCTTAGTCTGTGGCTGAGAGCACCTGCTCTCCATTTTACAAATAAGGAATCCACAGCCCTGGAGGAGGGAAGTGACTTACGTCATGGTGGTCCCAAGTGAAAGAGGCAGAATTTGGACCCTGGATCAGAGACTTCTGCCCTTTCCACAACTGTGTTTAATTTTCTTGCCCAATGCATTGTCACCTGCTTCATTTAAAAACAGAAGGGGGTGGGGCGGAGCGCTATTCATGCCTTATGTTTTTATATTACTGCCATATCAGGATCTAGTTACCTTTTTTGCCTCCCTCCCAGCAAAATTAACTCCCCATTTGGTAACTAAGAAAAGTTAAATAGTGTTAATATGAATATATAGATCACCTGGATTTGATGAAGGCACCTTTCATCCAAATGGATTTTATGAGACCCTGGAAAATGCCTTTGGCTAAAATTTCAGGCTGAAGCCAGATAGCTAGCAGATATGTCCCTATTTACTAACATCTCTCCCCAAGAGAGTAAACAAATCAAAATATCCCTTTTAACTAAACTTCAACTAATGAGTCCCCATTTACTATCTTCTTTCTCCCAAAGAGTAAATAGAGCAAATATCTAGACACCCTTGTCCTTTGTAAACCCTTCCTGTGTCTTTAAGCTGCCTCTTATAGTATTTGCTTTAGGTTAATTTGCATCATGCTAATAAAACTGACATCACCCTGTAACCAATGAGCAGAGAAAACCTTATATACCCTCAGAAAGAGGGAGTCCTTGGGCTCTCTTGGGAGGGGAGACTCCACACATGATCATGTGTTATTTCTTTCTTCTTGGGACAACAAAATATTAAATTGATATTATGTTTTTTCTGTCTGTCTCTGATCGGTTTCATAGGAGGACAGGTATCATGTTCTCTGATCTGGTTCATTTTGTAGGGGATATTATAAGATATAATTTTTCTGATCTGCTTATTAATTTTTATAAGAGAGATTAAAGATTATTTCTCCAATTTGTTTGTAGAAGACAGGCAGATACAAAAGCAATATTTTTAATATTCGACAATAGAAACCAGTAGTGAGTGGGTCCGACAGTGTAGACAACATTCTGCTATTGTGGAACCCTGTCATGTTGAGAAGAGGAGGCTTGTTTATTTATTTATTATTTCTTTTTAGTGAGGCAATTGGGGTTAAGTGACTTGTCCAGGGTCACACAGCTAGTAAGTGTTAAGTGTCTAAGGCCAGATTTGAGCTCAGGTAGTACTGACTCCAGGGCCGGTACTCTATCCACTGTACCACCTAGCTGCCCCAGGCTTGTTAATTTTTAATAACTTTTTGTAGAAAAAAAAAAGTAATTTTCATTTTACATGTCTATTTCTTTTCAAGAATTTCTACTATTTGTAGAAGCCATTTGCCAAGTGAGTAGCAGATTGTCCTGTTAACTAGATTTAAACTCTAAGCAGTCAGGTCTTTAAAAACAATTGTCAATGGGTCCACCTGTTTAAGGAACATCCCATGGCCCCCTGCCAGTGGCCCAGTGAGGGGGCTGCGGATGCCTGTAGTTTGAACAAAAGCTTCAGAAAGGCAAGAGTGGTTGGTTCGCAACTGGAGAGCGTGAGGCTTGCTTGAAATGTTCATTTGTCTTTTCCATTTAGGAACATCTATATTGGTGGGTTCCATTGCTCCCCCAGAGAGGTAGGTCACAACTGAGTCTATTATTAGGAAAACAGATGTATCTTAGAAAGAGAGGAGGGCACTAAAAAAGCTCTCCATCAAGGAATCTATTTTGGTCAAGATAAACTCCCTTGGTGAAAGAAATGGAATTGGGGTGGGGTAAACCCTAACTTGGGAGTGTGTGTGTGTGTGTGTGTGTGTGTGTGTGTGTGTAATGGATCTGCATGAAGTGAACATATCTATACATTCTAATGAAATTTAGGAAGATATTAATTCCACATCCTCACTGGTTGAACTTCTAGGGTCAAGTCTATGCTTCTTTCAAGGAGAGATTCAAAACATACTGTCAGACCTCTGAGCATTTAAAAAAAACCTCTAACCAAAGGTTAAAGTTCAACATCATCTATCCTCCATTTATCTTCCTTTATAAGTTAACTTTTAAAATTAGAAACTATTTATGTAGCTTCTCTTCCAATTCCTCCTCCCCCAAACCATCTCATAGAATACCCCTTGTCCCAAATGTGCATTATCAAGCCAGACCAGTCCAGGAATGTGTGGCTCCTTGAGTTTCTTGAGTCCATCCCCTCTCTGTTGGGAGGAGGGCACTATTCTCTCTCTTTTTAAAAAATTTTATTATTATTATTTTTTTGTGGGGCAATGGGGGTTAAGTGACTTGCCACACAGCTAGTAAGTGTCAAGTTTCTGAGGTCGGATTTGAACTCAGGTCTTCCTGAATCCAGGGCTGGTGCTTTATCCATTGCGCCCCCTAGCAGGGCACTATTTTTGATCATCACTCCTCTGGAATGACAAATGACCATTGTGTCAGTGAATTTTTCAGGCTTGCAAAGTTGTTCGGTTTTTCAGTGATGATGTTGTGCCAGAAAGGTTCTCCTGGTTGTGCCCACTTTGACCCATTTCTTGTTTTTGCCTTCTCTGGACACAGTCATTTTGGTTGTTTAGTCCCTTTAGTCTGTGCTTCCTTTAACCCTGACTTATGTATTAGTTTTTGCTTCAGTCCATCAATCAGTAAGCATTTGGTGAGGACCTACTATGTGCCAGGCATGAGGCTAAGTGCCGAATATGGATTCTTTCCTTAAAGTTTCTCACTCTGTTTCCCCCACCCCACTGCCCGGCTGTTTAGTGTATTATTTCTCTTCATCCCTCTGAAAATGCAGAGGTCACAATGAAATATCTAAGGACAAGAGAAGATGGCTTTTCATAGCCTTTCAGCTTCAGATGTCCCTGGAGTCATTCTTCTTCAGTTCCATTTAATTCATTGATTGTTTCATTCATTAATTTCCCTCTCACCCCAATGTCAAGAGAGGGAGAGGAGGTGCAGCAGCTCAGGAGGTGGGCATTTAGAACAGAGGAGAACATGCAGGACTGTGATCATCTTTGAATGGCCAACCACCCTCCATGAGACCCCTTATCCCTTGGTGCGTATGTTTGGGGACCTGAAGGTAGTAAGACAAAAATGGAACAGTCCGCACCCTCAAGCCACTTATGTTCTGCTGGGCCTTGGTACTGCACAAAGGCATGCAGATAGATGCATATATAGATGAACAGACAAGGCAGATATACAAAGCCATAGGAAGATAAACTAGTATAAGAGTCAGCCCCTGAGCTGAGCTTTGGAGCGAGTTAGGAATTCTAGGAGGATGAAGTGAAGAGGGGGAGCCTGCCAGGCATGGAGGAATCGTTAGTAGAAAGTCATGGGGAGGCAGAAGAGATGTGTGAAAGGAGAGTGATGAATAAAAACAACGTTTCCCACCCCCAAAGTGACAAAGGTAATTCTGAGGCCATCTTTGGGCTACTGAGAAGCAGGGACCAAGTGTGATCAGGTGCCCTCCATGGCCTTAGACCCACAACATGCTTCCCAGGTCAAAGCAGGAAATGAAAGCAAGGGCCTTTGGTACCAGAAAAAAACAAAAGCAAAAACAAAACAAAACAAAAGCAAGCACCCACCCCCCCAACTTCCCAAAACCTAGCCAAGTCCTTTTTTCTGCTGGAGACATATAAGGACCCTCTATTATTTATCAGAAACATCTGGTACCTGTTGCGTTTTTTTTTCCCCCTGGTGTAATCAGGGTATCCTGATGTAAGAGACATTTGCTCAGGATTATACATTAATAGACAAAGTAGGCGCCTGCTGCTTGAATCAATAAATATTGAACAAACATGAGGTTAAATAGTCACTAAGAGAATAAGCTTCGTGAAAGGAAAGAGTTGTTTCAAGTTCATCTTCACGGATGCCAATGCTGTAAATAATGATCCTCTCACTACTGTTTGAGAGCTCGGTATCTGTCTCAAAGGATGTGTTTGTGTGTGTGTGTGTGTGGGGGGGTCTTTCCCTGTTTTTCTTTGTGTCTCTCTTCGCAAAATTCACTCTATTTAGTCATTTTCTTAAAAAAACAAAAACAAAAAACCAAACCAAACCAGTATTTTGACAAAAAGTCCTGATGGGAGTATACAGGCCCAAATACTGTTGCTTCCCCCCATCACATTACGCTGATGGTAGTTATGTGATTTAGAACTTGGCTGAGAAGACCTTTACTTGCAGCCAGGTGATTGTATCTGAGGTCCTGTTTTGTAGGGTCTTCCGTACACGAGTGTTGATCTGTTTGACAACCCTCCAAGGCTTCTGCTGTGCATGATAGAAACCCTTGGCTCTTTCCAGCAGTTATTTTTCTTCATACTCTCATCTTTGAAAGTTTTATGCTGAAGAGTTTTTTCTTTTCATATGCTAAAGGGATGTGGTGACCAGTTACAGTGTGCCTTGCTGAAGAAGTCACTCCATTTGCCAAAAATGTGTCAGTCATTCATAAGTACATAACTGTTCATCCAAAGAATCTTTAGGGACTTTGAATATTGGGGGATACAAAGATTGTATTTCCAGATCCATACATTTTGGGGGCCTAAGAACAAGGAGAGAGACACACAGACAAAGGGACAGAGAAGGGAGAGATAAAGACTGGGGACAGCGATAGAGAGGAGAAAGAGGGGGGAGAGTGAGTGAGTGAGTGAGTGAGAGCCAGCCTCAGTTTGTATGGCCTGGCTGAGTCCCCCCACCTTTAACATTTAAGGATCATTTGACCCTATGCAAATTACTTGGGCTCTCAGTGGCCCAGGCTACTCTTTAAGACTAAGTGAGAGTCTAATTTCTTCCCTAGAAGTTCCTTGTTGCAATGAAAATACTGGGCAGGACCAGAAGATAGAATGACTTCCCTGAATGCAGATGTGAAGAAGCAAAGTGTAATTTTAAAAGGGAGAGTACTCTAGGCCCTAGGGGATTTGGAAATTCCTCCTGGGGGAGGCAGCCTTTGAGCTGTGCTTGAGAGGAAGCTGGGGTAAAGGTGAGAAAAGCTTGTCTCCCCAAAAAAGCCTCCAGTACAACTGAGTGCCATTGGTCTACCGTCTATGCAGAACACAGGTTCATCATGTGTAATAGTCTTGCTAGAAGTGGGCAGCCCATCCCTAGAGAATTGTGAGGGGGCAGTTATGTCTCAGACGGACACCTGAGACACAGTCCCTTTCACACTAGGGTTCTGCCTTCCAAGTATGGAATTTAGTGATTTAGATTTTGGAAAGAAAGACCTTGACTCAGATCCCTACGATTCAGGGATCTCGGTGCAGAAGACCTTTTGGAAGGACCAAAACTAGAAGAGAGGCCGGCAAGCAAGCCCCAGTTCAAATGAGAATGAAATCGCAAATGTCCCACCTGTTCATGGTTGAGTGAAAAGCTATGTTAATGAATAGGTGATGTTACAGTACTAATTAGGGCTGTGTGTTATAATGAGTGCACACTGATGGGCGGTGAGGGGAGGTGATCTCTGAGGGCCTTTTCAACATTAGTCCTTTGCCTCCAGTGTCTTTCATTCGCTATCTGCACTAGGAATTTTGAAGCAAGCTCTTAGTATATATTTTTAGGTTCTCCTTTATCTTGGAAATTGCCAAGCAAGGGCTTATTGGGTGGTCTCTCAGCTAATTAGTGTATTTGGATGAGTGGGAGAAACCTTCTCTTCCCATCAAGTCGACATAGCTCTTGAGTATGTGTGTTCAATACTTCCCATCTTTTAGTTTTTATACTTACCGTTGCATTTAGAGCAATAGTCATTTTTATCCCTAGCCACAGATTTCCTTCCACCTGCTGGTGATGATGGAAAGATGTCAGGATGCTAGAAAGTGCTTGAGGTTCATTCGTCGTGTCTACAAGACTCACCACCCCAGGGAGCCATTTGGGGCAGAATTGGGAGATGGGCCCTGTGCATTTACAGCTCAAGACATGCCACTACTAATTCTACAGGTTCATACAGGTCTCTGGTTTGGGTTTATTTTGGGGATTTTGTTTTAATTAGGATTGAAATAGACCCCTTTACTTTTAATATAATGAATTGAAGACCAGGCTAAAGATTTGTGGACTGATCCAAATGGAGACAAAATAGCAAAAACAAAACAAACAAAAAAACCCTCCTTTTGTGTATCTAGTCCATAGCATCTGTTCGGATTTAACTTGGGTTCTAACATATGTTGGTATTCGGTGTAAAAAATCTTGCCTAAATATACTTTCCCATGAAAGTGAATTAACTATGAGGTGCACAAAGACTTAGATTAAGGCCAGGTGACCATGTACTGTCTTAGTAAAATAAAGACATTATAGGAAACCCTGGCCAAGAAACTTAAATATAATTTTAAAGAGAAAATATTAATAGATGTTTTTAGCCATAGTTTTATAATGATTAGAATGTAACTTTCTTTTGAGTAGGGATTGTTTGATTCACAGTGGTTGTGTTCCCTCAATGAAACTTGCTAATTAATTGATAATTTGGGATTTTATGACAGTGAGAAGCTCCTAGTATGGGAATGCCCCCCCCCCAGCCTGAGCTGTTGAGCTGATCTTAACCTTGAGGTTCACAGAGTTTGCCAGTGTCCTGAATTATGTAAGCATCAGAGTTGGGGTCCTAATTAAGGTCGTCTTGACATCAAACCTACTTAAGCCAACCAGAAGAACTGATCTTGATGGTCAGTGTTGGATTCCTAGGTGTTTTGCATTCATTATCTCATCTGAGCTCCATAATCATCCTGTGGGGTAAATTCTTACAGGTATTATGAGCCCCATTTCACAGATGAAGAAACTGAACTTTAGAGAAGTGACTTGGACCTGGTCACTTACTAAGTGTGGGAGGCGAGATTTTCAACTCAGATCTTGTTTATGCCAAGTCCAGTGTGCATCTGGCACATCGTGCTTTTATTTGTAATTTTTTTTTTTAATAAGGAAGCTCTCCTATGGCAGTATTCTTTCTTAAAAATGCACGTGTCAGTAATTGAAATGCAGTCTGGTACAGCACAGAGCCTGTGTCAGAACACGCGGGTTCATATCTTACCCCAGTCACACACTGTGTGATCATATAACTTTTTTTTTGTTTGTTTTTTTGGTGAGGCAATGGGGGTTAAGTGACTTGCCCAGAGTCACACAGCTAGTAAGTGTCAAGGGTCTGAGGCCGGATTTGAACCCAGGTCCTCCTGAATCCAGGGCCGGTGCTCTATCCACTATGTCACCTAGCTGCCCCATCATCTAACTTTTCAAAGCCCTGGGCCGTGCTCCAAGTGCACACATTACAGACCATTTGGCTCTGCTTCAGTGGTGGGAGTTGCTCATCAGGAGTTCCCTGCACTTATTAAATCACAAAGTCTGTGCTGAAACATTTTAAAAAGCAGTCTTGTGTCATATTCCTAACAAGTTAGAGGACCTCCCTTCCTTTTTACTTCAGATTGTCTGCAGTGGTGAAGGAGATGGGAAGATGAGAGGGAGAACCCCGCCTTGGGCGGGCCCTGGTCGGCTTGTAGATATTTGCGTTCTGGGCTGGGCCCTTGCTGAGCCTCCCTTTGGTTTATTTTAGGTGGTGAAGTTGCATGGCCCCTTAGTGATGAGGTTACCTGTTGTTGGAGGGATGTTGCTCCCTGGTCGCAGAATCATTGCCGAGGCCTTGGAATATCTAAGCACGATTTGTGGCCTCTGGCCTGCCCCAGGAGGGTTCTGTATGTTACTGATGAAGCCAGCGTGAAATCCAGGAGACCCTGATGATGGAGGCATCTGTCACTACAAGGCATTTTCTTCTTTTTTTTGGCCTTTTTTCCCTCTAATGCTTCTGACACCTGGGCGTTTTCTTCTGTCCTCCTGAGGATGCTTTTCAATGAGCCAGCAGGGAGGATGAAAAGGAAGCCTCCTTGTTCTTTTGCATAATATACAGAGGCTAACAGCTTTATCTCCAGGCCTGGGAAAGAGTGACCTGTGAGCAAGAGGCAGGGAGTCCCTCTCACCAAGGACCTTGTTCCAGGCCCAAGCTAGATGGAAGGAGATAGCCCATAAAACCAGAGCCCTGCTCTGCTGTGTCGACATGTCTGGGCCTCAGAATAAAACTGCATTTCCTGCTTTAGCTATAGCCAGGTCTTAAAATAACCTGGAGAAATTATAGTTCTGATTGCATCGAAAGTGAAGGACTTCAGAACATTCCCTTAATAATGCCAGAATGACACGAGGCTTAGTCATCGGCCGTCTTTCTCTCACAGGCATTCTGGAGAGGAAAACAGAGATTTGGAATTGGATCATTTGATTTGCAATGGTGCCTAATTATCTGAAGAATGCAGCGAACCTTTCTTCTTGGCAAAAACAATGATCTGGAATGCGATTATGAAAGAATAAGCCTTAAAAATTGGTCCCACGCAGCCAGAGGGATTGTTGAGATACAGATTCTGCTTGAAATCCGGTTCTTGGCTTCTGTTGGTTTTTGTATTCAGGAAGAGTGAGTTGGAAGTAATTTTTTCCTTTTAGGGACAGCCTCTTGGCAAAGTTGATTGTGGTCCTTATGATCATCAGTGGATGGAGAAAGCACAGGAGCATGCTGGGTTTGGCATCAGAGGGGTTGAGTTTGAATCACGGCACAGCTACTTAGACCTGGGTAACTCTGGGTTGTGCCTCCCTGGGCTTGAAATTACTCATCTGTAAGATGAGTGGATTGTTCCAGTTGACATCTGAGGTCCCTTCCAGCCTTTGATCAGGACTCCTGTGACCCTCTTAGGACTTCACTTCCTCATCCCTAAAAGGAGGGGGTCGGACTAGGTGGCCTCTGCTCTCTCTCCTCATTCCCTATAAATGCTCATGTGATGTTGTCCACTGGCCTTCCAGAAGCCCAAGGTCTCTGTAGGGAGGTATTTGCCTTAACCAGTTACCTTGGAAAGTTCCATGGGGTTGATCTTACAATATGGAACCATTGCCCAGCCATACATCTGTTGGAGAGTGTTTCTTGGACAAGAATGAAGTAGATAAAAGTGTTCTTGAATATTCCCAAAGCACGTCTCATTTTGACCTTTGGAGTTTATGTGTACTCAGTAGCATTCATCAGCTCTTTCTGTCTCCCTACTTTTATTTGTACGTCGAGACTTTTTCTGTATATTCTTAATCACCAGGAGGTTTGGACGAGAGCTCCAACAATGACGTCCTCTGTCATATAAACCCAAAAAGATGATGACAAGTTCACTGCTTGACTCACGGCCCACAGGATAATTGTGGAGCTTGCCACAGATTAATAGAAAAGGTTAAGCAGGAACATATGTGAAGTTATTTGCTTCTTAGTGAGATTTATAAAATGTACCCAATCACTGAGCTGTTGGCTCGATAGACTCAAATTTTCCCATTTATTTTCACTTTACAAAGCAGCTGGATATTCCTGAAATTAGTAGAACAAGTCAATAAACTCAAGCTTGGTGAAATCCAGAGACTAAGACATGAACAAGTAACTCATCACAATAGTATATGTTTGTTGAATATGCGGGGGAAGAACTTTTGAAATATTGCATCCGTTGTCTCTGGGAATCACATGGATCTGGGAAGACTTGTATGAGCCCAGGCAGAAGAACTGAGAAGAGCCAGGAGAACAATATATATCATAACAACAACATTGGGGAAAATGAATACTTTTGAAAGACTTGAGGGCTCTGACCATTGCCATAAGCAACAATGATTCCAGAAGCCTGATGAGAAAGTGAACCCATCCCTGACTGAGGGTACAGAGTAAGACAAGATATATGTGCATGTTGCCAATGTGGACATTTGTTGCATTGGAGTTCATATCTTTGATAAATTCCTTCCTTCCTTCCTCTCCTCCTTCTCCTTCTCCTTCTCCTTCTTCTGCTTCTCTTCCTCTTCCTTCCTCTTCATCTTCTTTCTCCTCCTCCTCCTCCTCTTCTTCTGCTGCTGCATAAATGCTTGATAATTGAAAAAAGACATCCTACTGGCATATTGAATACTAAATTTAATTCAACAAATAGGTGTTAGATGAATACATATGTCCCTGGCACATGCTAGTTATTTAATGTGTGCCAGTTTAATTGAATGAGACCTTTGCTATGCCGTGTGCTTATAGAAGATGCGTAAGACAGATGTGAAGGGAAGGCCTCTCTGGTCACCTCTAGCTGTGAGTCTCTTTGCCGGTGACACCAGGAGAAGAATGTTGGCTCTAAATCCGTGATCTCAGCCTTCTGGGTTCAGGCTTCAGGGAGTTGTCAGTCTCGTGAGGGCTTACATTATGAGAAGCTCACAAGGTCATGGGACAAGGTAGGACGTGAGGGTAAACTGAGCAGGGGGGAGACCCCTGACTGCTGAGGTGGAGAATCTGGAAGAGCTTTATGAAAGCAGTCATAATTAAACTGGGTCTTGAAGGGTACGAACGTAGCAACCAGAGGCTGGTGGAGAAAAGGCGTCAGAGTCACGTGTAACAGGATGGACAAAACATGGAGTTCTTAGGATGTTCTCTGAGAAAGCTGAATAGTCTTATTTCACTGGATTGTAGGGAATATGTACAGATCTGGAGGAGAGAGAAGCCTGGAAAGATGGAACTCTTGTTGGTATCCCCAATGTCTAGCACGATACCTGGAACATAGTAGGTGCTTTATGGAGGAGAGTGAGGAGGAAGAGGAGATGATGAATTGCTTTGGACACTTTGAAACAGCACTAGGCCATATTTGTTTTCCTTAGTGAACAGTAGAATGTGTGCCCCTTGAGAGAAGGGGTCGTTTCATCCACTGTACTTGTATCTCCAACATCTGGCAAGGTATGGGGTGCATAGTAGGTACTTAACAAGTAATTGTTAATTGATTGATTAAATGGAAGACTTTTTCAGAATTAATGCCTGAAAGGGATCTCTTAGAATTCAGCAAGCCCAGGCTCCTTGTTTTATAAATAAGGAAGCTGAGGCCCAGAGAAGTGACTCATCCAAGGACACACTGGCGGAGTGAAATTTGAACCAACACTCCAAATATGGGACAACATCCACTTTTTAGAGACATGTGATTAAGAGGAGGATAATGGGTGTAATTATCTCATTTGTGTATTTTTTGAGAGCTGCAGTTAAAAATTTAATACACCTGAAGAAGAGAATTCTGCCCACCTTCACTGGCCAGAGATTCAAAGGCTGGAAACTCTGAATTACCGCTCAATTATACTCATTCCAGGCGGTACAGGAGCCAGGCCCCTCATTTGGGGGAGACTAAAAATAAGCCCAGACATATACTTTGTGAGCAGGCTTGCCCACCCTGCTCCCTCAGGCCTATTAGTCGTTGTTTGTCCAGCCTGGGCCAGGAGGCCCTTAAGTAATGGGAACTGAAGGAGACAAGAGCTACACAGGATGAAGCCGGAAGTTTGTTTTTCGAGGGGGTTTTATATCAAAGGAGCATCATGAAGGAAATGTAAAGATCCTTCTCAAAGGCTTTTTGAGGGATAAGAGAAGGGTCATTTCCCTCACAACCATGCCCATTGGATCGCTGCACATATGGAAGACATTCAGAACCTGGTGCTTACGATATTTCCATTGGTTTTAGAAAAGGATTCACATAAGTTGTATAAACTGGCATTGGTTCTGATCAATTCAAGTTGTCAGGCACTTTTTAAGCAGAGTAGATGGAGATCTGCCTTCAGAACTAGGGAGAAGAGAGTGGAAGACTTGCTCCTTCTCACCCACCGGCTGTGCAAGCGAACCAAGTCACCTCTGACACTCATCTGCAGAGATTCTGATTGTCATTGGTAGGAGTTTCCCCATCCTGGAGTTCCTTATATCCTACATTCACCCCATCCCTACTCTACTTCTCACTCCCCTGCCTTTGTCAGTGGTCAGCCTCCTTGGCCTGGATGTTCCCTCGACTCCTGAGGGGAGGAACCTTCCTTCTCTCCACTTGTATCTGTCTTCTCTTGGCTTAGCCTGTCTGGTGCATCATTAGCTCTACTTACTTACTTATCTATCTATTTATTTATTTATTTATCTATCTATCTATTTAATTTTTTTGTGTGGGGCAGTGGGGGTTAAGTGACTTGCCCAGGGTCACACAGCTAGTACGTGTCAAGTGTCTGAGGTCGGATGTGAACTCAGGTCCTCCTGACTCCAGGGCCGGTGCTCTATCCACTGCACCACCTAGCTGCCCCATCGTTAGCTCTTAATGAAGATTTGCTGTTGACTGTCATCCCTGTCCCAAAACATGAAAGAGTCTCACTCTTCAAGAAGCTGAGAGGAAACACCATGCAGGTCATGAAGTAGATAAAGTGATGGGACAGAGTAATTGGGGGGCAGGGCTATCAGCAATAACATGGGGGGAAGGATCAGGAAAGATCTTGGGTGGGACACTTTAATTGAATGGAGTGACAGTTTCTGAGATGGGGCTGAACCAGGGTTACATCACAGGCATGGGTACAGTCTGTGTGCAAAGGTGGGGTGGGAGATGGGACTTTGGGAATAAAGGACAAAGGGACCAGTTTTCCTGGAAAAGAAAATGGGAAAAATTTAATACACCTGAAGAAGAGCAGGACTTTTCTGCAGGAGAAAAGTCATGTGTGGAAACTTTATTAGTGGACATCAGCTAGTACTGCAAAGCATTATTGATCTACACCTCAGGAGAGTTGCCAGTCATCTTTTAAAAGCCAAATTGGGTGGCTTTTTCACAAACTAGATCCCTCTTGACCACTGCAGCATTTGGCCTGTTGATTACATTTTGCTCTTGTATATACTGCTCTCTGCCCTTTTAGATGTCTTTGCTGATTCTTTATCCGGGTGGCCCCCCACTGCTAGTGTCCCCCAAAGTGTTGTCCTGGGCCATCTTTTTTCCCTTTGTTTCCTGGGCTTTTTTCTGACACTCTGATGAACTCTATGACCTCTTAGAATAATTTTTTAAGATCATAATTGAAGGAAATACTAAATTTCTTCTCCTTAGCTACCCTCATGTTCAAGTCCATGACGTTTGGACTCCTCGAGTTGTATGTCCCATGAACACCCAAAACTCAGCGTGACCAAAACAAAGCTCCTCATCTTTCCTCCCTAAGTCTTTATACTGTTGAGGGGAGAACCATGTTTTCAGACTCAGGATTCCTCTCTCAGTGTTAGTTCCCTTCACCCCACAAATTGAATTTGTTGCCAAATGATATCATTTCTCCACGTCCAACATCTCTCATATCCATCTTCTCTTATTCACACTCACAGGTCATGACCTCATCACCTCTGCCTTGGGTTATTACAATATCCTCTCTAGGTCTTCTTACCTTAATTCTGTTCTAAGACAATCTATCCTCTCCCCAGCTGCTAAAGTGATTTTCCTTAAGCCTGGCAATATCATCCCCATCCCAACCCCCAGTAAACTCCATGAATTCTCTTTTACCTCCTAGATCAATAATGAAGTGCTTTGTTTGTTATTTAAATAAACAAAGCCCCCTCCTACCTTTCCATTCTCCAACTCCCAGTCACACATTCCTACCAGCCTGGATTGCGTTAATTCTCAGTTTAAGGGGGTTTCCTGGTGTCCAGCTCTACTCACTATCTCCTTCTAAGGTTTCTTTCCATCTATCCTGTATTTGTCTTGCGTATACTAATTTGTAAGTGTTGTCTTCTCTATTAGACTTTTGGGAAAAAATCATATTTTATTTTTTCCCAATTACATGTGAAATAATCTGACATTCTTTTTTCAAATTTTGAGTTTCATATTCTCTCTTCTTCCCACCCCTCCTCATGAGAAGGCAAGCAATTTGACGTAGGTTATACATATGTAGTCACACAAAACACATTTCCACATAAGTCATGCTATGAAAGAAAACAGACAAAAAAGAAAAATAAAGCAAAAAAGTATCTTGGATCTATAGAATGTAAGCTTCTTGAGGGTAGGAAGTGTTTCTGATTTTTCTTTATATCTCCCACATTCACATGGTGCCTGCCACATGGTAAGTGCTTAGTGGACATTTGTTGATTGGTTGGTTGGAGAGGTACCTTAGGCTAATGAGAGTTTGAGTGACTGGCTGAAGGGGGGAATTGGACTGAGCTCTTCTCGTCTCAAACTGGCCCCTCGTTGGCTCTGTCACACTCTACCACTGATCTGCTTTCATGCAATTGATAAGGTAATTAGAAATAAAATACTGGAATTGGAAGCATCCTCCGGAGCCCCTTGTAGACCGATCCGTAACTGGCTGATCCTGAGTCTTTGATGAGCTCTAGATTAAGAAAATGGGGAGGTGCGTCTTAGCGACTGCAGTTGACCCTGCCTTTATTAATACTTAGCGTCAGAGTCATCCCAGGAGAGACCCACAGTCTTTGAGTGGTGATACAATCAAGCCCATGGGTGGCCAGAGTCCCTTCTGGCTGCTCTGTCCCCAAACATGTTATCAAACGTTATTTCCCATAATGGGGTCAGAGGAAATTAAAGTTGCCTTTGGCACTGCTGTGTTGGAGGACTTGACTGTGAAGTTTCTAACTACTTGGGTAGCCGGCTGTATTCAGCTGCAGGGAAGCCTCCAATTAAGGGACCGGTTCTATTTGTAGTACAAAGGGGAGCTGGCTCCGATGCCCTACATAGCCGCCGAGGAGAAAGACGCCTTCTGGCATCAGAGCAGGCCGTGAGCATCGCATCGGATCCTGAGCGCAGAGATGCCCGTCAATCAGCATGGGATAGAGGCGCGCATTCAAAGGGCCGGGTCTCAGAGTGAACCCTTTGAGGTGCTCTTTCTGCTCAGTAAGAATGCAGTTAGCATTTCTTTGTGGAAGGTTAGCTCAGATGGAGAGCCGGCTGCCAAAGTCAGCCAGCAAAGTGAGGTGGAGGAATGGAGTGATGACAGTGGGAGGCGGGTCCTTAGCCAAATGGTGCAGGAGAGACACCCAACAGTAGAGTATCCTTGGAGATGGGGAGGGGAAGATGGTGATACTGTGTCCTGGACATGATTTCCAAGAAGGGTCTCTAAGGTGGTATCAGAAGAGAATCACTATAGGGGAGAGGTTAAGATTGAATCCATTGTCCTTGGGTCCTTGAACCAGACATCTCTGGTGATAACTTAGGATAATGGAACCTCCCACTTTGGTTCTTGGAAATCAACTGCTATTAATAAACATTTTTCACTCCCAGCACTCTTGATATTTGATTTCAAAAAGCCCCCTCCCCCTCCATGGGACACTTATTTAATGCTTGAGTTGGAGTGAGTTAAAATTAATTTTGTTCCAAGCATATTACAGCAATGCTTGGCATAATTTGAAGAGAGGGTTGAAGGGTGGGGAGAGGGTGTCATAAAATCAAGGCTCGAATTCCTTGACAGAGAAATATGGGGGTGGGGGAGGTGGCCTAGTCAGTGGGTTCATGGTACAGCCCATGACAGCTGACAAAAAAATCATTATGGTTTCCTATAAAGTGGAGCTACTAGTACTAAGGTTAGTATAAGAATTGTGGTTAGAGCCTCATCTGATAACCATTTAAAGTGACATTTGCCAGGCCGCTTCCTTTTTCCTGGTTGCTCTGGGCATCTCAAATAGGATTGATGTTATGGAGAAGGGGCCTGTTACCTGTGATTTTGTTAGTAAGAAGGAATTATCAGTGAAAAACTCTACCTTCTACCAGCAGAGACTTGCACCCTAGGAACTGACTTTCCCAGCATGCCAGAGGTGGGTCTCCCTCTCTGTCAGAACTGGGCCTTCTATGCCCACCAGCACATTGCTTCCCTCAAATATAATTCCCTCCACCCTGGAGATGAGCAACCTGGTTCCTTCAGATGTTATTGAGTAGCCTGTGGCATCAAGAGCCTGAAGGACTTGTCCAATGTCACGCAGCCCTTATGTGTCATTGACAGGACACAAACCCAGGTCATTCTTCTTCCCTGGCCAGCCTTTACTAGCTAACAGCAATTTAAAATGAAATCTTGGGGGCAGCTAGGTGGTGCAGTGGATAAAGCACTGGCTTTGGATTCAGGAGGACCAGAGTTCAAATCCAGCCTCAGACACTTGACACTTACTAGCTGTGTGACCCATGGCAAGTCACTTAACCCTCAATGCCCTGCAAAAAATCCCCCCAAAACCCCAAAAAACCAACAACAACAAAATGAAATCTTATTCTGGAGCACATCTATACACGTCAAATTAGATATCGCTAGAATTTGTTAATGATATTTAATTATTAGAAAATTTAATGTGATAACATGTTTATCTCAAGTTTCTGAACTTATTCACTATAAATATGTTTGCTTTTTATGTTTTTAAATATAGAAATACAGAAATCTTTGAGCTGATGTCTAGCTTCTATGAAGCAGTTTGGGAAGGGATTTTTCTTGTCAAAAACAATTAGTCATTCATTTAAAAATTATAAATATAAGGGTGTTATATGAATAGACCCGATTTTGTGTGTAATTGGGCAGAAAAAAAGGATTCAAAACAAACAAGAAGTAGATGAGCTTAGCGAAGGGCCTCTAAATCCCTTCTTGAGCTGGGACCGAAAAGGTTGGCCCGGGTCAGTGCTCTGTGGCTGCAGGAGGGTGACAGAGACCCTTTCTGGGACTGTAGGCTTCTGAACTGGGATTCTCTGGCTGTGCGGATCCTACTTTCTGACTCCACGACTCTACTAGAATGTATCCCCAGAGGTCGCCAGTGACTAGCGATGGAATCACCATCCTTCAGGCCTTGTGCTCCTTGAGGTCGATGGCTCCCACCCTTGGTGACCACCCCCTCCCACAGGCTGCGCTTTCCTCCCTGGGATCCTGCCTTCTCCCTTCTTGCCTGATCACCGTTTCCTCACTGGTCTCTTTTGATAGCAGCTACTCCTGCCCCTGACTGCTCATGGAGATGAAGTCCAAGGCTCTAAGCCTATTCTCTTCTCTTGTCTTGACATGGTCCCCCTCGACACCTCCTTTGAGCCTCTCAATGCACTTGTTAAATAGTCTGGTTATTATTACTGCTACCTCTGTTGTATGAATGTGGTTCCTGCTTCTAAGTGAGTCAAAGAAAGTTTGGGAGTAATTTTTTTTAAAGTTAACTTGGCAATTAAGGTCTTTGCTGCTTATTGGTAGAATGCAAACTTTTTGGGGACAGGTATGATCTTCCTTTTTGTCCACATGTTCACGAGTGCCAGACACCATCCCTGGCACAAGCCAGGCAGAGAATAAATACTTGATTGTGGCCAGTGTCTGTCAGGCCTCCTGCTATCATAGCTGCACCATCTATTGCTGACCTCATGTCTCATGCCTAAACTTAGGAGCGATCTGATGGCTGTCATATTGTCTTATCTATTTTTTCTCCCCTTGTTCCTGGACTAGCGTTTTCTCTGGACATTGTAGGAAATTAATAACCAAATAGTATCAATAATAATTAAACATAATGTCGGTGTTGATTTCTAATGGATAGGTCTGAAATATAAGTATTACATATATATATATACTCATATATGTAGATCTGTGTATATATATGAGTATACACACACACATATATGTACATACAGACGCACACACAGCTATAAAGGGTGTAATGGGATACTGTAGAAAGAACGCCATTTGGTGGTGGTGTGTGCTTGTGTTTGATATGCCTCAGCTCAACACTTGCTCCTGCCCGTTACTAGCTGTATGACTCCTTGCCTCTTCCCCATCCTACAACGGGAAGTGACAACTTCATTAAGGTGGTACTACATAAATTGGAATCATGATCACCTGCTGTCCAGACCAGTATAACACCTGACCGATGTTGCCCTTTCCTGCTCTGGATGGAGGAATTTGGGGGCCTATCCTGATTGGCTTTCATTTTTCCTTGCCCCATTATCCTGGATTGTCAAAAGGTCTTTGTCTCAGGGAGCCTATCATAGGCTTGTATCTTCAGAACTGCTTCTACTGAATGACTTCTAGAAATAGCATTTATCAACTGAGAAATTGTGTCAGATATTATTACCACCGAGGGAAAAAAAGAATCAATTAGGGAAAGTTTCCCGTGAAGATTTGACTCATCAGGGATGGGGCTTTCAGCTGAAAGTCTCTCCACGACTGTCAGGATGGATGCGCTTGCCAGAATCTCGAGCTGTCCCCTGCCCACGTGCCTCCCACCTCTGCCAGAATTTGTATTCCGTTCAGCACATGTTTCTTAATTCCCTAGTATGTGAGATGCAGTGTGGTTTGGGGGAGAGAGGTCCAGCCTTAGAGGTAAGGAGAGGGTTCAAGTGCTGCCTCCACCCCATCCTTGTTGTGTGGCATAGGCAAGTGGCTTCCTCTCTCCTGCCCCAGATAACTTCTATACACATTCCAGAGAAGTGGCTCCGCTGCACGTGTCCCTGGGAATCCCCCTTTGCTGTGAGATCACGGTCCACACAGACACATACACCCGTCATTACACGTGTCATTCTCAGCTCCCTGCTAGCCCCTTTCTCTTTGCCTCTGGGTTAGCTGACAGCCGGACAGATGTAGCTGTCCAGGCTGGGGTGGGGTCTTGCTTTCACATGAGCCGATTCAAAGCTGGGCTGGATCATGTATTAAGCATGTGCTATGTTCTAGGCACTGTTCTGAGCGCTACAAAGAAAGGCAAAAACAGCTCCTGCCCTCAGTGATCTCCCATTGTAGTAGGGGAGACAACATGAAGACCTCTGGGTACCAACATCATCCCTATGGGATATGCAGAAGGCAATCTCAGAGGAGAAGGTATGGGCGTGGCATGCTGACATCACGTTTCAGGAAGATCCCTTTGCCAGCTTAGTGACACAGATAAGAACGGGCAGAGACTCGAGGCAGGGACATTGTTCAGAAGGCTGTGGTGACAGTCTTGGCACAGGGGGATGGGGACCTAGAGTGTTAGCTCTGGGAGTGAAGAAAGGGGATGTGCCTCGAGGGATTCTATGGCTGGGAATGATAAGGTTGGGCAACACGCTGGACGTGTGGTGTGAGGGAGGGTGATGAGTCAAGGATAATCCCTGGGAAGGTGGCAGTCCCCTCAGCAGTAGGAGGAGTGTTCGGAAGAGGGGAGGCTTTGGAGGGAAAGATTCTGAGTTCCCTTAGGAGCATTCAAGGTTCTAATGGCCACAGGGTGTACAGTTTGAGCTGACCAGGCTGAAGGCTGCTGATCCTCTGTGCTGCCTCTCACAAGACTCACTGTGCCACTGACTGGTAAACTGCCTCTTTTGTAGCTTTTCCTGCAAACTTCATCTCATTTAGCATGCCTGGTACAGAGAGAGAGCTTGATAAAAAGCTATTTGATTGGCTCATTTTGTTCTTATGACAGCCCTCTGAGATGGGTGCTTTTATCGTGCCCATTTCAGGAAACTGAGGCTCAGGGGGGCTAACTTGCCTGAAGTCACAGGCACTAAGTGTGAGAGGAAGGATCTGAACCCGGGTCCTCTCCCTTCCTCACCTGTGTCCTTTTCACTGAACCTCTCCCTGACTCCCATGGTGACACTGTGTGGTATGCTATCTTGACTGAATGATTGCCTAAGCCATGAAGCCGGTGAAGATGCGGCCGATGTGTCCCATCTCCCTGTTGAAAGGAGGCCACAATGACTGGGGCAGTGCTGCATGCTCAGCTGTCTTACTGGCCCCTTCTCCTCCAAGCCTGAGCACCCCATCTGATGGTCACTTGTCCTGGATTATGACTCATCTGTGTCCCCTGCCTTATCATTTATCCTCTTGGTCTCCGTTCTGGGTATCCTTCTGAGTCTGCTCTTGGCCAATGATAGCCTTAGCTTCCGCCTCTCTTCCCCATCTCCCAGACCGCCGGTTTGCTTCTCATTGGCCTGACTGCCATATAGAGACCAGGCAGCCTAAGGAATAAGAGTGACACCAACAGCCAGGTACATGGCTGCCTATGGGCAGCATCAGTTTTCTGGTGTGTAAAAAAGAGGCTAGTAGTGTCAATGCCAGCATCTACCACGATGTCAGTAAAGTGCTTTGTTAACCTCCTGAAGCTGTGTAAACATCAGGGCTTGTGAGTAGGGAAGAAAAAGAGGACAGGAGACTTGAGCCTATGGGCAATAGACCATTTCCCATTCAATGGGGAAAGCAAAGATCTCTTAGCCACCACACCCTGGGGACAAAGAAAGAAAGAGAAACCTAGAGCCTTTGGCAGATGGTGGCAAGCCCTGTTAATGGAAGCAGCCTTTTGGTCGTTCATGCATCCTGGAGACCCCCTGGGGCTTGCCCAGCCACGTGAGGGAATTCCCTTCATGACCTGAGGTCCTTGGATGGGGACAGATTCAGTCTCTCTTTCTGAGGTCATCTTTCCTTCCCTTCCCTTCCCTTCTCTTCCCCTTCCCCTTCCCCTTCCCCTTCCCTTCCTTGCAATTGGGGTTAAGTGACTTGTCTAGGGTTACACAGCTAGTGAGTGTCAATTGTCTGAGGCTAGATCTGAACTCATGAGCTCCTGAATCCAGGGCTACTGCTCTATCTACTGTGCCACCTAGCTGCCCTCTGAGGCCATCTTTTCTAGGGTTCCAGGACCACTCTGAAGCATCCGGGAGGGTATCCTCACCTCCTCCCCTGGGCTTTGAGGCATAGTCATATCTGAAACCTCTGGCCTTATGTCCCACCCCAGTTTGACTGAGGACAAAGAGAGCAGACCCTTGAACAGAAGCCTGATGCCACCGGGTTCTGGCCAAGTTGGCTCCCCAGTTTATCATTTCAGGCCCCCAGTTTTGCAGATGAGGAAGTGGAGAGCCTGAGGTTCGAAGTGATGCACCTGGGGCACAGCTAGGGGCTTCTGCGGGATCCAAATACATCTCCTCTTGACTTCTGAGTCGAGGGAAAAGCTCCTGTTGGTATTTTTTTCTTGCTAGGATCCATTTTGTCTTTAGGACTTGTATAGACCAAAAATCATTGAACAACCTAATTATTTTGTCTACACACTTAGTAGGAAAAATTGGAATAAATGGCTACTTGGACCCTATGGTGTATTCAGAATAGATGATTCTCTAATAATTAGCCTGGCATTTTCTACAATAATAATGACTGACATTTATCAAGGGTTTTAATGTTTACAAAGTATTTTATATGTATTTTCTTATGTGATCCTCTTGCATAAACCCTGTGAATAGGTATAGTTAATATCCCCATTTTTTACAAGTCATTCTCCAATTGATAAATGGTCAAAGGATATGAATGGGCAGTTTTAAGACAAAGAAATCAAAGCCATCTATAATCATATGAAAACATGCTCTATATTACTATTGAGCAGAGAAATACAAATTAAAATAACTCTGAGCTATCTCTTCATACCTACTAGAGTAGAAAATATAACGAAAAAGGAAAATGTTGGATGTTGGAGGGGATATGGGAAAACTGGAATGCTAATCCATCATTGGTAGAGTTGTGAACTGATCCAACCATTCTGGAGAGCAATTTGGAACTATGCCCAAAAGACTATAGAACTGTTTGTACCCTTTGATCCAGCAACACCACTGCTAGGTTTATATCTCACAGACATCTCCAAAAAGAGAAAAACATTTGTGCAAAGTATTTCTAGGAGCTCTTTTTGTAGTGGTTAAGAATTGAAAATCATAGGAATGCCCATCATCAAATGCACCATCAAACAAGCTGTGGTATATGATGGTGATGGCATATTATTGTGCTATAAGAAATGACAAGCAGGATGATTTCAGAAAGTCCTGGAAAGACTTGGATAAACTGATGTCTAGTGAAGTGAGCAGAACTAGAACACTGTGCACAGTGATAGCAATATTGTTGGATGAAGAACTGTGCATGACTGAACTATTTTCAGCAATACGAATACAAAGGATTGATGATGAAACATATTATTCACCTCCAATGAAAGAACTGGTATTGATTGAACACAGACTGACGCATGCTATTTTTCATTCTTTCATTTTTTTCTTTTATTCAAAAATTTTTGTACAAAATTACTAATATGGTAATGTTTTATATAACTGCACTTGTATAACCTGTATCTGATTGATTACTGCCTTAGGGAGGGGGAAGAAGAGGGAGGGAAGGATTGGTAAAATTTGGAATTCAAAACTTTAAATAAAAATTTTTGTCATTTAAAAAAAATCCCCATTTTCTACCTTTACACATAAGGAAACTGAGGTTAAGGGAAAGTTGTGACTTACCCAGGATCACACAGGTAATATTAGGTAGGATTGGACCTATTAAACTACATAAGTTTGTGTGTGTGTGTGTGTGTGTGTGTGTTTTGTTTCCTTTAAAAAACATTTTTTTAGGTTCAAATTCATCAAATTTCAATCTCTGTTTTCTCATAGACTTTTGAAACTTTTTGTTTTCTACTTCTAGGAAGATGGGGACAAACTCAATCTTTCTTGGTTTATTTGTCTTTCCAAAAGTAATCAGAGACAACTTTACCTGTTTCCAGCTTTCACTTTCTCTCTCTGTCTCTCTGTCTGTCTGTCTTTGTCTCTGTCTCCGTCTCTTTTCCCTCCCTCCCTCTTTGGGTTGGTTCTATTTGTATTGATCTTATGAGACCAAGAATGTGTACTGGGACAGGTCAGAAATGTCAGTTTTCAGCCCTCATGAATTGTTAGGTTCCATTTTATTCTACTTTTATTGCCTCAATGTCCAGACCAATGATGCTACTCTCTACCTCATAAGCCCAAAGAAATCTATTTAAATACAATTTATAATTTATAATTTGAAACTTGGAGCTTCTTTATTCTATGATATGTGATGCACACCTGCCCATCATGAAATAGTTTAATGGACATCCATGGATGTCTGAAGTGGCAAGAAGAACCTTGGACTGTTTCTGTGATTTTTTTCAATGATTTGGTCAGATTGATTCTTCAGTCATTAAGGAGAATTTGGTTAGTTCTTTGACATAGTGTAAAGACAATGTACTGAAGCAGAATTGCATAAGGAACAGAAACCACTAGATGTGGATTTGGGAAGATGTGGGTTCAAATGTCACTCCTGACACTAGCTGTGTGATGCTAGACAAGGGAGCTTCAGTTTCCTTATTTGTAAAATGAGGATAATAATATCTGTGGTTTTTCTCAGGACTACTGTGAGGCCCAAATGGGATAGTGCATTTAAAGCACTTTCTGAACCTGAAAGTATTTAAAAATCTGGTGACTCTTATGATTATTTTTAATTGGTTGGCCACCTCACCTTTGTCCCTCACTTTCATAAAGCTTCTTCTCCTCTGAGCAGTAGCAAGGTCAGGGAAGTGGACAAAGAGGTTTCCACTAAGGTGGATGCCAGCAGTGCTTCCAATGCCTTTGTTTTGTTTTGTTTTTTTGTTTTGTTTTGTTTTTTGCGGGGCAATGGGGGTTAAGTGACTTGCCCAGGGTCACATAGCTAGTAAGGGTCAAGTGTCTGAGGTCGGATTTGAACTCAGGTACTCCTGAATCCAGGGCCGGTGCTTTATCCACTGTGCCACCTAGCTGCCCCCCTTGTTTTGTTTTTTTTGCAGTGCAGTGAGGGTTAAGTGACTTGCCCAAGGTCACACAGCTAGTAAGGGTCAAGTGTCTGAGGTTGGATTTGAACTCAGGTCCTCCTGAATCCAGGACCGGTGCTCTATCTCCTGTGCCACCTAGCTGTCCCTTTCCAATGCCTTTGTAAGTAAGCCCAGAGGACCAGAGAAATGGGATTTTCAGAAATAGTCTTGATCAGGAATCAAAGTATAGACTTATTCCATGTTGTCTGTTGGCAGGTCTAGTGGATGTTTCATCAGCTTGTCTCCACATCAGTTAAGCTGTTAGGTGTAGAAGAATTGGGACTTTTATGACCTGGTGAATTTAACATGATTGAAAACAACTTCATTTTATGACTTATTTCTTAAGGACATGATTATACATATTGGAACTTTGTACATTGAGGGAAACCTGCATAACTCTACTCCTATGTTTGAACACAGCAAAGAAAGAAAGAAAAGAGAAAGACATCTTTTATTCTGACTTGGCCATGTTCCCATATACTTTCAAATTTCCCTTCATTACCCTTGAATCTGCTTATGCTAATTTTTGGTTCCAATTAGGATTTTCATTTTGACTGACATCGTGCATATGATGAATTTGAGGGTCTTAGTCTGCTCACATATGCAGTGGAAAACAGTGTCAATACTGCTGACAGTCTGGGCAATTTTCTCTCCTCACTCTCAATAAAACTCTGAGCCCCTTAGCTGATGATTACAGTGTGTATGAGACTGGGGACAGGAGCACTTTGTTGGGTCAGTAATCCTATTTGTTTCAAATAAACGAGGAAAGCTTTGTATAGAGGGACGTGATCTCTAACCGGGGAGCAGTTTGCACACTTCCTTTGTGGAATCCTGGGCTTCATTGCAGGAATAATATTGACGCCCGACCCTTCTAGTCTGTAAAAGGCTTTATATCATGTGGTTCTTGAGGGAGGTGCTATAATTGATCCCATTTCATGAATGAAGAAATGGAGATGCTTGATGATATCACTTGACTTGGCCAGGGACACAATTAAGTCTATACGGGAGGCATCAAACCCAGGTTGTTCTTGTTGTTTTTCCCCAAGTTGCACACGTAACATTGCCTATCCATTTGAAACTGTTGAATTCCAATCACTTTTATAAAAGATAGATGAGGAAGGGAGGGAGGAAGGAGGGGGAGGAGGAAGAGGAGAGAGGGAGGGGGAGAGGGTGATGGAGAGGGAGAGGGAGAGGGAGGGAGGGAAGGAGACAGGTTGTTCAATCACTTTTCAATTGTGTCCAACTTTCTGGGACCTCATTTGGAGTTTTCTTGGCAAGGCTACTATAGTGGTTTGCCATTACCTTCTCCAGCTCATTTACTGAAGAGGAAACTGAAGCAAAGAGGGGGAAGTGACTTGCCCAGGGCCATACAGATAGTAAGTGTCCAAGGTCAGATTTGAGCACAGGTCCTCCTGACTCTGGGGCTGGTGCTCTATCACTACCTAGCTGCCCATTCCCACCTCTGTCCCTACATTAACACCCTTTCCTTTATGGCTGATGGCCTTCTTCAGTAATTACAGTCATCTCTTTATCAGCTCAGGAAATTGAGGACCTGATAACCTGGATAATTATCCTCCCCAGGGAGCCCAGGGGCCTAACTTTGGGCAATACTCATTCTCTTTTAAAGCCTGGCTACTAAAAAAAAAACCCAGCTACTTTCCTCCTAGACTTCTCCTTTCCCTGGTTCCTCTAGTCCTACCCAAGGGGGGGGGGAGGGGCCCAATCCCAGTAGAATAGAATGACCCAAAGGAGGGGAAAGTGAAGGTCCCTGGACTGACCCTGTTAGAATTGTGAGCCCCTCACCTGTGTTGCAGGCCCTGCCCTTTCTTGTAGCAACAATTCAATCCCACCAGCCTTTGTCCATCCTGAGCCTTCTTTGAGCCTTGAGGTGGTGTAGTTACAAAGGTTACAAATGGCCTCAAGGAGCTTAGAGTCTGCTTTAAGTAAGTCCTGTTACACAGAGAAGTGTAGCAAGTCCATATCATATTAAGAGTAAAAGTGGGGGGCAGCTGGGGGCACAGTAGATAAAGCACTGGCCCTGGATTCATGAGGACCCAAGTTCAAATGCAGCCTCAGACAATTGATACTTACTAGCTGTGTGACCCTGGAAAAGTCACCTAATCCTCATTACCCTGCAAACAAAACAAAACAAAGAGTAAAAATCAGTGATTAAATGTGAATATTAAAGTCGTCCAGATGAAAGATGAGAGGCTGCATTATGAGTGGAGGTGAGGGGGGAGGGGTTGAGGTTGCAAGGTCACATCAAGAGGAAGATGAAAGTTGTCTTTAATTTCCCCATTTGGTGGGTTTGCCCACATGGCCTTTATGCCCACAGGGACCAAGAGTGTTGGAATCACATGGCCAAACTCAACACATTTGAGCCACGTGAGACCTTACATCACTAGAACTTTCCTCAATTTCCCACTAGCTGGCACCCCTCCTCCCCTATGCTCAATTCCTTACTCAAAAATTCTAAAGCATCCATTACCCACAACCATGATTTGTAGTCCATTCTTTCATCATGGTATTGGGCTCAGTCCAGCTCAACCTAATGTAGATGAAGGTTGTTGGGATTCAGATGAAAAAAGGAAAGGAATCCTTCCCTCCGGGAGATTGCACACATAAACACCAGGTCATCTTCTGTGATAGTGGGTCCCTTCGGGCCTGTCTTGGTCATTAGGGTGAAATTGGTTCCCTTCAGTCTTGAGTCTGTCCAACTTCAGAAGGATCTCATGCCTCAAGGGGCATGTTCAGAGGGTCCATCCTCTCTTAGCCTTCAAGCATCCTGGCACCATTCCATATCATTAATGATAGTGGGGCAGGGGAAAGAACACTGAGTCAGAGACTTGGGTTCGAGTCTTGCCTCTGATGCTTAATGCCTTGTGTGACTCTTGGTAAGTCACCTCATTTTCCTGAATTCCTGTTTCCTCATTTGCTTCCCATGGGGGAGGTCAAACTCAGAGGAGAGAGTACATCCAAGAGACTTGGCATCCTTCAGAGTGTTCCAAGCACACCAGCCAGAGGTTTTTGTAATCGTCAGGCCTGCCCATCATCCCTGTGGGAGCCACTGAAGCCCAGTGTCCCAGACAACTCCGTAAGACCCCAAGATTACGGATGACCCGATGTCCTGTGGCCCTGAAGGAAGCTTCCCTCCACCAGTGATGTCATGGGGCTGTCTCCTCATGGCCCCTTGCCCCCTCCCCTAAAAGTGTTCCTACATAGACGAATAAGTGATTTTGGTACCATACATTTATGGGTGGAAGAGACCTTGGCCCATTTCCCAGATGAGAGAGAGGAGAAATGATGGCCAAGTCATCACACAGATATTTAGGGAAGATGATAGGTATTTTCATTTTTAATTTTTGAAATGTTGTGTTCCTTTGGGGGGGGAGTTTAATTGAATGTACCTGTGGAAGTGTGGGAGCAAGTTAGCCCTTCTGGTGCTCATCCCAAGTAAGAGATGAGAAGAGTGAAGAGGTATCTGATTGCTTACTGTCTTAAAAGTTTAAATGGAGATATTAAAAACTGGGGGGGGGAGTAGAGAAGAGAGAGTGGTTTTGTGACATTCCAAGTGATGGAGGGAGGCCATTGAAGTAAGGGAGTTAGGAAGCTAGGGCTGGGCAGAGACCCTCCCCAGCCCCACCCTGACTGGTGGGTGATCTGATCTCTCAAGCATTCTACCTCCTGGCCTTGAGTGTGGTGGCCGAATGAGTCAGTGTCTTGCTCTAACCTGAAGCTAGACTCACTTTCTATTTTTAAAACAGAGAACAAGGTCATTTTTCTCTCTTCTATTTTGATTCTAAACGACTCAATCTTCCCTCCCCCCTTTCCTATTTTAAAGAAGGCAATGACAAGGCCTTTAAATCATTTTAAGAATTAGAGCTGCCATTACATTTTTCTGTACTTAATTATTCCATTCCTTATACTAAATAAGGAGGCCACCAGTGGGGGCTGCTTGTTTCTGCCTACCTCTGTGCTAGGTGCCTGAATCCAAATACACTTATCAGTGCAATGATTGGGGGAGGGGGGGAAGGAAATAAGCTACTTATCTTTACTGGGATCTCTCCCCTGTGTGTTAACAGATTAACGTATCCGATTCTGGTTTACGAGATAATCCCTTCTTTATAATAATGGTAATTAAAAAACCCAGCAATGCGACCAGTTCTCTTAAACTGTAGCTAATCCCGCAATGTTTCCTCAAGCTTTGTTAGCCATATTCATTTCTAATCTGAGCTCTCATTGGAGGCTACCAGAGGAGTGGAAGAGGCAGGTCAGAAAACACCAATCTAGAGGCATCTCATGTCAGTTGGGGAGGAGGATGAGGGAGGTGAATTTTGTCCCTTTATAAAAGCAGCAGGAAATTTGGGAATCCGGCTTAAGTCGTTTGCATGTCCCCCACTGTGCCCTCTGCGGGGCTCCCTCCTGATGGGCAGGCTTCAGAACAGGATCACCGGGTACCAGGAAGAAAAACAATTCCTGCTCCAAACTGCATTTCATGCAGACTGCTGAGAGCTCCAACCACCAGTATTGGCTCCTCCCCTACTCTTTTTGTATGTGTGTGTGTGTGTGTGTGAGTGTGTGTGTGTACACACCATTCCCAGAGAAGCACACGATGCCTCATTATTGAAGGCAAGAGAAAATAATGACCAACTTTTCTTGACTTTCCTGAGGAGCTTCTAGCTGCCTACTCCTGTGGCTGTCACCTCACCCCTGTCACGCAGATGTGCGCCTTTAATTGGAATGGGGCCAGAACTAGTGACCCATGGATTCCTGAATCCTAGAAATGGAAGGGACTCAAGTAGCCCCTTGCCCCAATGAAGGATTCCAATGCCAGTCCTCCACCACCTGACAGGTGCTTATCCACCCTTCGCCTGAGGACCTCCAATGAGGGGAATCCACTTCCTCTCAAAGCAGCGTCTTCTATCATGTATTTGGGGCAGCTCTCCTTGTTAGGACACTTCTCCCAATATGGATTCCAAAGTGACCTCTTAATTTATGACTTCTGCCCATAGAACCCTAGTTCTGCCCTATGAGGATAAGTCTGACACTTATCCATGTGATAACCCTTAAAACATTTGGAGACAATGGTCATATCTCTGCTGCTATGTGTCTGGTCTAAATGTGCCTGATCCTCGTTTGGAAGTACCTCAAGGCTCTTGTGGGACTGTTTCCTCAACTATAAAATAAAGGGGTTGGACTCGATGCCCCCCAGGTCCCTTCCGGACCTCAATCTGGGATCTTCTTTCTTTACCATCTTGGTTACTCTCCTCTCAAAATTCTCCATGGGCACCCAGAGCTAAGCACACTGGCCTGGATGCCCAGGACAGTACAACAAAGCTACGGGCTGTGACTGCCTTAGTTGTGGATGTCATTCATGATTCTAGTAATGAAGCCTGAGATCCCACTGGCCTTTTTTGGGACAGATATAGTAGTAACTCACTGTGAGCACAAAGCCTGGCAAAACCCCTAAACAAAGATGCTGCTGTTCCTGCCTCCATCTTCTTATAGGGAGGTTGATTTTCTTAATTCCCATGTAGCATTCCATTCACAGCGGCCCCACACCCTGATGTGCTGTAACTTTTGCGATGCTGCTTTCTTATTTTATACTTTTAAAATTTAGACTCATCGTCAGGAGCTTCTCTGAGCACGTAGGGAAGCATGGTGCATTGTGGAACTCCACTGCAAGCATTCTGTTTCTTAGCTGTCACTCTGTGTGTGTGTCTGTGCATGTGCATGTGTGTGTGAGCAGGTATGCATGTGTGTGCATGTGTATGTGAGCAGGTATGCATGTATGTGAGTGCTTGCATGTGTGTGAGTAGGTATGCATGCATGTGTGTGCATGTGTATGTGAGCAGGTATGCATGTATGTGAGTGCATGCATGTGTGTGAGTAGGTGTGCATGCATGTGAGTGTGCGCATGTGTATGTGAGCAGGTATGCATGTGTGTGAGTGTGTATGTGTGTGAGTGTATACATGTGGGTATGTGTATTTATGTGTGGGAGAAAGTTTAGGGAAGATCTGGAGTCCGAAGAATGGGACTCACATTCTGCTTCACCTCTTCCACATGTACTTTCCCTGATCCCCTTTATTCTTAGGGCTCCCCTATCTAATTCATGCCCAAGTCAAGTCATCATGCATGATATCATTGGTTCTCTTTGAAAAAGAAGGACAAACAACAAGTTTTCTTAAAGGAAATGTCAATACTTTGTGAAGCCAGTTAGTTATTCATGGTCTGTATTGAACTAAAGGGCTGGCAATGGTCTGGTAAGAAGGGACAGCAGAGATGTGATAACGAAGAGGACGTGTCCTCCATGTGGCCTAAGTAATCTGACACAGCCTCCCAACCTGGCCAGTTAGCGACCCTTGATGCTTAGAATGAGGACAAAGCAACAATAAAGCCAATAACAACAGGAGAAGCCTCCTCTAGTAAATGAAGGAAAAGCAAGTCCCCTCTCTCACCCTGATTACGTGGGGTCAACCTTGCTGAGCCTGAAGTGTAAAATCAGCCTAAGAATTCCTGTTATTCTTACTTGGGGTTGTTAGGAGAGAGGCAGCTGACATCCAAGGGACTAGCGTACTGGGCCTGGAGGCAGGAAGACTTGAGTTCAAATCCAACCTCAGACTCTAGCTGTGTTACCCTGGGCAAGTAATTTAACTGTGGTTTGCCTCAGTTTCTTCATCTGAAAAATGGGGATATTAATAGTATTTCTCTCCCAAGGTTGTTGTAAGGATCAAATGAGATAATAATCATCAAAGTCCTAGCACATAGTGAGCATTAGGCAAATATTTAGTTGTAACAATGACACTCTTTCCAACCACATGCCTCGTCTCTTGTCCAGGGAGGACACAGCCTATTACCTCCATCTCCTCCAGAGTACAGCTAGAAAGGAGAGATCCCCCACCAAAGTCTTTGGCCTTGCTGATGGCTCGATTCTAGAAATAGATACAGCTTTATCAGTGGAAACGACTTCAAGGAAGAGGCCTGACCCTAAGGACCCCTCCATTTGGGCCTTCCCATCTTACTTGAAGCTGAAGGTTCCTCTGTGGATTGTCTCCAGCATCTGAATGGGAGCCCACTGAGATCATATTGCCATCACTTATCCCCACGCTTCACACATTGTGCTTAATGAATGCTTTTCAATTCATTCATTCATTCATTCATTCATTCATTCATTCATTCATTCATTCATTCATTCATTCACCAAAGCTGGGAAACGACTTTTACTCTCTTTTATAGTCTAACCCCTCACATCAAGAATAGGGACTTCCTTCCTATCTGATGAGATTAAGAAAAGGGGAAAATTTGTAAGAAAATTTAAAATTATGAGGAAAAAAAATTCCTTGGGGAGATGAGAGTATGAAAATTTGGAGGGAAAATGAAGTGTCCATGATTGTGTTTCTTTGCCTTTTAGAAATGTAAAGTTAGTCTAAGGAGATGAAGATGAGGTCAGCTGGTATTTGTGAGGAGCTTTGCCTGCCTTGTCTCATCTCATCCCATTTGGGTAGTTCAGGGACGGCTCATTTTGGGGATATTAAATTTAGACCAACATATTCATATGAGTTAATTCATTGCAGTGGACCAAGCGTGCCTGCAGATAGTTTCCACTGGGGACTTATGGCATGAGTCCAGAGCTGGAAGTGAGCACTAAAGGTCATCTAATCCTATCCTTCATGGAGGGCTGGAGAGAACAAGTGATCTGCCACATGTTGTAGAGGTGGTGGTGGTTCTAGGGCAGCAGCACAAGGAGAGAGGAGGAGGAGGAGCAGCTTGGCACTTTTCCACCATTTTCAGGTTTGAAAAGCATCTTCATAAATACCTCATTTGAGCTTTATAACAACTGTGGTAGGTAAGGGACATTAGTATGCTCATTTTACAGTTGAGGAAACTGAAGCAGACGTAGCTTAAGTCCCTTGTTCAGGATCATTCAACTACTAAGTGGCTGAGTCCAGATTTGAACTCAGGTCTTCCTGACTCCAGGCCCAACTCCCTATTCATTGTACTGCCTAGCTGCCTAGTAAGGAGTAACAGAGACAGGATTTGAACCCAACCTCTCTTACTCCAAGCACAACTTTCACTGTGCTGAACTGCCTACGTGTGATCCTCACAAGACCACTTGAAGAGGGGGTGGGGGAGGAATAAACAACAGGCTTAAGATATATCACCACTCCCCCCAAAAAAGCCTGTTTGCCTGCATTCTGATTAAAATAAGGAAGCATGGGGAGAGAAATCAAGCTGTTTTGAAAAAAATGTGAAATAGCAATATTACGTTAATATTATAAAAAGTTCAAGGAAGAAGTGGCTTATTTCTTTTCTCATGCTAGAAAATAGGAAACTGATCTGACCTCCTCCATAGAGCAAAGTAATTGGAGCAGATGGTTATCTCCAGCCTCTGATTGCTCACATGCTCCAATCTTAGAGTGTCTGTTCAAGGCCACTCAGTGCCAAAAGGAGGTGGGATCATTGGGCGCTCCAGAGTTACCATTTGGAAACATCTTGTAGTTACGTCAAGAGAAGGACTAACTGTATATTCCTCAACTTGATTGTTTGTGTGTGTGTGTGTGTGTGTGTGCACGCGCGCGCGCATCAATATTGACGAGCAATCAAGCAACTTTTACAAAATTGTTTCCTTTAATCTCATCCTGTCCAAGAATTCTGTCTGTATCCTCCCTCTTTCCTCTTAAGTTGGCTTGGGTACATCACTCTTTTCTTTCCAAGTCTTGGGGCTTGGCCCTTCCATCCAATCCAGTCTGACAGGCATCACCTGTCTTCCCAGCAGTTACCTGGCATCTGGGAGAGAAAGACTAAGGATGACAGTGGGAGGGCTTAGGGAGCCTGTAAAGAAGCCTTCTTCCCCTCTTTCTTTCCATTCACTCCTCTCTCTAGGCCAACTCTCTTTCCAGATGAAAATAGCGTCATTTTCCAAACTGTGTTGATGCCTCATTTCCTCAGTTGACATAAGGACAGGTCATCATTGACCAACACCAGAGCCAGCAATTTGGAGCAGCCATGAGGGGATTTCCAGTTACTCTGTATTGTTCCTCTTGGGTTGCTTGGAAACCTTAGTCTAGTTGGCCAGCTTAATGAGTTAATTGGTCGGATAGAATCAGTCCTGTTTGCTTGGCTGAGAGACAATTCTTAGCAGCAGGAGGTTGTGGGGAGAGATGGGGACTCATACACACATCACACACATCAGCGTTGTGGTTGTGAGATCTAGGCTAAAGCCCTTGGCCTCTTCCCCTTTGGATCTGGGTGACCTGGGCAAGCCATTAATCCCTCTTCCTCAGCCCTGTGTATAAATGGGTAGCATAATACTTGCATGACCTATCTCCCTAGGTTGTTTTGAGGATCCACTAGAAAATTCAAGTTAATGAACATTATTGATCATAAAGGGTGTAGTCCTAGTGAGCTTATAGTCTACAAAGAAAGCATGAATCACAGTCATTTATGAGAGGCGATAATGTGATCTAGACAAAGGTAACAGGGAAATTTGAGAACCACTTTCCACAGATATCTACTGAAGAGTTCTTGTCACCTAAGAAATGCAGTTTGTCTACCCACAGAAACTGCTCTCATTATATCCCTGAATCTGGAATGCCCTGCTTACTCACCTTGGCCTCTTCAGCATGCTGGACAGCTCACCTCAGGTGTCTGCCCTGAGCCTGCCAGCTTCTGTCCAAAATGACATCATTATGTATTCTGGATTTACTTAACTACACCTGCTGGAGAATGTAACTGGCGGCTAGGGGCTATTTTGTGTTTGCCTTTCTATCTCCAGAACCCCGCAGGTGCTCAATGAATACCCATCAGATGAATGGCCTTTATAAAGTCATTTACAAGTCATAACCTTAGGGTGCTGTGCCCCTAAATAAAGCATCTGAAATCAGCACAGTACTAACCCATTGATGTTGGAGATCTCAAGTGGCTGCTAACCACAAAGCGCTCTCAGGGTTGGCAGGTGTAGACATGGGGACTGTAATACCCAGCTTGTCATAGGCAGAGGTAGGTGCCAAAAATGTGATCATTAAGGATAAAATGGATTCCATAACACCTGTCTTAAAATGGGTGAGGCAGGTTACAGAGTTTCAGGTGGCTCATCATTCTGTGTGCCTGCTCCTGGGGCAGATAAGTTAATTATTCTGGGATTTCCAAGGCCAGACAGACCCAATTTGGGGTTGTCCTCCACCTGGGGTGGTTTTTGATTTCTGCCTCCCAACTCAAAGCTGGTATCATGACAAAGCACCCCCATAGTTTGTTGGTGGGCAAAGTAATAGTCTTCTTGTTGATTGGTTTCCAAAGGGAGGGGAATTTTCCAACGGTGATTTTTTTCCTTCACATCTTAGAATCATAACTCTGCTTGCTCACAAGATGACTTAATCAGCACTAAATTGGAGACAGCCCGCTGTGTTTACCGTTGTTAGTTGAGCCAGCATATGTCTGGAACAGTTGGACTGAGAATAACAGCAATGATTTGAAGCCAAGTTGGGGGGGAGGGGAATGAAAAAGCTTTCAGTCTCTTCCCTATCCAATCTTTCCTCCTCACAGCTGCCAGATCCATCCTTCTAAAGCACATGCTGACCATGCTGCTCCCCTGCTCAAAAGCACTCCATAGCTCCCTGTTGTCTTTGGGATGAAATACAAAATCCTTAGGCAGGCATTGAAGGTGCCATTTCCCCCCACTTTCCCTCACAATTTGCCTTCCACCTAATTTTCCATGTTTGCTACGTGGAAGTCCCCTCATGCTTTCCTTGGTCCAGCCAAATTGGATTCCTGGCTCTTCTGGGAACACCACATTCTGCCTTTTCATTTGCCTAAACCATCACCTTGTGTCTGGGGGGGATCTCCTGCCTCTTCTGTCCCATCGAAGTGGGGCTCAGGTGTTATCCCCTACCAAGAGGAGCCGATTCCCCTCAGTTGTCTATGTCTTCTCCCCCATATTAGCCTTGTGTTTACTCATGTGTAGATGTGTTGGAGCCCTTGGTAATGTTTACTGTAAAGAAAGGTAAATTCCCTGGGGGCAGAATGTGGAACCATTGGCCCTCATATCTCCAGCACCCAACATGGCTTCCTTTGCATGGCAAGAAAGCTCTCACAGTAAGCTCTCAATGAGCTCAGACTTGAATGGTGGAGACAGCACGGAGAGGAGGCTTCAGCTTCAAGAGGGATGCAAAGGCCAGTGGATCCTTGGGACCAAGCCTCTTCAAAGTCATTTCTCTTGGTAAAGCCATCCATTCATGTCCATTTTGGGCGTCAAACCACTAACAAAGCCAAAACTGATGGTGAGTGCTTTCCTTGCTGGGTCTTTGGTAGCTGTGGCTCCTGAAGAGATGGGATGCCTACAGGAGGAGGTAATGGGAAGCCTCTTCCCTGGAAACTGACCAGGTTGGAAACAAGGTTGATGGTCTGCAGGAGGGCTACAAGTGTGGGAGCTTTGGGGTATAGAGCCCTGTGCTGTCCCCAGGGAGGTCTGAGGGAAGGGGATATTAGCAATAGATAGGAAGGAAGATTATAAATTACTGAATTAAGAAATGGATGGATGGGTGATGGCAGCAGAATCAAATCCATTAGAGAATATGAAACTTCTCTGACGCAAAAGATTCCATATGCCTTTTGTAGGATTTTTAATAGCACCTTAAGGTTGGCAAAGTACCTTGCAGATATCATCTCATTCTATCCTCACAACAACCCTGGGAGATAGTTCCCATTATTATTATCCATTATTATCTATTTTATAGATGAAGAGACCAAAGCGACAAAGGCTAAGTGACTTGAACAAAGTCTGAGGCTGGGTTTAAACTCAGATTCTGTATTCATATGTACATGTACATGAGTAACAATGGAACCCCTCCTTGAGCCATTTTACTTTGAACAGATACTAAAGAGTTTGTTTAAAAGGGCAAAAGACTAACAGAGGAATTTAAGATATTAATGAGTGGCTGAGGGAGGATTTAGAATATTCTAGGGGTTGGCTTCCCAGTCACTATAATTATCAGCTGTAAACATATACCTCCTTAGCCTCTGCATAGCCTGCTGTTTCTGTGACAGACCAGCCTCTTTTTTTCTCCACACTGATTTGTTCTGTGAACAGATGGTGTTGGGTCACTGCTCACAGGTCATGCTTGGGCTCAGTAAGTGGCAACTGGAGATTATTGGCTGTCTAGCCCCAAGCTCTGTGGGCTGCCTCTGTTCCTTTTAGCTGCTGATGGGGCAGGTAGGATGGCACATAGTCTTCAGCAAGTGAGAGTTTAGAACTCTGTTGTCAGTGACAATAATGATGCTGGAGGTGACAGTGATGGTGACAATGATGATGAGTACTGTATTCACCAAATGCTCAGGAATGTGGGCAACATCATGGATTTCTGAGCACTGGAACTTCTCTCTTTTCAGAAGGAGGTTTGAGGATTGTGGAATACTACCTATAAGGTTGCTAGAGAGGAATCCCTGGGGCAGTAGATAAAGTAGCTCTGACTATTAGGCAGAGCTGGGCTCCAGTCTCACCTAAGAGATTTACTAGACCTTGGATCCTGTACAAGTCATTTGCCTTCTTACAGCCTCAGTTTCTTTATCTGTAAAATGAGGGAGTATTATCTTTAGCACTTTTATATTGTGCTGTGAAGCTCAAATGTGATAATGTAAGAAAAGCTCCTCAAGATTTGATGTTACCCAAATGTCAGGTATTATTCTTAACATTACTATTGTTCTTATTTTATAATTTGAAAAAGTTCACAAGAAAAACGTCTTGTGACCAGTCCTCATTCTTTAACATCTAATTTTGGGGGCACAATTGATCAGCTGATTTTTGTGATTGCATCCAAATATTGGGATGCAAGCTCATCTTCTCTAGACTCATTAAAAGCATCCTCAATCCTATCCCAGCAGAAGGTGATATCGTGGGAAATAAATACTTCCGTTATCATGTTCCCACATGCTTTTGAGCTCTCCTGTCAGGACTCTGTATTTGGAGAGTGTTTCATTTCATGAGCTTGAAGGTTGTGCGTATTCAGGATGGTGGCATTCGTTAAAACCATTACACTTTAATTTTCATGGATCAGCGTTCTATCCAGGAGATTGTGGATTATTATGATGCTTTGGTTCCAAAAGAGTTTATTTGTTAACTACTCAAGGATCATTTGGGATTTGCATTATTAGCTCAGAAATGTCCTGTCTTTGTTTACGGAGACTATCAATCTCATTGTGTGTAATTTGGCCTCTTGATCAGTGTCTTTGTAGGTATTCAGAAAGTGCTACTGTTTTTGCAATCAGGAGGGCTACATGGTGAATAGGTCTGAGAGTTAGCTTAGGAAGTCTTTCTGGGTCAGCAGGTGTAGGCTCATCAAGAATGAACTTTTCATCATTTCTGGTAGCAATTCCTTCGTTCTGTATCACCAGCATAAACCCCACCATTTCTGCAGATGAGTCCTTATGAATTGGCCATTTCTTTGTCGATGTTCCTTTGTTGTTAGCTGAGTGCCTTTTTTTTGTAATAAATCTAGTTGCAATGCATGTCCCATGGACTTGTGATGTTGGTTTTGGTTGACAAGTTCATGGTGATCAAGGAGGGCCTTTTACTCTTCTTATTGGAGCTTAACCATTTAATTGATGATGATTCCATGTTTCAGAGAAACACAACATGTCTGTTGTTGTAAGTAAATTAAACAACTCAGAAGAATGTGAAAAAACCTACCAGGTTAAACTTTTGCAAAAGAAACAGATTCTAAACTAGCAGGTTGAATTTGGTTTGACTTTTGCTCTTGACTGTATAGAGAAATTGGACTTCCCAACCTTTGCTTCATTTCTAAAGGGGTTATAAATGACTCCCTTTCCCCCTGTCCTCAGCAGAAAACAGCACAGGATTACAGCATTTAAAGCTAAGTGAAAATTTGGCGGTCACCTTTTCCAACCTCCTAGATTTACAGAGGAAAAAAACCAAAGGAACAACAACCAAAAAAAAAAACAAAAAACAAAAACAAAACCCAAAAAACAAACCTTGTTCTCCAATAGGTGAAATGATTTATCACCATTACACAAGTTGGAAGTGTTAGAGCCAAAGAATTGAACCCAGTTCTTCTACATCCCTTGCACTATATCCACTCCACAGCCTATTTTCTTTTCCTGCTATTTGTGGTACTATATGCAACGTGTACTTTGAGAATCCAGTAGTTTGAAAAGCCCTGGATTAAAGGAATTAAAAGACTATTGACTTGTCTGCTTATAATGAAACCTGTAGTGAAACCTCATTTACTGGTTGAGATTGGACTGGAGAGATTTAAAATCTGCTTCTGGAGAAGACAGATGATGTGCCAGCCCCAGCGAGATAAGAACAGCTTTGGCCAAGCTTTGGGGGGTCACAAGAGGGTGTGGGTCACATTCATCTTCACCTATGTCAATCATATCTACTAAAATGTTACTTCTGATTTTCTTCCTAAGGTGACTAAACTTATCCTGACAATATCAACGTACGGGGATTGTTTTCTTGGTAGAACCACAGTTTCTTTGGAGGTGTGGAAACAGGTCACTTTCTCTGGCATATGAAGTGCAGTCTCCACATGGGATTGCTGATAAAGTCCTGAGGTGTTTCCTTAAGACCTTAGTGGTCTTCATTACTCAGGACAAAAGTAAACTGGACTTTAGCACTGTAATCAGTGGGACATGCTCTTGTCTCACTATTTTACTCTTCAGTTTCTAAATATTTGCTTGTTAAAATGATTTAAATGTTGAATTCTGTAACCTATGTGCTACTATGGCTTGTTTCTCAAATCAGAAGCTCTGGGTTCGTAATCTATTCCCGAAGCTTACTACGTGTATGGCTTTGAACTTCACTGGGCCTTGGTTTTCTCAGCTGTAAAATGAAGAAGTTGAACTAGATCAGGGATTCTTAACCTGGAGTCTATGAATTAAAAAAATATATGTGTGCATGTGTATATAGGTATATATATATGTATGTATATATATAACTGCATTTCAATATAACTGATTTTCCTTGTAATCCTATGTATTTTATTTTCTGCATTTAAAAACATCCTTCTGAAAAGAGGTATAAAGGCTTCACCAGAGAAGTCCAAGACAGAAAATTCACTAAGAATTTTTGGACTAGATAATTTCTGTGATGCCGTCCAGCTCCAGATATATGATTCTGTGGGTTGGCTTATTTGTATTCATATAATTTCTCCTTTCTTTAGTATGATTCTTGTGGAAATCGCTATACAAATCAGATTCAGCTTGGGACCATATTTTAAACCAAAAATTCAGTTCAATATACAGCTATTTTCTGCCTAGCATTATATCGACCCGTATCATCTCTATATTATAGAAAAGATAAAGGCACATGTCTGAAAATATGAGAGATTTTATATAGCATCAAATTTATGTTCAAAATATAGATATACAATTATGAAAAGTTAGTTATTTTATAGGTAGAAATAGCATCTTTTTGTTAGTTTATTCAGAAATGTAGTCCTCATTATGGCCACATTGGCCCAACTGTGGCATGTGGTTTCCTGTTCCATAGAGTGCTTCCTCTTCTTGCCTTTGCCTCCTGAGATCCTCACCTTCTTTCAAAGCTCACCTCAGCTAT
This sequence comes from Dromiciops gliroides, assembly GCF_019393635.1. NCBI lineage: Eukaryota > Metazoa > Chordata > Mammalia > Microbiotheria > Microbiotheriidae > Dromiciops > Dromiciops gliroides. Next base: position 10,522,597 of record NC_057865.1, read on the forward strand.
CACTTCCTACTGGAACTCTTTCCCAAACCTCAGAGCTGTCAAGTGTTGCTCCTTCCGCTTATCTTGTACTTACTTGTCTGGGTACATTAAGTTTTCCATGTCATAGTCAGTGAATAGGTGCAAAACACATTTTTATATTAACATGCAGATTTATGAGAGTCTCCTCACAACTATCGTAGTATTTTTGGATTGCATCATAAATGTCAGACACATTCTCTCTCATAACTATAACTAAGGTGGAGAGGCCAAGCCCTTCCTCTAGTGGATAGTAGAGGAAGGGGCACTTCCTCCCTGACATCCTGAATCTTACGCCTATCACAATGCCATCCCTTGACTTTGTAGTATTCAGGAAGAAAGACAAACTCTGAGAGATAGTGAAGGGAAATGGTCAGGTTATATGCCTTTGAAGCAAATAGAGAATTGTCGCAATTGCTGACTTGGTTGGACCATTTTTTTGTGTTCCTTGTCAGCTCTAACATCAGTTTTTTGGCCCTAAACATAAAAGTGACTGAGTAGCATAGTGGCAGAGTTGGTAGACTGCTGGGTCTTGAGTCAGGAAGATCTGAATTCAAATCCGGTCTCAGACACTAGCTGTGTGACCCTGGGCAAGTCACTGAACTCTGCTTCAGTTTCCTCATCTGAAAGGTGAGTTGGAAAGGGAAAAGACAAGCCTTTTAGTATCGTTGCCAAGAAAACCCCAGATGGGGTCACAAAAAGTTGGACATGACTGAAAACAACTGAACAACAGCATAAAAGCCCTTGATACTCCTCTCTAATGGCAGAAGCATTTTTGATAAATGATATACACATGGAGAATGGCATCTACTGAAATCATGGATCCATCAAAGGCACAAGTAATGTCAAATATGAAAGTATATAGTGATTTTTAACAAAAAAACATACATAATATATAACATATAAAAATATAATATATTTAAATAAATATAAATATATAAATGTAATATAATATTTAAAAACATACAAGTATATTCAGATTTCTAATTTCTAGAAAGTTGAAACAATAGACTGGAACCCTTAGCTCTGTCCCCTTCATCAAGCCTTTTACTGCCTTCATTTAACAGACTTAGAAGAAAGGACATTTTACAAATCAGTTGATAACTTGTGTGTGTTAATGAGTTGTTAGAGTTTGTTCAATTCAAAAAAGTGAATTTATCAAACCAAGTCAAATCAAAATAGCAAAGACTTTGATTAAAATGTTCATTTGACTTAACTAAAGTTAGTATTTCAAGGACTGCTGATATTTCAGATATTTGTGATTGTGTCCTCTTCCTATTCCAAGACCTGGGTAAGAAGATGGAAAATCAAAGGCCAGATTGCTTTTATGGGGGTTGGTGTTATTGCTTTCCTCCTACTTTTTACTTATGATGTCTGTTTCTGAAGTGAAATGGATCACTACAGGAAATACATAACTTTTCCATCAGTCCACATTTATTAATCACCCACTGTAAGCACTGAGGATATAGAGAAAGACAAAAACAATCCCTACTCTCAAAGGGAGACAGCATGCAAAACCAAAACCGAATAGAATCCCACATACAAATGAGATTTTACAGTATAAATTGGAGATAATCAACAAAGGGAATTTTTTTAATTTGAGAGAGGGGAGAATCAGGGAAGAGGTTCTTATTCAAGGTGGGGTTTTAGATGGGGCTTGAAGAACATCAGGGATGTTACAAGGCAGAGATGATGAGGGAGAACATTCCAGGTATGGACTAGCCAGTAACACTGCCTCGATTTTGGAGATGGGGCATCTTGTGAGCAGAACAGCAAGGAGACCAGTGTCACTGGATCACAGAGTATGTGTAGGTAGGTAAGATATAAGAAGACTGGGGAGGGAGGAGGAGGCCAAGATGTGAGGGGCTTTGAATGCCAAACAGGACTTTCTATATGATCATGGAAGTGATAAGGAGCCGCTTCTGGTATTTTAAAGTAATCTGCACATAATGATATACACAGAGGTCACATTTCATGAGTGTTTACGAAATCGAGACTGTTAATTTATTTTTCTTTTCCTGTCTGGGTCAATTTGGGATGTTTGTCAATGCCTCTGTGTCTCCTCTTCTAGAGACTTCTAAGGCATGGATTACAGAAGGGAGGTGAGGATCTCCTTAGCATGTATTTATGCTGTGTATTGACCCATGGGGCAGGTTTCAGTGACCATTGAGAAAAAAAAATAATCTACCTTTCAATAAACAAACTCTGGAGGGTTTTTGGTTGGTCCTCCTCATTCTTTGGAAATGAGTTGGAGAAATTCTAATTTAAAAACAAAATTAGAGAGCTCTGATAAAATCAATTCCGTTTTTCTTCTTGGAGTTTCCTATGTTTCTATCTTTTATTTTTATATATTGATTTCATTTAAATTTAAGAAATACTTTTTAGGTACCTGCTATATGTCAAAATGAGATGCTAGGGATTTAAAGACAAAATGCAAAACAATCTTTCCCTCAAAAATGTATGTGCCAATACAGCCTATTAATAGATAACTCAATGTAATTTGAGGCAGAATGTTTTAGCAGCTAAGAGATGGGGTATCACCAAAGTCCTTGACACTGTCAAATAGTTCAATATAAGAAACCAATAGGAATTTTATCATTGTAAATAACATCAGAGATGCACCCAAGGGACCATGGGACCTTCCCACCTGACTTGCACTTGACACTCCCCTATGTGTCCCCCTTTCAAATGCCAGCCCCTTGAGAGTAAGGAGTATCTTGCTTTGGTACCCCCAGGGCTCAGAAAGGTGCATTGCACATGGTGAGCCTTATTCAGTGCAGTTCTGTTCCACTCTTTGGGGCAGATGCTCTTTATAGGGCAGTAATGGCAAATAAAATGGAAGAGCTGGGTTTGGGGTGGAGAGCCTTGAATTCTGTCCTAAAGAGTTTGGGCTCTTCTTGGTGAGCTATGGGGAGCCAGGAGAGGTTTTTCATGAAAGAAAGAAATTGGCAACACAGTGCTTTAGGGAGATGGATCTGGTGATGGTTAATTGGAGTGAGGAAGACACTGGAAGCAGTGAGACCAGTGTAGGGGGTTATTTACAGTGAGGCAAGTTTGCCCTACAATGGACTGGGATGGTGCTTATGAGAATGGGTTGCAAAAATGAATTAGAGACATCACAGGAGAACAACAAGAATTGGTGCCTTACTGGAAGAGAGAAACGGGGAATAGGAAAGGGGGATGTGGGATCCTAAGTAGTCTCCAATTAAGGATCAGTGTCTGTTGTAGACCCTGACTGCCAATCCCATCCTCTTAGGAGTAATTAGAGAAAGAGAACATGTTGGCTCATACATTGCTCTTAATGTAAATCATACATTTTTCCTTTCTCTTAATAATGGCTAAATTACATAATTGGAATATGACATGTGAGATCTCAGTCATCATCATACTGTGGTGGGTTTTACTTCACTGTTTTCAGGGAATTAGTCTATTTTGAGCTGAGGTGTTTCTTGTGAATTATATATCGTCAAAATAAAATATGTCAATAAGTCAAAATTTAATAGGGACAGGGTGGTTTTAATGAACATTCATTTGGCAGGACCTTGGACAAATCATTTTGCTTTGGGGCTTCACTTTTCTCAGCTATAAATCCAAGCAATTCTACCATATGAACTTTAAGGGATATTCTGGGTCTGAACCTAGAACTTTGTAATAATTCTCATAAAATTAGCATATCTGGTAACCATCAGGTACCTGAAATAGTCAGCTCATGCATCATATTCCATGCGCATTCTGGGTAGCTCAAACTTGACTGTACAGTCTAGCCACCAGGAATAAGAAGCAAGAAGCCCCTTCCTTTGACATTCCTATATAAAAATACATTTTATCCACTAGTGCGTTGGAATAGTAAGAGACCTTAGATGTCTTGGACTCCAACAGCCTGCCACTGTGCACAGAGACAGAATTCTACGACTAATTTCCCCAGAGAAAGAAATACTTTGTGACTTTTTCACAAACAGTTCTTTCCATTTTTGTCCATTCTTGCTCCCCATATAGCTTTTTTTTTTTTTAATTTGGGAATTTTATTTTTTTTACACGTGACAAGCTTTTACACCAAATAGTTAAATGGTACAAATTTTCATTCATGAGAAATATTTTAAAAATTCAACTAACACCCCCCCCCAATGAAATCAAACAAAAATCTTTTTCCTGTGACCTATAACCCTGACATTTTTACAGTGAGAAGGGTTAAAAAATAATCCCAAGCCTGCCCCAAAAGAACAATTTTAATTCACATTTTCTCTGCACTGGCTAGAGTGACTACCAGTGGTGAGAGTTACAAGTCATCTTTTCTGCTTGGAGATTTTGTTCTTTGTTTCTTTCCTTTCCTCTGTATCCATATCAGCTTTTTCTTCATCTTCTGATTTTGAATCTTCTGATGCTGGACAAGCATAGATGTCAATGGAAGCTTCTCTTTATGGTGTACGGTATCCCAGGGCTAGTCATTCTTGAACTTAATGATAGTGTGTACATTCACCACTTAAAGTCACTGGGTGAGAACTGGTGTGTGAACAGGGGGAGCATGTTGGGTTTATTTTGGATGGTTGGCAGAGAATGATATAAATGGGCTTAGGAAATATTTGGTCATAGAGGGGGTGGGAGAGGTGAAGAAGGGGAACCATGCCTATGATTTTATTGATGTGATGGAAGTCCCGTTGCGGGAACTCCTTCTGCCTAGGCAGATTGGCTCCAACTTGTTTGGGACTTTGGAGAGTAGTCTTAGAGAGCCAACCAGAAAGTTACGGGGAACAGATGTAGTTGTGTCCAAGTCAGAATTTGAACTCAGCTCTTCCTTACTGGGGGGTGGCCTTTTTTCTATAATACTTACAGTCTCATACTAATTGACTGGTGGAATATTAGACCTCTTAACTGTCATATGCCAAAGCCCATCTTTAAATTTCGATAGAAGAATGTGTATATAGAAATTCAAATTCTGACTTACTTAGAACTTAACCAAATATCTGTTGCCATAAAACTCATAATACTATCTCTAAGAGATGCTGCAATTCCTTATTGCTTCTAGGATGAAATAAAACTGTCCTGTTAGAGAAACAAGCATTTATTAAGTACCAACTGTGTAGCAGGCACCAGCCTAAGCACTGGGATTCAAAGAAAGGCAAAAGACAGATCCTGTTCTTAGGGAGCTCCCAGGCTGCTGCCCAAAGAAGGTAGAGGGAGGATAGACTGGAGATCACCCACACGAGGAAGGCCCTGGCCTTAAGGGATGCCAGGAGGTGGACATGAGGAGTGAGAACCGCCCAGTCACAAAGGGGCTGGGGAACATGGGTGACAGCCCGATCTTCACTGAGTGACATCATGCCGAGCTAACTACAGAGCGATTCCTCCCTACACATGCCGTGTTCCAGAGTAACTGGCCCATGTGCTGTTCCCCACATAGAGCATTTCCTCTCCTGCCCTTCAAACTGCACCCTCCCACCTGAGAACGCCCTCGCTCCCACCTGAGCCTCTGGGAATGCCTGGCTGCCTCCTCCAAAGCTCTGCTGAAGAGCTGCATCTTACAAGAGTCACAGTCAGTTCCTAGAAGCTCGTGAAAGGAGGAGTATGCTTTATTTTTACCTTTGTGTCCTCTCATATAGATGCATAATAAAAGCTCTGAGTTGGAGTACAATGGAAGGAAATTTAACTTTTTTCACTTCATATTTCAGTGCTTTTGGCAATTCTCTAAGATGATAAGTGAACAAGGTCTTGACCTGCACTGGCGAAGGGATTTCCCTCACCTAGGAGTTCCCCATGCCACTCATGGTTCTAGCCTCTTTCTATCCCTATAGAAACAGTCACTTGTTCTTGGAGGCATTTGAGTCCTCGAAGATCCCAAATGCACCCTTTGCTGTGCACAGGTTAACTCCCCCATCTCCTGGGACTACACCCATGGGTTGGTGTTTCTGGGTGGGCTGTATTTTGGCTGATGGGGGTGACTCGGCAGCTGTGGACAGTGGGTTTCTGTGCCATCCTGTGCTGGGAGAAGGTGTCAGACAAAAGTGATGTCCAGAAGCAGCCTGCTCCTGCAGAGGACTGCTTGCGTTTCTCTGGATTCACCGAAGATGTAACAAATCCCATCCCTCTCCTTTGAGGGGGACGCGCCTTTGTCGTAATTTATGTTAAAAACAGAACTGACCCTGGAAGGACGCCTGGGAAGATTGAACCATTTTCCAAGGGTCAGGCCTGTGTTCATGAGAGCAGAGATGACTGGCCCTGAGCTCCTCTGTCCATCCCCTGATTGCCACCCGCCCGGTATTTGATGAAATATTCATGTCTTTCCTCTGCTCCCGGGCAGCACTCCTGATTTCTTGTATAAACGCTGCTATATTTAGTCTAGACAAATGGAATGTGGAAGGCTGCTGAATAAATTGGATGAAAGGCCAGGATCCTGCCTGCCGCTTTCTCTTGGTCTGGGGCAATTATTTATAATCACTGGCACTTTGGGTAAGTTGAGGGTGATTTTTCACAATTTAGTGATTAGACTCTGAACAAAAGCAAGCAGTTAGACCCAATCATTTCTGTTGGGATCGCAGGTTAAGAAGGCAAATTACTCTTTGAGGTTTACAGAACTGATTCAGGGTCTTGGGGGTTTATTGGAAAGGGGGGAGGCCTGGTTACGTGTGTGTGTGTGTACGTGTGTGTGTGTGTGTGTCTTTTAAAGGGTTGATGTTTCCAGTTTATTGACTGTAAGAAAACCAGACAAAATAGACATGTGGGGTCTCATATGCCCCATGCATCTTGAAACATTAAGTTCTGTGTGTGTTTATAGGCCTGAATTCTGACCTCTGTTTATTGGGATTTCCTTATAAAGAGTAGAGCTTGCAGCATGGCCTTTTGAACTCTGATGAGGAGAGGCTATCACTGACATTGTCCAGGACTGGATATTTGGAGGTAATCACTGAATTGTAAAAGTGGAAGGAAACCCTTCTTCTATCCAATCCCCACAACAACATCTCTAATTAGGTATGAGAAGTAGCTTGAACCTCCATCTCTAAGAGGGAAAAGATCTTTGAGGCCTAGGCCAACCCTTTGGCAGACAGCAGAAGTGAGATGACGAGGAGCAGCGTGCGCTCCTGCTCACATGTTTATAGGTTGAAGGCTTTGGTCACCACCTCATTTAGGAAGAGCATTAGCCTCCTGGCCTGGGAACACAGTTGAAAGACATTGATGGCTGGAGATGGTCCAGAGGAGGGCAGTCAAGCCAGGCCTTTGAATCTATAGCAGATGAGGCACCATTGAAGGACCTGGGCATGATTAATCTGGAGAAAAGAAGACTCAGAGGAAACATGGTGGCCACATTTAGGTACCAAAGATTGTGTCCCATGAGGAGATAGCCAGGTTCCGCTGGCTCCCAGAGGGCAGAACTAACAGCCACAGGGATTGCAAAGAGGCCTTGAGAAAACCTTTCTAATAATGAGAACAGTTCAAAAGTCCAGCCAGCCCTGGTAGTACCAGATCTCAAACTATAGTGCAAAGTGGTAATCATGAAAACAATCTGGTGCTGGCTCAGAAATAGAGTGGTGGAGCAGTAGAATAAATTAGGCCCGCAATACCCAGTAGTAATTGACCGTAGTGATCTAGTGTTTGGTAAACCCAAACATCCAAGCTTTGGGGGCAAGAACTCAACATTTGACCAAAATAGCTGGGAAAACTGGAAAGCAGTTTGGCAGAAACTAGGCATAGACCAACATTTTACACTGAATACCAAGAAAAGGTTAAAATGGATAAATGATTTTGACACAAAGGGTGGTATTATAAGTAAATTAGGGGAACATGGAAAAAATATGCCTCTCAGATTTGTGAAGAAGGGAAGAGTTTATGAGCAAAAAAAGAGATGTCGAGGATCACAGGAAGTAAAATGGATAGTTCTGATTAAATGAAATTAAAAAAGGTTTTGCATAAGCAAAACGAATGCAGCCAAAATTAGAAGGAAGGCAGGAAACTGGGGAGAGAAGTTTACAGCAGGATTCTCTGATAAAGGCCTCATTTCTCAAATATATGGGGAACTGAGCCAAATTTATAAAAATAAGAGATGTTCCCCACTTGATAAATGGTCAAAGGATATGAATAGGCAGTTTTCAGAAGAAAAAGTCAGAGCTATCAATAGTCTTATGAAAAAATTATATAAATCACTATTAATTAGAATAGTAGTAGTAGTAGGCCTCCACCAGTCGCAGACGACCTTGGACACAGTGTGGCTGTGCAGTCCGATATGGGAGCTGCAGCTCCTAAGTGACTTATAACCGGTAACTGCCGCATCCCGTGTTGTATCTACCCCATGAGGAGTAGCTGGAGTGTCCTCTCCAGGGCACTGGCCTGGGTGGATCAATATGGAAAACAAGCTGTTGCCCATGCAACAGGTTTTCCCTTTCTGCGACATTGGTGGATCCAAAGGAGAGGCAGAGCCAATCCAGTTTGGCACCATTGCTGCCGCAGGAGTTGCCAGAGGGATGTGATGTCCAACTGCCTAAGGGAATCTAACTCCTGATTTTTCCTCAGGGTTAACTCCCGAAGCCTTTCCCATAGATGGGTATAACCACAAGGCAGCAGAGGTTTAAAATCAGGGTTCCTTCCCCTAGGCGGGTTGCCTGCCAAGGCTAAGGAGCCCCACCTGCCTGAAGCGACTGGTTATAAGGCGCCAGTGACTCGCCTTCTCCCCTTCTCCTGTTGGTGGAAACAGTTCTGCCACAAGAAGGCCAGGAGTTGGGCTTTGGTTGTCAGAGGCTATTTGAGCCGCAGGCTATTGGAGCATTTTATAGAGAGTGGGAGCTTATCCCCACTGCCACCCCGGCATGACAAACCTTTAGAGTAATTCAAATTAAAACAAGTCTGAGGCATCACCTCATACATATCAAATTGGCTTACCCGAAAGAAAAGGAAAATGAGAAATGCTGGAGGGGATGTGGGAGAATAGGGACACTAATGCCCTATTGGTAGAATTGTGACTGTTTCAACTATTCTGGAGAACAGTCGGTAACTATGCCCAAAGAGCTATAAAACTACATATGCTTTAGTCCAGCAGTAGTAAGTCTGCATCCCAAAGCTATCAAAGAACCCACATGTACAAAAATATCTATAGCAGCTCCTTTTGTGGTATATGACTGTGATGGAATCTTTCATGCTATAGGAAATGACAAGCAAGATAGTTTCAGAAAAATCTGGGAAGACGGATATGAACTGATGCAAAGTGAAGTGAACAGAACTAGGAGAATATTATACACAGTAACTGCAATATTGTAAGACAGGCCAACTGTGAAAGACTTAACTATTCTGATCAAAACAGTGATTCAAGACAATTCCAAAGGACTCATGGGGAAAAATGCTCTCCACCTCTGGGGAGAGAATTGATGAACCTGAGTGCAAATTGAAGGGTCTCTGTGGGTATTTACTTTCTTTATTTCTTTTCCAACATGGATAATATAGAAATATGTTTTGCATAATTTCACATATATAATTCATATAATATTCCTTGTCTTCTCAAAAAGGGGAGAGAGGTGGGAAGGAGGGAGAAAATTTGTGATTCAAAATTTAAAAAAATAGTAGAATGGGGGCAGCTAGGTGGCACAGTCGATAAAGCACTGTCCCTGGATTCAGAAGGATGAAAGTTCAAATCTGACTTCAGACACTTGATGCTTACTATCTTTGTGACCCTGGACAAGTCACTTAACCCTTATTGCCCTACAGAAAGAAAGAAAGAAAGAAAGAAAGAAAGAAAAAGAATGCCAAAATAAAGTATATGTGTATTTGTATGTACATGTATGTATATGCATATATACACACCCACATACATAAATGCTGGAGGTATTTAAGCAGAGGCTCAATAAACACCTGTCCAGTATGGTCGACCAAGGGTTCCTTTCCTGTTTGAGCTGGGTCAAATGTTCAGATCTCATCAGACTTTGATTGTGTGCCGTTTGGAGGTGCTGCTCTTTGATATAGGTTACATCTGGATTATCAAGTCAAGTTAATTCAGCAAGCATTTATTAAGCACCTATTGTATGAAGACACCATCCTAGGTACTGATACAGAGACAAAAAAGACAGTGTCCATCCTCAAGCTTCGGTTCTACTGGGTGGACACTGCCTGGTGCATAACAAGGCACCATATAAATGTTCATCCCCCTTCCCACTGACCTTTTTCTATTTCGTATGGATTGTTTTCTTTCATTTCCTTTTAGAGATACCCTCAACCAAATTCGATGTAAGACGGTGCTCTAAATTAACTTACTGAATTAATTAATTCATCAATTAATTTTAAAAGGAGAGAGAGAGAGAGACAGAGAGAGGGAGGGAGAGAGAGAGAGACAGAGAGAGGGAGGGAGAGAGAGATTGTAAATGTGGTACAGCAACAGGTGGGGAAGAAGCTTGTTTCAAAGATGCTGAGTGACTGTTGTGCTATCAGATCCCACCAAATTCAGCACCCTAAGAAGAAGCTCCATTCGCCTGACCCTAGTTACATTGTTTGCAGACACTGGAACCATCGATTGCTTGGATGTGCTTGTTATCTGATAAGGCTTTTCTCTCTGGGCAGCTTTCATTTGTCTGAGTTGACCCCAAGTGACTCCCAAGCTTTTGTGGTCCCTTCCCCTTAAGCTTGGGCCTACGAGGATGCCTTTGCCATTCTCCCCTGGCCAGCCTCATCCCATGTGTTTTTGTTCTTTGTTCCTTTCTGCCCTGCAGTGGAGGTGAAGTCGGAGGTTCCTGTGGCTCTGGACCCTGTCACGCCCTTGGACTTGAGGACAGATCTCAGAATGATGATGCCCATGGTGGACCCTGTGCTGCGGGAGAAGCAGCTGCAGCAGGAGCTGCTTCTCATCCAACAGCAGCAGCACCTGCAGAAGCAGCTGCTCATCGCAGAATTCCAAAAACAACATGAGAACCTGACAAGGCAGCACCAGGCTCAGCTGCAGGAGCACATCAAGGTAGCCCGCGCTCTCTTCTCCCCTCTGCTGGCTCTGGGGAGGGCAGTCTCGTGATCAGACAAGGAAGGTGGCTCAGGAGGGCGGTCTCCTTCAGATCGGTCAAGTCAGTCACATCTGTCCCAAAGTGGATGGTAGTCTTTATCAAGAGCCCTCTGCAGGCGTGGCTGCTCAGTGTGCTTATCTTATATCATTATTGTTATAATAGAAATTGTTCTCCTTCCTTCTTCATCAGGTCATACAAATCTTGCCCAGTTTCTCTGAAACCATACTCTTCATCATTTTTAGAGCACAATAGGATTCCGTCACATTCACGTTTCATAGTGTTTTCTTCCATTCCCGATTGGTGGGCATTCCTTTATTTTCTTCTTCTTCTTCTTCTTTTTTTTTTTTTGAGGGGCAGTGAGGGTTAAGTGACTTTCCCAGGGTCACACAGCTAGTAAGTGTCAAGTGTCTGAGGCCGGATGTGAACTCAGGTCCTCCTGACTCCAGGTTTGGTGCTTTAACCACTGCGCCATCTAGCTGCCCCCCAGCATTCCTTTACTTTCCAATTCCTTTTCCTCCCCAAAAAAGACAGCTCCTTCATTTTACAGATGAAGAAACTGAGGTCTGTGTAGGTTAAGTGGCTTGCTCTGGGTCACAGTTAGCAAGTGAGAGTCTGGTGTAAAAGAAGCATCATAGTGGGAGTCTGAGACCTGGGTTTGAATCCTGCATGTATTCCTTAACGCTTATTGGGCATGGTTGTTATTATTGTTAATCATCATGATGCTGATGATGATGTGAGAGGCCGTGTGCGCAGTATGCAGAGACCTGTTCTAGGAGTGGAGAAGAGCTGACTTGTTGGTTGTGTGACCTTGGGCCTCTTGCTTCATTTCTTGGGGCTTTCCCCTGCTCATCTGGAAAGAGCATGGGATGGCTTCTCCCTTCGAGCTCGAACACCATCATCCCGTGATCCTGAGCGCTGTGCTCCAGGAACCTCCATCTCTGTAATGAAAGGAAGGCCACTGGAGAGTCTTATGCCATTGGATGTATGCCGTGCCTCTGGAGTTGTTTGAAGGTGGTTCGATTGCTCTGTATATTAGGGGTCCCCAGTTATGTGGCACTCCCACGGAGCCCCCTGGGAGCTGCAGAGACAGACAAGCAAACAAGGCCATGCCTTGGTGTGACCAGCTGATTTCTGTAGAGGAGGGAGAGTCCTTCCCTTACTCTTCCTTTCTTCCTTTCTCTCTCTCTCTCTCTCTCTCTCTCTCTCTCTCTCTCTCTCTCTCTCTCTCTCTCTCTTTCTTTCTTTCTTTCTTTTTTGGTGAGGCAATTGGGGTTAAGGGACTTGCCCATGGTCGCACAGCTAGTAAGTGTTATGTGTCTGAGGCCGGTTTTGAACTCAGGTTCTCCTGACTCCAGGGCCGGTGCTCTACCCACTGTGCCACCTAGCTGCCCCACTTCCCTTACTCTTGAGTGCTCCTTGTGGACTCCACCTCCCAGGCATGTTTTGTGATCTTTTGGCAGGGGGAAAAGATGCTAGACAGAATGCAAGCCTTTTGAGGTCATGAAATGTTCCATTTTTGTCTTTTACCACCAGTGGTGACCATAGCATCCAGCATCTGGCTGGCACATAATAAATACTTGTCGACTGGGGCTGAGTCACTGGTGAAGTTACAGAAGAAAAGAAGTGAGGAAGGCCATTCCTAGTCAGGAGTGCACGGGGCCAAGAGCACTGCCACAGATGGCACCGGCTCCCATGACTAGATCTTCCCCTGGGGGATGGAGGAGCCTCCGGGCTGGGATGAGTCAAGGGCAATTCCCCTCCTGCCACCCAGTTACTGACGCTGTGCCCCGTGACTCAGCCCTGATGCCTGTGAAGATGTGGAAGGAGCCCAGATTTAGGGCTGGGAGGGGCCTCAGGGCCCCCTGCAAACCTCCCACTTCACAGATGAGGAAGGGGATGCTCAGAAGAGTAGAGGGACTTGCCCGAGGTCATATAGGAAGTGTGTATCAGGGCCAGGACTGGATCCCCAACCTTTGGGCCCAAGTTCAGTCCTCCTTCTAGCATATCATGGCCAACCACTGCCTCAGAACCTTCCTTGAGCCTCAGCTTTGGGACTTCCTTTAGAAGTGATTCAGACTGTTGGATTCCCAGATCCAACCAAAAAGAAACCCATTTATCTATACACACTTACATGCTCCCACTTAAGTGTACACAGAATCACCCGAATGCACATGCTCACAAACATGCACACCTGCATATTCATACTCATACACACATTCACATATATACACACAGCCACCTACATACACACATGCATGTGCAAACCTACACCTTCTACAACCCATATACACATATACGCTTTCACACTCACTGGCGTGCACGTACACATGCAAACATATATGCACCCCACACACACACACATAACACACAGACACACATTCTCATGGTCCTCAAACAACCATGACATAGCATTAACTGTAAAAGGTCCTACATCCACTTTGAAGTCTTCTTATTCCACAGGAAAGTTAAGGAGGGCAGTGTTTTAGGTGCCAAAATGGGGGAGACAGCAAGTGGCTCACTCTCCCACAGCATGCAGCCTCCTGGACATCCCCCTCCATGGCGGGTGTCCTCGCTCAGGGGCTAAAGCAGCTGGATGTTCCTAGGAAGAGCGTGGGACTGACAGGGGAGCAACAAGTAAACCTTACCAGTCTTCTTGGATAGCCAGGCTCTGTTCTTGGGCAATGCCCTTAATTGGCAGGTTTTTGTGATGACGTGAGCCCACTGAAGCGCTACTGCTTCGGAGAAGAGAAGGCTGAGGGAGAGAGGTTAGATGCCAAGTCCATTGGAGAGTTTGGGAACGATTCTCTTGTGAACTGCCTGAATCGAAGTTGGAGAATTTTAACTTTCTCTTCAGAGACAGTTCCACTAATTCACTCAGATTTCACAAACTTATTCTGCTCTTTTCTACCTCTCTCACTGAAGCAAGAGGTGAGGTGGTGGGTTATCGGAATAAGCTTCATGGATATACTTTCTCCCTTCCTACATTTCTTTTCCTCTTTGTTACCCCCATTCTTTTCTCTTTCTCCTCTCCTTCCCTCCCCTCCCCTCCCCACCCCACCCCCCTCCCCTCCCCTCTCCCCTGTCCTCCCCTCCCTTCCCCTCTCCCCTCCCCTCCTCTCTCCCCTGTCCTCCCCTCCCTTCCCCCCTCCCCTCCCCTCCCCCCTCCCCTTCCCTCTCCTCCCCTCCCCTTTCCTCTGCCCTCCCCTCCCCCTTCCCCTTGATGGTACTTGGCTTTTAGCTCATTAACCTTGAAGTAAAAAGCTCCCTAGGAGGCCAGATAGGGAAGGGCTCCAGCTTGGCCACCTGTAGAGGGACCAGCCGTGGCTGGGGGTCCTGAGCCTATTGCAAACTCTCATGTCTTTCTCTTCTCGCAAGTTGCAACAGGAACTTCTAGCTATAAAGCAGCAGCAGGAACTTCTGGAGAAGGAGCAGAAATTGGAGCAGCAAAGGCAGGAGCAGGAGGTGGAGAGACACCGGCGGGAGCAGCAGCAGCTGCCCCCTCTCCGAGGCAAGGAGAGGGGACGTGAAAGTAAGAGGCCTGGCCCAGGGCGTTTGTGCCTTCCCCTAACCTCGACGTGTGTATCCCAACCCCCCTCCCTGGCTTTGGACTTGGCTTGTCCTCTCTCAGGAAAAAAGCTGGTAGGAAAAAGGAGCTGAATCTTCTCACATTTGTCTGTTATCAATGAAAAATCAGTAAAAGATAAGCCACTTTGAAACCCAAAGGTCCATTTGTTGGGAATCACTTCCCCAGCCATGCTGATCTCTTTAAACCGTGCTGCTAAGTGCAGAAGAAAAGGAGCCGGTGTTAATTTTGTTTGTTTGTTTGTTTTTTTCGGTAAGGCAATTGGGGTTAAGTGACTTGCCCAGGGTCACACAGCTAGTAAAAGTGTTAAGTGTCTGAGGCCGGATTTGAACTCAGGTACTCCTGACTCCAGGGCCAGTGCTTTATCCACTGCGCCACCTAGCTGCCCCCGTGTTAATTTTGAACGATTGGAGTTCTTCATCTGGTTGTACTTCAGTCTCTTTCCATCGAGAGATCTACATGATCAGTGCTCCCCACCCCATCTCTCCCCCTTCCCCCCAGCCTTGATATTCTTCCACAGTCGCCCCTGCTCAGGGACTTTTCCCAGGCTAGGGGCTTTATAGAGATTTGAAAGGAGGCTCCTTGCAAAGCAATGTCCACAAGAGGGAGACAGATCCAAATAATTCCCCAAATCAGACCAGTGTACAAGCAGGTTGAAGCCAGGTTTCCCGTGTGCTTGCTCAAGCTGGAGATGCTGCCCATAGCTGTCTCACCCCACAAGGGACAAGCAGCGTTAGCCGTGAAAAATCCCACAGTGATCCAAGAAGGACAGAGCCATCTCGTTAGCCCTGCCTGGTAAAATACTGAGAAATAACCAAGGCATTGATTTCAAATTCCCCATTAAACATATGAATTTGATAGATTTATAGACAATAGTAACAAAGAATGAGAAATCTAGAAAAGCTGGGCTCACTATGTATTTACTCACCAATCCCACTATTTCCTGCCCCCCCCCCTGCCCAGCACATTTCTTTAAGTCTTAGAAAATTAAAGGCGTCCATTTCATTGTATTAACCCTTTGAAACCACTTTTCATTTTGGGGGAAAAAAAGTGAAGCTGGAGAAATGAGAAGCCCAAATATTATGGCGTCCGCTTGTTAAACTAATGTGTCCAGTGATCAGCCAATACTTTCAGATTGTTGCCATGCTTGGCTTGTTTAAATTCTGATATCTGGAAGCCGCTTCCTTCTAAGCAGTTAAGCTTCTTGGGATGGGTGGGTTTCTGGTTTTGCTGTGCTTTATTTCTTTGAATGTTCTTGGGGAAAGGAGAGCAAGTCCCTGGCTCAAACACTGTGTGTGTCTGTGTGATGCAGGGGCAGTGGCAAGCACAGAGGTGAAACAGAAACTTCAGGAGTTCCTGCTGAGCAAGTCGGCTACCAAGGACTCTCCTACTAATGGAAAGAATCATTCTGTGAGCCGCCATCCCAAGCTCTGGTACACGTAGGTTTCCGCATCCAGCTGTTTTCCTTCGCCACCCTTGCACGCCTCACGTAATTGGCTCTGGCAGGTGCCCTGAGAATGGAACTCCCAAACCGAGGCCCGCAGCCATGGGGTAAAGCCCATAGGTTATAAGGGCACGGGAGCCAAAGAGAAATATTTCCTCCTGAAGAGATAAGTGATGAATTGGCCGGGTCCTGGGAGAGGTAGAGGAACTTAATTCACAAATTACATCTGGCCCATAGAATAACTCAATTGACAAAGTGGGATTTTGGGCCGTCGTCAACCTATTATGGATTTAAAATCTATGACACTAACATTTCAACAATTAAAACACATTTGTCTAGAAAAAATACCTGCAAAAATTAAATTTGTTTTTGCAGTTGGGAATTAATTATTTGCTTTCTAACTCTCAAAGAATAAGGGAGAATTGCTCTCATTAAATATAGACACTGGTGTGTTTAGATTTCTGCCACTGAAAGGAACACAGAAGACAAAATGATTTCCTCATTTAAAATTGCAAATGGGGTCCTTTGGGCTGAGGATGAGGATGGTGTTAAGTATTATGACACCTTAAGAAGGTGTAAGAGATCCTTAAAGTTTCGTTCATCTTTTTTGTTTAAAAAAATCCAGCAGCATCAGGTTGCTGACCTGCGAGCACAAGGCTTTTGTGGTCTTCCCAGGGAGAAGAGAAGCCAGTGCCCAAGTCTTTGTTTATTCCACTCAAGGATGTCCGTTTCACACTGAATGCAGTCACTTAGTAGATATCCCATGGTAAAAAAAGATACCACATGTCAAATGTGAGGACCCATAGTAGGTACTTTTGAAAGAAAGATAGCTTTCCTGTTCTTCAGAATGGGGAAAAACATGTAAGGATAACGTGAGAAATTAATCTGACTGCTCACATGCCCGGAAGGCTCTTCGGGGACAAGCCAGCCCAAGCTGATTATCGACTGCACTTTTAAAGCAGGAAAGCTGCATAATTTGGGTTCCGTGTATAATTTGGGTTACCACATCAGACTCATCCTGGCCAATAAGCATTGAAGTGCCTACTGTGTGCCAGCCACTGTAATAAACATTGGAGACAAAAACACAAAATGGAAACCAGTACCTGCCCTTTGGGGAGCTTGCTTTGTACTTGGTCAGGGTGAGTGGGAAGAAAGAGACATCATGTAAACAGGTAAATGTCAACAGCAAGACCATTTGAGGAGCTGCAAGGACGAGTGAGGACAGTGTGAGAGTATTCATAACTGGGGGACATTTTCAACGGAGGTAACTCAGTCGGATTGAGGAGCAGCTATTTTGCCTGCAATTATTAGATACAAAGTGGTTTGTTTTGTATTTTTAAACATAAGTTCTCAAACCCTGCCCATCCTTTGGTAGATCTTTACAGCAGATTTAAAGCTTTTGCCCAGGCAAGCTCAGGTGAAATATATTAAAATAAAAATACAAATGACAACACCAAGTGTTTCTACAGCATGTAAGTTTTGCAGAGGGCTTTATGTAGGTGATCCCGTTTGATCCTTCCAATAGCCATGTCACTTCAATGACTCTCGTGAGCCCCATTTTGCAGGCGAAGAAACTGAGACTCGAGTGTTGGGGACAGGATTCTAACCCAGCTCTTTCTGGTACCAACTCCAGCATTTGATCAACTCTGAGGTTATTTATGCTGTATTTTTCTGGTAATTCCCACGTGCTGTTGGGGTGATTGTTTTAACAGGAATTAATCTTCTAGAGGAGTAATTAACAACAACAATAAACAACGACAAGTTCCCCTTTATGTTGTGGTTAAAAACTGGCAAACTGCTCTATAGGAATTTTCTCCTTTAAGCCTCTCAGTACTCCCATTTGAGGTGAAGGTGTTGGTGAGGTGGTGGTGTTCCCATTTTACAGGTGAACAAACTGATTCTCTGAGTGACTTACCCCTGGTCTCACAGCTCACAAAATTGAATTCCAGTCCTTCTGGGTCTAGTTTGCCGCTTGTTGTGAGATGAGAGTTGGACAGAAAAGCTGTTGGGGTGACATATTCTCCAAGTACTGTAACTGGTACAATTGTGCACAGACTATGAAATGTAATGTTTAGGGGTTCAGTCCATGCCATAGGATCCACATTGATCTCCAAGCTTCTTGAGACAAGGAGTGCATCTCATCAAGGCATACTCCCAGTGCCCAGTTCTGTTAGGAGAACAGATGTTAATAAGCTTTAAGCTAAGCTATGAAGCTGCTATTCTCACCATGAAAGTAGAAGAGCACGGTTAACTCTTTTTTTCATGGACTGCTCTCATCCATGGTAGTTGGCTTAATGTTATGCCCTGATTAAATAGGTTCTTTTTGAAAATTCCCATTGAGGTGACCTCATTCTCAGTTACCAAATATCTGTGCCCCTCCCCCCAAAAGATAAATGCTCCTTTCTATCTTTACGGGTGTGTTTCTACAGAGAAGCATTTGAGGGCTGCTGAAAGTCTATTGGCAAGGTCTCCATTTGATGGAACTGACCACTTGTGTGATTCTTTTACTAACTACACACTGGGCATTATTGGGAATCCAGAGAATGCTTGCTAGCTCTTTGAGGGCACAGATTAAGTTCCTAAAGGTTTGTGAAATGGAATTGGGTATTCCACTATTGTATGATTCGTCATCACATTAAGATGGGTCAGGTGAGCCCACAGCTCGTGTGAAGGTCTAGAAGCAGCACACTGACTCCCACCTTACCATTAAGTGAAGAGTGTGTCTGATTAGTAGCATCTGCTCTTTGTCACATGAAGCCTGCAAAGCTGCTGACTGGTAACTTTATTTGTGTCTGGCAGGGCAGCCCACCACACCTCCCTAGATCAAAGCTCTCCCCCCTTGAGCGGAACCTCGCCATCCTACAAATACCCGTTACCTGGAGCACAGGACACAAAGGACGACTTCCCGCTTCGAAAAACTGGTGAGTAGATTTATCTAAGAGGCTTCCAAACTCAACTCAGGGCAGCATCTTGTTGAGGCAAGAGGCATGATCATGGGGATTGACAAATCCAAGGATTTTAACCTGAGTCCTTCAAGATAGATTCTTAGAATATATCTACTCTTATTGGCTTTGCATATTTCTATTATATATGTACCTATGTATATCTGCTTTGAATGGCTAACAGAGTACTCATGTAAGTAGCTTGGTTGCCGTTTTAATTTCTATCATGTTTTTAAAGAGAATTTCATATCAATAACCTAGCCTGACATGGGCTTTCTGGGTCCTTTTTTGGATGACATTCCATCATTCAAAAGTACCATGATAGAATGAAACTGAAATGGCTTCCATTAGCTGTTAGATGGTGTGCATACCCAATGCCTTGGACTCCTTAATGACTGTAGATGAGTTACCAGAGTTCACCCCAGTTACAGGGATGGAATGATGGGTAGGGATGGAAGAAGAGAAAATTCCCATTCCTTCCTTTTCCTTCTTGTTAAATCACCTTGAATGATGAGCTGCTTATAGCTTCTCCTTTCAAATATGAGGAAACAAAGTACACAGAGGCTTATTGACTTGCCCTTCAGTTTTGTAGAAGCAGGAGGACTCTGAGAAATCCTTTGCCCACAAGCTCAAATTAGCTTAGATGGAAGAGCTGTTGTTTAGAATTGATATGCTCTTCTCCAGTTCAGAATCATTTGCTATTTCTTTCACTTTCTGTGTCCATTTGAACACATCTCCCTGTGTTAGCTCTGACATAGGCAAAGCTAGTTAGTCCCTTTGTTCTGATGGGTTTAGAAAGCCTCTCCCATATTACCTCTTATGTGATACGACAGCTGCTGAAGATAGTACTTGAGTAGATGCTCTAAGACTCGCTCTCATGTGTCCCTTCTGAGAAGACATTTTTCTTTCTTGCCTAACTCAGGCCATGTGTTTTCAGAGGGTTAATCTTAGGCAGGATTTCATATATAATGTATGAATCTGAAGATACTTTGAGTTCATTTTTTCTTCAATGTTTTGGAAGATCTTTGATTTAGTTAATATGTGCTCTACTTCACCCCGTTCATAAGTGGATCTATGAATTGTGGTGGTGAATAAAAGACAGAATGAAAAAAATCAGTCAAATTAACCAAAACGCTGAAAAAATGGTGATCGTATGTATGCACCGTTCCACACCCATAGCCCCCCACCTTTGCAAGGAAGGACAAGGGAGGTGGCCTGCTCAGATGTTTTCTGTGTTGCCAGACTTGTTCATTATAATTTTATGGTCTTCACTTTGCATTATGTGGTTGCTGCTGCTACATTGTGGTAGTTATTGTACATAGTTCTGCTTACTTAGTTCTTCCTCAATTCAAGTAAGCCTCGCCATGCTTCTCTGAATCCTTCCTATCCCTTTGATATGTATGATCCTTCATATTCCTGGTGCAGAGTAAGTGCGTAATAAATGCTTGATAACTGTTGAAATCATTTCTTACAGCAAGAACATCAATGTGCTGTTTTATTCATGTACCACACATGCATGTCACTAAGTACAGAAATGGTTTTCTTTAAATCAGTCCTCAAGCAATTATGGAGCATCTCCTGCATATCAGAACTGTCCTGGGCACTGTGGAGACATTTAAGGAAGGGGGAAGACATCACCCTGCTCCTCAGAAGTCTGTGTGAGCTCAGTATGTGCTAGGGAGAGACATGGGGCTTGTCTTCCTTTTAGGTGTGTCTTTTTGAGTAAGGAATCTAAAGGGGAGAAGAGTGATTTAATGGGCCATGATTCAAGTCAAGTCAATGTGCATTTATTAAGCTCCAGGTCTGTGCTGCTCAGTGCTGACACAATCCAGTCTCTCTGTCTCTGTCACTCACACACACACACACACACACACACACACACACACAAAACCGAATCTCACCATTGCTGAGCACATTCAATGAGCCCAGATCTAGACAAAACATAGATTTTGGGGTATGTGGGAAGCACCACTGACCACTGAGGTCTTGCTGTAGGCTGGACAGAGTTGCCCTGTTAGCCTCTGCAGGGGCTATTGATGGAGACAGGAAGGCTATGGCCTGGGGTCTTAGGGCCATGACTGGCCTTTAGGAATGCAAGGAGACACTGAAGGAAAACATTGGCTCCAATGGCAGGAGGTTACTGATGAGTGATACAGTTACACGCACAGGAGAAAGCCTGGCCCCCCGCTGTGCCTCTGCCTTTGAATGGGTCTTCACCTCCAGGAGGCTGAAAACATGGCCAGGCTGGTTCTGATGTTGAAAAGAAGCGGCATTTGAAAGGAGTAAGCATCCACAGGGAAAAACCCCACAAGCTGCTCTCTGCCTCCTGCTTCAGGATGAGCGCAGGATAGATGTGCAGAGCGTGCGCCCGGTCGTTTCCATGAGAACAGCTTGGTGACAAAACGTGGAAAACAAACCTAATTCATTCTCTCTGAGACAGTATTCGAGATTTACTGTCTAACAAGTTTTTCTATTTTTAAGGACTCCGTTGAGGTTGTGTTGTCATCTTTCTCAACGCACCATTCACAATAGGGCAGAGAATGTGTGTGCTGGGCTAGGGATTGGTGTTGAAAATGGGGCCAGGGGGTGTGGTTGAGGCTTGGACCCCCTCTCCCTGCCTTGATCAGTCGAGTTGGGATGGATGCACTTCCTCCTGTTTTGTGCAGGAAGGACCTTTCTTTTCTTTCTTTTTCCATCTCCTTCCCAATCTGTAAAAATCCTGTTGATATGGACAGCGTCTGTCGATCTGAAAAACTCCTTCAGACTTTGTGACAGTTAAATTCTCAAGCAGCTGTTAATGCTTTCATATCTCTGCAGGGGTTTCCAAATATTCTTTAATTCAATTCCCATTGTCTGTATAAGCGAAGCAGGCTATAATTCAGGGCAGATGTTTTTGGTGTGTGATTGAAAATGCTCGACCAGATACTTTGTTAATTAAAAGTGGACCACACAATCTTAATCTTGAAAATTATGATATGCATTTCACACATACATATGCAATACACATATGCAAAAAATTACACATACATATACATGTGTACACATGTACACAAAACACGATACACATATATGCATATATTCATTCACACATGCACACACATATATTTGAAATGTGTGCCCATGTACATCTATCTAAAACTTAGGCCTATGTGTGAATACACCTATGCTAAGTAGAGAGAGAGTGCTCTTGGTGGTTAGCATGGAAGTTTTTTATGCTGTATTCAGTGCTTTTATTTGAAAACATGTTATGTGTGAATGTTATGATCTCGGTGGAATTTCAGATTTTATTTAAGAAAGGGCCTATTTAGATCTGAACAGGGGGTTCAAAGGGACAAAAAGAACTAGTCACGTGCACCAGAGGATGAGGCCCGTGATGACAAATGCCTTCAAGCTGAGTCTCGATCACCCATTCCTACAAAGCCCATTTAGCTTCTTTGTGGACACAGTAAAGGGCCTGTGGAAAGAAAGGGACAAGACAGGCCCTTGTTGAGTGTAAGTGGCATCTTCGAACTCATTGCTGTTTTTGCCAACATCAGCACTGAGTTCCCAAAAATTCCTGGGCAGATGGAGGGGCTAGAGGTGGGGGGATGGGGGGGGATGACAGGAACCAGGATAACAAAATTGTGGTGACCCTGAGCTGATTAAAGCGACCATAGGGGCGTCCCTCCGGCAGCGGGGACAGATTGGAGCCACCCCTGACCCCCTGGGACCACGTTAGACAATGATAGCCCAGGACTACTTCCAGTCCCAGAAGGGCAATGGCCTGCAGAAATCTGACCTTTGTCACTCAGGGTGGACCTCTTCTTCCTCCCCCTGAGGGGAGGAATCCTTGTGGCCACTGGCATTTGGAAAGACTTGACTATTTTAAATGGGGGTCCCAGGATTTCTTTGCATTATTGATGGTCTTTCCAAATTTCCCTTTTTTAAAAATTAAAAAACAACAGCAACGCAATAAACCTGTATTGAAATTTTTTCCATTTGAGTCGAGTATTTTCCCTTCTCTATCCAGTGAACCATTCCTTAGAACCAATTCATTTCTTTTCATAACGGAAGAAAGAAGTTTAGCTTAACCATCAAATCATCCAAGCCTGATATTAGATATGCTATTCCACACCCATAGTCCTTTACCCCTATAAAGAAGAGAGGGAGGCACACCAAATCCCCTTTAAATTATAATTCCAAATAGGAACAGAAGATATTTTTCTGATTAACCCAGGGCACAGCCCTTAAGCGGCCAGCCAAGGAAGGTGGCTGAGATGGTGTACACTGCATTAACTGTTCTTTTCAAAGACTAGATACAATGATTATGGCACCTTCTCATTTTCATTGCCCGCTTCAAAAGGGACACCACCACACTCAAGCCCCTCTGGGTGTCCTCTGTGCAATAAAAACATAAGGAAATATGGATGTCGGCTCTCTCCATGTCTATGTGTCCCATCCAGGATTTACAAGTTTGGACCTTTGTGGTGGGGACCGCTGGGAGGTCATCAGTGCTGAAGTCCTCTGACCTCAGTTCACATCCTTCTCTTGACACTTCCTGCCTGCGTGACCCTGGGCAAATGACCTCCCATCTCTGGGGCTCACCTTCCTCACCTGTAAAACAGGGGGCTTGACTTGAGTGACCTCCCTGAAAGTCCCATCCAACACAAGATTTAGGATCCCATGGACTGGCTCAAAGCCGTCCTTACCTCTATACTCTCGGTTTGGCTCTGGATAGGTCATACGGGTTTATTAATATCATAACATACATTTATAGTCCTGTGGGACCTCAGAAGCACTTAGTCCAGCCCCCGTTTTACAGAAGATGACATGAAGGCCTAGAGAAGGGAAGGCACTTGCCCAAGGCAACACAGGTAGAGAGAGATAGCAGTGAGATTCTAGCCCACTTCCTCTGGCTCCAGAGGAAGGGATCTTTTGGGTTTAACCACACTGGCCCCTGAATCATCACCATATTATGTGGAGAGAAGGCTTCTGACTTCAGAGCTCTTGGGCCTCTTGCTGATGCTTGGGGGGTGGGGGAAGGGGGGGGGTGATCTGCCCTAACTCAGTAGAAGGGCATAAACAAATGCACCCTCAGAAGTGAGGATGCCTTTTCAAGTTGATCTAATGTCACGTTACAGTCCTCATCTCGTTCCTTGGGAACCTGGCCTTCCTCTGCTGCCTGCAGCTCTTCTGGTGAGTGGTGCTGAGCTGGGGTAGCTGGCTGGCTTACCTCTACTGCCCTGGAGCCCAGGAGTCCTATAAATCAGGCTTCTGGGCTAATGGGACCCCTCCAGCCTCATTAAAACATGCATTTTAATGCCCAGAATCACCAGAATGAGGCTCGGAGATGGAAGGAATCCAAAAAGGGGGCTCGGGTTTTCGAAGGCCAATTTCATTTTCCATGTGGACTGGTTAGGAATTGGGTGTGTATCATCTTATAAAAGTTTGCTTTTCCCCAGTCTATTGTGGCCCGGGGAGTAGGGCAGAATCATGACATGTTAGAGAAAAGGTACTTCAGAAATCATCCAGCCCGAGGTGAGAAGCCTTCTTTCATGAGAAGGCCAGACGTCGATCCAGGGAGCCCCCACTGGGCCCCTGGAGTAGCCAGTACGGTGTTAATCATAGGCATGAGGGAGGGAAGAGAAAGATCAGATTTCTTTCCTACGGCATGCATGTAGGAACAAAGTGGGGAGGGGGTTACTTCCCTTCACCTCTATCTCAAAAGGTAAGTTGCATTGATGCTTTTTGTTTTGACGTGAATATCATTCCCAGCTATGCCCTTGCCCCTTCCAAATGAGCTTTCCCTTGAATTAAAGAAAAACTGTTGAGCAAAACCAGCTGATAATACAGGGGCAGTTTCTTAGAAGATATGCAGCCTCCCACCCCTGTAATCCCTCTTTATCTTTTCTCAGGGGCCAAGCTTTGTATTTACAATCACTCTATGCTGACTTCAGTCTCTCGTGCTTTTCATTAAGACACCAGTGTGGTTATTGTGAATACATGATGTTTGCTGCCTCTGTTGGGTCCAGTCTGCATGTGAATGGATGCAGTTCTTTTCATGTTTCTCTGAATTTCTCATAGTTTTAATGGCACTCTGGTGTTCTCTTGCAGTCATGTGCCACGCTTTCTCCAGTAGATTCATACTCACTCTATGTCTAGTTTATTTTATTTCTCTACCGCATAGAGGGCAACCACAAATATTTTGGAATATTATTTTTGTTTATTTCTTTGTTTGTGACCGCTTAGTGGTAGACACCCAGTGGTCAGATTTGTGGATCAAAGGTGTGGCGTTCATTCACATTTATCCAAATTTGACAGAAGTCTTATGTCTTAGATTTGGAGCGGGAAGGGTTTGTGGATGCCATGAATCAAACCACCTCATTTTACAGATGTGGAATTTGAGGCCACCAAGAGGTGCCATGACTTGCCCAGGGTCACCTGGCTCATCAGTGTCTGAGGTGGGATTTGAACGGAGGTTTTTCTGACTTCCAGTATAGTACTCTATGGCCTGTGTAATGCTGCCTTTGAGGGCAGAAGAAGCAAACTCCATTTAAAGACTCATTTGCTTCTGCTGTGGTCTTAGGATTCGATGTTCAGTGCTTGCCAGCATTTCAGATACTCTGTGGATGTGAATCATGAGTGAAAAGGGGGATTAGGCCCCTGAACAGCAGAGATGCTGCGGGCTCTTGTGTGACTGCTTCACCAAGGAAATGAAGAAAATTAATTATTTGGAGAAAGTTAGGAAAGATCAGACTTGGCTATTCAATTGTAGACTGAAGTTCTGGTGGTCTCAGGGAATCCCTGATTGTGTTGACTGAGGCATTCCTTCCAAGGATGCAGATCACAGCCCATTCAGGCCTGCCCATCCCAGGTGATTCTTGCCCTAATCTCCTTATAAGTTTGCCCCAGGGGATCCCTCCATATTTTCCTGACATCGCCCGTGGGCTTTCCATTGCTGCCATCACATCACTAACAGAGCCTTCTTCAGTTACCCCCTAAGCTAGCTGGGTAGGTTAGTGGACAGAGTCCTGGGTCTGGATTCAGGAAGATCCATGTTCAATTCTAGCCTCAGACACTTACTAGCCATGTGACCTTGGGCAAGTGACTTCGCCTCTCCCAGCCTCAGTGTGACCTGTCAAATGAGGACCATAACAGCCCCTCCCTCCCAAGGTTATTGTGAGGATCCAGTGAGATGACATGTCCAAATTCTTCGGCAAACTTAGAAGCACCATGCTGATTCTGGCCATTGCTGCTATTCTTTGGGGCCTCCTCAGACAGCTTCTCCTTCATAATCCCTTGTTTATAAAGTGTGGCAGCCTGTTCCTACCCACTGTGCACCTTCCCATTGCCCTCATTAGTCCTGTAACCATCTGCATTCTGTGTCCTTAGCCTGGCGTACGAAAGGGCAGCCCTGAGATTTATAAAAAGAAAAGCTCTTTATACTCTGAGGTCCCCAAAGTTTCCATTTTATAGGAGAGGAAAGGGAGGCCCATTGCAACTGTAACCTGTCTAAGGCCTGATTATGAGGGGTGGAGTGGAACTCGCCTTGGCTGAGCACTTCAAGGCTCTGGGTTTGCTCCATAAGTCTGAAATTTACTAGCTGGGTGACCTTGGGCGAGTCTCCTTACTTCTGTTTCCTAACGTGTAAAAAGAGGGGGTGAGACCAGATGCTCATTAAGGTCCCCTTCAGCTCTTCATCCATTATTCTTTCACTATGTTAGGCCTGGCAACTGTGTGGTATCTTTGGACCTTGGGTCTCCTAATGAAGAATTAACTCCAGATAACATTTGGAAAAAAATTTAAGGAGACCAGAAAGGCCTGGCCCAAGAGTATGTTCATGGATAAAGAGACACACTCACATACACACACATTCACACACATAGATTCATTCACATTACACTCATGCTCACACATTCACACATTGACAGACACACATTCACTCACATAAACACACATATACACTTATACTTGAACATGCACACATTTGCAATACACTCATACACACATACACTCATACTTGCATGCCTACACATTGACACATGCAGTCACATACGTTCACACACATTCTTTGTCACACACACACAGGGCCACATACTCAGACACAAACATAATCACACACATTCACACATCAACATGTACTTATACACATACATTGACTCACATATACACATGCATACACTCATACTTGCACGCGTACACATTGACACATTCAGTCACACACGTTCACACATACACATTCTCAAACACACACACAGGACCATATACTCAGACCCAAACACATTCACACATGCACACACATGCTTACACACTTAGACTCCATTGTTTCAGGGGCTATGATACTGATAACTGAATATCCACAATGTCTTGGCTTCTGGGAAGCGGGAAGATGTTGGTACCACCTTGTTGAACCTTTTATTTAACCAAAGCTATCCTCACTCCCTCTGTGTTTTATAAAAGAAAAACTATTGATTGTTAAAAACTTTCCTTTTCACCTCTTCCAATTAAAGAGCCCTTTTAGTACAGAAAGGAAGTCCTTTTGGGTAATTGCCGAGGGGCCAACTTGCACTTCTAAGTAAAGAAATCACTCTTTGGAACTGCTCTGCCAGTTTCCAGACTCATGTTAATGTTGGAGTGAAGGGATGTTTCCATTATTCGTATTTCCTAGGATTCCCAGTATGATGTGGGGCCTCGAATCATCACCAGGCTGCTTTCTGCCCCTCCAGCACTTGGTAGATGACCAGGGAATGTTGGGAACACCTCCACCCAAACTGATTTCCTACTGCCACAGTTCTTGTTTCAATTAAGCATGTATTAGGCACCTATTAGTTTCCAGCACATTGTTGACCGACTGATGAAATGCTGGTATACAAGGACAAAAATGAAGTGTTTCCTGCCCTCAGCAAGCTTGCATTGTACTGTGTGTAGTTCAGTTAGCAGAACATTCATAGAACACTCTTGAATATGGAAATTCTCCAAATTTCAGTTGTGTTGCTCTTACAAACTGCCAACTATCCTTTAGTATTTCTTCTTTCTTTAATTTGAAGGATATTCCTTTGTGGCTGCAGCATGAGGCAAATTAATTTCTTCTTATTTCCATCAAATTAAAAGAGTAAGAGGGAAAACTCAATACTGTTGAAGTCCCGTAGCAGCCAAATGCAGATGGAAGAAGGTCTTGTGAACACTGGTTCTGGAGAACATGGGATGAAGCCCATTTCTCTGTGTTCCAGAAAAGAGGCCAGAGGCTATGGGTGTGGAATATTCTATATACTGCTGATTGGTTTGGCTTAACTCTTTTTTCTTTGTTTTTGGTGCATGGGACATTCATTGATTAGGAAATGCATGGCACCTGTAGTTCACAAAGCATCAGTAAACTTTGTGAGGGGGGATGAGGAGACTTCCCTTGGTGTAGACAAAGCATCTAATATAGTCATGGATTGAAGGGCATTCATAGCCAGTGACCAATAATTGAGCAAATTAATTATCCAGAGTCCTGCCCTTTCACCCCATCTGGACTCCTGCTTCCATTCTGACCTTTTTCCAGTTTATTATTCTTTGGATGTCTTTCCAAGAGAAGATAGGAGGGGAGCTGGAGAGAACTGGGGTGGTATTCAGATCTTGCTTTAAGCACTTGTGATAACAGACCTGTTGGAAATTCTAAACCACTGAGTTAAGTAAAGACTGAAAATTCTCGTGGATCATCTGTAGATAATGTGCTATTTCTTCTCCTTAAGCAGGAAAAATGAAGAATTGGCCAATGTGGGTAGAGGTGACAGGAAGGTAGTATTTTCTGTTCAGTTGTTTTTCAATCATGTCTGACTTTTTGTGACCCCATTTAGGATTTTCTAGGCAACGATGCCAGAGTGGTTTGTCATTTCCTTCTCTAGCTCATTTTATAGATGAGGACACTGAGGCAAAAAGGGTAAATTGACTTGCCCAGGGTCACACAGCTAGTAAGTGTCTGAGGCTGTATTTGAACTCAGCAAGATGACTTTTCCTGACTCCAGGCTCTATTCACTGCACCACCTATTGGCAGAACCTAAAGACGGGGATTTTGGTGTCATTTTTTTCTTTTTGGATTAGCCATAGGAATAAGTGAAATGTAACAAGGTCTGAGAGCTGATGATGAAAGGATTATTCATCTGCCCCCCTCATTAGTTGATCCTGGAGAAATCAGAATAATCTGAAGTTAGATCTTGTGGATTGGCACAGGCTTTGCAGTCAGGAAGACCAAGATTGGAATTCTTCCCCTGGCTCTCACTGCTCTTGGCACCCTGGGCACAACCTCTTACCCACTTAGTACTTGGCTTTCCTCATCCATAATGTAAGGGGTTGACCTCAAAGGATTCTAAAGTCTCTTTCATTTCTAAATCTCTGGTTGACAATACGTGAGCTCCTTAGATGTGCGGACAATTTTTGTCTTTGTATCTTTGCCCAAAGCAGGTGCTCAACAAATCCTTGTTTAATTGAGTTCCAACATTGGGCTTCTGGGATTCTGTGGCACTTTCTCACCATAATGCGTGTGCTCTGAAGAGGGGGTGGGGGAAACACTTCTCGACTCTGCAGAAGCTGCCATTTCCAAGGAGGAGAGTGGGGAGGTAGAGAAATCAAGGAAAACAGACACAGGTGAAAAATGGGCAGGCAGTTGGTGGCTGTATCATCCTTCCTTTCATTTCCAGTGAGTGGTATTTATAGTCTCATTTTTAATGAACTCGAACTCAAATTTGATTCTTACATTTTATTATGCAAGAAACATTTATAGACACCTAAGTGCACACATTTGCATGTAATACTGTGCTCTTAAGTGTTTTAAGGTGGTTTTCCCCTTTATACTCTTGATGGTCTATAATTGGGCACATTAAGGCTTAGTGTTATTCTTCACCCATCCTTATGCTTAGACAACAACTAGTCGAATGCAATTAAAAGCATTGCTTGTCTTCCTACTACCGTCAGATCATTTCTGACTATTTATCTTCTGTCTAGTAAAAAAAAAAGATTTTTAGACCTTAGGACAATTCATATTATCATGACCATATGGAAGAACAAGTCTGGAACGCATACACATGACCATCCTATTGATTCTTTGCCAATATAAAGTTCTGAAGAATGAGTCGTTCCATACAAACTCTGCCTAAGGAGTAAGAGTGTTCCATGGAAGCAGAAGATCACAATGACTGGTTGTTGTCCTTCATTCTCAGAGAGGGCCAAAGTGACAAGATCACAGGACTATCCACTTGTATTGTACTTCAGGTTTGCAAAGCTCTTTTCCCCAATAACTTTGGGGGGTGGAAGATACAAACATGATTTTACCCACATCTTAACAGAGAAGAAAAGTAAAGCTTAAAGGTTTTAAGACACTTCTGCATGTTCACCCCCCATGCTTGTAGGTGTCTGAATTAGGGTTCCTATCCAGGCCTCTCAGTTCCAAGTCTACCATGACATGCTGCCTCTGAGGACACTGAGTTCAGCTTGCAGCTGACCCAGAGTCCTCTCTGCTGCCTATGTGAGAAGTGGGCATCCACCCACTCTTCTGGACTCAGCTGAAGGCTCTCAGTACAAGGGCACCCACTGCCTCTGCAAGCAGCCCCTGTCCCCTTTGTTGGGAGGAAGCTTTTCCTCCAGTGAGTCCATGTTTACCTCTTTGTCACCTTTACTGTTTCTGTACCTGGCTTGGTCTTGAGAGGAGAGGTAGGGCACTTTTGACTCCTCTTCCCACAAAGAATTGGGACGAGTCATGCCCTGATTCATCTTTAGCCTAAAATTTCCCACTTCCTTCAACCTTCTCCATTCCCTACTCAAACCCCCAAAATAGAAGCCATTGATTTAGAGACATCACGTGTTGGGGAGCTCATGTGGAAAATCAATTCAAAGCCAGTGTGCCAATAAGAACATTGACTTGCCAATCTCTTAAAATCCAGTAAGTGTCACAGAGCATTTCACAAATAAATGCTAGCATTTATTTAAGACATTAAGGTTTGCAAAGTACTTTATTTGTGATTTCATCTCATTTGATCCTTCCAATGACCTTGTGAGGTCGGTGTTATGATTAAACCCATTTTCCAGATTAGGCAACTGAGGCTGTGACTTGTCTGCCATCACATAGGTAGTCAGCTGGTTCAACTTCTTTGTTTTCCAAATGAGGGATTGAGGCCTAGAGAGGGGTAGTGACTCCCCCAGTTTTCACACGGAGTCAGGAGAAGGGCTGGGTTTCAAACCTGGGCTCTCTGACTCCAAATCCACTCTTTTTTTTTATCATTTTGCTAACATGGTGTGTATAGTTCGAAGGTTATACATGGAGCCCCTTTCATAGTAGACGAGACCCTGGTCTAGGTGTCAGGAAGATCCGAGTCCAAATTCTCCCACAGAGACTTCCTAGCTGTCGGTTTTGGGACAAGTTGCTTTACTGCTGTTGGCCTTAGTTTTCTCATCTGTAAAGTGGAAATAATAATAACAGCTACTTCATCGGTTTGATGTGAGGATTCACTGAAATAGCACATGAAAAAAGTGAGAGTGTGATGGATGAGAAGACATGGTCAAGGGTCACTCAGGAACAAACCTGGCCACCAGAGGCGTGGTGGCTCCCCCAGGAGTTGCCGAAGTCACACAGCCAGTGTGTGCCTTTGGCTCTGAGGCATGTGACCTCTATCATATTTGCCAGATATTAAACATGATATATTTCCCATGCAAAGGGTCCAGTGCCCATATAGCTTGTCTTTTCAGAAGCCCATGTTAACTGACTCCCTTTGAAAGCAAAAAAAAGCCCCTCTGTCTATCTGTCATTGCCATGAAGAGAATACTCTTTGGGGGGGGGTGCATTGTTCTAAAAGGAGAAAAAATTAAAGCTCACCCAGAAGGAAAAGGTACCACATTTAAATTTGAAACCATGGAAAAATTGATTGTAATAATTTCATTATGTTAATCAAATGTTTTTGCCCTAAATTGCATTGTTTGGCTTATTAAAGTTGTTTTCAATGGTCCAAAGATGGTGCACTTTGACTAGAAAATTAAAGTATTCAGACACAGTCTTGTATCTCACAAATTTCACTAGCATATTTTCTCAGAATTGGAGCAGATGGTCACACCAGGTTAACCAGGTATTATGGAGAATTCCAAAGTTATCCACAAGCCATGGCCTCTTTCTGATGGCTGTGTCCAGCAGGCCCCTACATTGATGGCACCTTCACTTAACCAGCAGTGAGCTTCAGTTTGATGCAACATGTATTTATGAAGCCATCAGTGAGTAGACAAGCATGTGGTTGGCAGTGCTAGGAAACGAGGCTGTCAGAACAGACCCTTCTCTTAAAGAGTTGGAATTTCATTGATGGTCACATAGAAACATATTTAATATACACTGTGCAATGAGAAGGGCACTTGTAGTGGATGGAGAATGCCCCGCTGGGAGATTAGGAAGTGTGTCTTGTAGAACATGGTCTTTGAGCTGAATTTTGAAGGTAACCAGAGATTCCAAGGATGGAAT